>NC_056727.1:862394695-862753445 GCF_019279795.1 Protopterus annectens | reverse complement strand
TCCTGAATGAGGTTAGGAAACCCATTACCAGAAAATCCTAGTTGTCCAAATGGACGAGATTTTCTGTCTGGTGCCTTTCTTTTAACCAGGATCCCTTTTCAGTACAGATTTCTATGGTTCTCTCTTATTTATCTGATCTGCTCCATGCTGGGTTAGTATATTCTTCAGTTAAAAATCACCTATCAGCAATTTCTGATTGTCTACCTTTAACTCCTCATCTGGCCTCTAGGATTGAGGTCTAGCAATTTCTTAAAGGTGTCCTTCATATCAGGCCTCCCAGAAAGCTTATTTCACCTGTCTGGGATCTCAGTTTTTTTCTCTTGAGAAATTGACTCTTGGCTGCTTTTGAGCTTGCTGCTTCAGCTTTCTTGCAACATTGTACTTAGAAGAATGTACTTCATTTGGCCCTTACTTCAGCTAAGAGAGTGTCTGAGCTTCAAGCTCTCATGGCTGTTCTTCCCTTTTTAGTTTTTCACAGGGACAGGGTGTCTCTTCCTACTAATCCTTCTTTTACTGCCAGGGTGGTCAATGAATTGTCTCTTAATCAGTCTATTAATTTGTCTTTTTCCTTCTCCACAGTCTGCCAGTGAGAAGGTTCTTCACACCTTAGATTTACATAGACAGCTCAGGTATTACTAGAGGTGTTTCTTCTTCTGGTGTCTGTGTCAAAGGACTAGATATCAAGATGAGCAAGAGCTGGCTTTGTCAGAGCTATCCTACATGGGTTTATAGAAGGCTCTTCAGTGCTGTCCTCCTCCCTTGTTTCCTCTTGAGCTTTTGTACTCTGCCTTCTGTAAGGAATACAGCAACAGTGATATGGAAGGACATAGCATGGTTGTGTAAAATCTTACCATAAGATTAATGCCCTTCTCTTCACTGTTTCAGTATTCGGTGTCTCCCTCCTACCCCATCTCTCTGTCCTATTCTTTCCTTCTTGGCCAGGGATTCTTTGCATTTTCCTCTTTCTGAATGCACATTTTCCTTCTGATCCCTAGGGACATTCTCCTAGGGCTTTTCAGTTCTGAGGTGTATGCATCACTTTTATGCCCTACGCCTTGTGTGGGGTGCATATATATGATATGTGATGCCTATGAACTCTAAAGGCTTTGGTATACTGGCCAGACATTGGCCTATCCTTGGTAGGAGATCCCTTCTGTAAGGAATACTATTACAGTGAAGAGAAGGACATCTACTCTTATGGTAAGATTTTACATGACTGTACTTTCTCCCTTCTTTTGGAACTAGCCAAGGGCAATTACCATAAGCTTCCTCACAGACTGGATCTACTCACAAAAGACAAGGGCTGTTTGATATACTCTAACTTGAAACAATTTCAACTGCCTGGATAATAGAGTTTTAATACTTTTTAGTCACCTTTTTTCTGATGACATGCAGGAAATATTAAAAAAGACAAAGAAACCTGCTACTAGAAAATTTTATATTAGTAAATAGAAAATAATTTTGTAGTTGGTGCCAAAAAAGACCAAGACTCTTTCAAAGCTAGTTTTTCTCCGGCTGTACAATATTTGTGTGAGCTCTGGCCTTTCTTAATCCTCTATCAAGGTACAGCTATTGGCCATTTTTGCCTGTCTGCCCATGGATTCTCCCATTTCAGTGAATTCTCATGCTAAAATGTTTTTCAAGGGGGTAATGCTACATATCAGCTGATATAGAAAATAGGTGGCTCCTCCTTGGGATCTTAACTTTGTTTTGGAAAAAAATAACTCTTGCTCCATTTGAACCCACTCAGTAGGCTGATTTGAGGTTCTTAACACAGAAAACAGTTTTTCTGATTGCTCTCACTTCTGCAAACAGGGTATCTGAGTTGTAAGCTCTTTTGGTGCGTGAACCTTATCTTATTTTCCACAAAGATGGCATTTCTTTAAGAATGAATCCTTCTTTATGCCAAAAGTGGTATCTGAGTTTACTTTGAGTGAAGCTATCCATCTCCATCTCTTCTTTCCAGTGCCTAAAAACAAGGGAGAAAAGACTCTGAATATGCTGGATGTCCACAGTCAACTCTAATATTTTTTAACAGAACTAATGCTTTTAGAAACCCTGATCAGTTATTCATTTTTTTAAATCTGATCAGTTATTCATTTTTTATAAATCTGATCAGTTATTCATTTTTTGTAAAAGTAAGAAAAAAAGGGCAAATGTCAAAGCAGACTATCCCCATATGGTTGTCTCATGCTATTGCCTTTTTTTATACCCACCACTTTTGTTTCTGGGCAGGGTCATTGCTCACTCTACTAAAGCCGTGACTTCTTCTAGGGCTTTTTGGAAAGGTGTGGATTCTAGAAGTGTTCAAGAAGCAACAACTTGTTCCTCTGTACATACTGTTATAAAGCAAAACAAACTAAATTCCGTCTCCAGGTCTTGATCATGCTTTGCTAAAACCATTTCCAGGGGCACCTGGATCTTCATCCTTCCTCCTCCCATTTAGTATAAGCTAGCATTCAGGCACCTAGGCAGCAAGACATTTTCCTATGGTACATTTGATTGGGAACACATGGCTGAAGTGGCAGTCAGCTTCAGTGAAATATGGCTGTTGCAAATTCGCTGTGGTCAAAGATAAGAATATGGTGCCATGCCCACAATGTCAATAACCAAATGCACAGGGGGAAAACAATGTCCATGTTCCTCAAGGCAACATGAGTTAGCAGGCAGTATGGCAGGCATCAGCAGCAGGCTGGCCAGTGGGCATGTCAGTGGCAGTACAAATGCAGTGCACAGTGGGCAGTGCCTTTATACTTGTGTGTGTGTGTGTGGACCACTACCCCCTTCATAGTGCATAGAGAACATTACCTAAAATGCATACTGAAGCATAAATGTGACTACAATAGCATGCAAGATTTTCTCAGTGCTGTAGCACACTTCTACATGTTGTAGCTACATATGCATGTACTGTACACTGAGCACAACACTCATTACTTCTTCTGCCTCCATGCACTTGGTTATTAAAGCTCTGGGCATGGCAGTGTGTGCTTCTCTTTACCCACAGTGAAGTCACAACAGCCATATTTCTCTGCAGCTGAATGTCACTTCAGCCAAATGTACCACAGGGATATGTCTTGCTGCCTAGGCACCTGAACCCATATAAGCAATGGTGATCTACCCATATAGCTAAAGCTACTGCAGCAGTGATCAAGTGATGAACATAGTATAGTTGTGTAAGTAAATGTGCCATAACAGTAGATGTTTGAATTATCACTGTTGCAGTAGCCTCTCCCTCCATCCCCCTACTTTTCCATGCTTTTGCTTCCAGGAAGATGCCTTTTATTTTTATTTTCCTAGCAATTACCTCTTTTATGGCTCTAACCCTTCCCTTTTTCAGTTGACATGAAAGCTCTAAAGGCCTTGGCACCTAAATTATTGTTTTTCCTCAGTTCTGCTTGAGATGTTAATATGGTGCATGGAAGGTGATCTTAAGCTCTGGAAGCTGTCCAGCTGTTATATCTTTATATATCTTTATCAGGATATCATTCAAACATCTACTGTTATGGTAAGTTTACTTGCACAACTGTATATATATTTTTTTGCATTTGCAAAGTTACTTGATTTGGGGTTGGAGATTGGCTTAATGGTTATGGTGTTTACCTTATACACCCAAGGTGCAGGGTTTGATTCTCACATGGGGTAATTGGCTAGGCTTAAAATGGTCCGTGAGGAAAGTTGGCCTAGTACTAATCTTTGAACCTATTTATCAACCAGAAAACAAGATGAGATACTTTAGGTGGGAAGAATGTTTCAGCTTTTCATAAAAAAAAAAAAAATGCTTCATGTTTCAGTTGTGGTACAGGATACGGCTTCTATTAATTTATAGAAAATATAAATCAAATGAACTCAGAGGTCTCAAATAAAAGGCTACAAAAATAAAAGAAGCTTTTACTATGAGTTGACAAAACTGCAAAAATCAGAGGATGAAATGAAGAAGGGGCTGGCTGAGCATGAGGTTTCACAAGAAGAGCTATTGCAATAATAATAATAATAATAATAATAATAGTAATAATAATCGATAATAGTAATAATAATCATAATCATGATATAGTTAGATGACAGAGAGCTCATTGAAAGCCTGAGGTTTTCTGCTGTACCAGAGAAACTGGAAGGAACAGACTGTATTACTTTTATGAAAATACAAATAAGGAACTGGACTAGTACACTACAGCAGGATTTGTGTATTGAAATGGAGCATTGAGTGTATACCCCAAGCCTTGCCTTAAGAAGGCAGACAAGACCTATGTTAGTAAAGATACGATCATAGCAGCAGAAATAGTTTCTCCTGCCAAAATTGTGACAGAAAGGAAAAAGCTTTAAAGTTAAGGACAACAGAGTATTTGTGGAAAACAATTATTCACTCTGTACCACACAGAAGAGGAGCAATCAGAAGTACTTTTGAATTGGACCAGATACCAGTGCTGGGAGGTGGGGAAGACCTGGAAGAAGTCCAGCAACATTGTGAAATTAGTGAATAAATGAGAGACTGTAGAACACCAATCTCATTAGATACAGGATTATGCATGTGAAATGTGGCTTTGCAAGAGGAATTTAGTTGACTGTGTTAAACTGGTGATAAAATGTAAATCATATACCCCACTCCATGTCATTAATGTTTAGAAGGACACTTCATGATATATTGTCAATCAGTTTTGTATATGGTATAGTATGGGGCATTTTAAATGTGATGTGGAGGAATCTTAATGACTGCTGTATATGCTTAGTTGTAATGCATCCATGTTTTACACTGTAACATGGCAAGAAAGACAGGAAAGAAGCAAGTTAAAATTAACATAATGTTGTAATATTTGACTGCAGGAGTGAAGTATATAAAAGTGCAATTGATCATATCATATGTAGAATTAAGATAATACCCTCCTCTGTGTGTACAGGGGTGGTTCTCTGTGTTAAAGCTATAAACATTTTTCAGCAATGTGTTTTAAAAATAATGCTGGATTTGTGCTAGTAAAGGGCTATTAATAGGGAAGTAGGAGGATTTCTCTGCCATATGTTTATATTGTACCTAAAAACTCTATTATCTAACTTAGTAGAATTCTGGGAGAAATGGCTTCCAGCAGGGAATGTTATCTATCTGGGGAACAGGGCTTGATTTGCAGTAGTGGGGATGTATCAGGGGGATCTAGAAGGGAAAATATAATAAAAGAGGGTAGATTTTGGAAGAACCATATACAAATTTTGTTTGGAAGATGTGAATTCAGTAGTCAGAACCCAATACAGAATTTACCTATTATTCTCCAAGATTCAATAACTGAGCTAGATTGGATAGAAGTAATGTTTCACAGGAGCATGTATAGTTACTTGAAAGCATTTAACCACATCCGATAACTATTTCAGATCATGCACTGATAAAAACTGTTATAGAGATGCAGGGTAAGAAAATAAAAATGAGACTATTTACCTTTATTAAAAAGAGGAATTTGAGAAATGGGTAGTGGAACTGATTCAGCAATTATTAAAGAAGACAGAACTTTCTTCAGAGTGGATATCTAGTGAGTGGGATACAATGAAAATTGGGTTTAAAACATGGTAGAAATAAAATAAATATACTGGAAAGAAGTAACAAGAATTATTTAGAGTGGCTGACCAAAGATAAAGTATTGCAGAATAAGGAGAAACAAGAATAAAAGCAAATGCATAGTGCTAAAGGGAAAATACGAGAGTATTTGATTAATATGAATGAGTTTAGTAAGGTTGCTGTTAAGCAGCTGTTTTTTTTTTTATTAATTCCAGAGTATAGCAAAATTTAGCACAATGACTTAGGCAGTAGAAAGCAGAAAGGTTGTTATCATACTTGATAATTCCAGAGCATAGATCTACCTGTTAAGGTTCATATACATCATCATCATCTTCTTTTGGCTGTTTCCATTAGGGGTCGCCACAGCAGATCACCTGTTTCCATTTCTTCCTGTCCTCTGCATCTTGCTCTGTCACACCAACCACCTGCATGTCCTCTCTCACCACATCCATAAACCTTATCTTAGGCCTTCCTCTTTTCCTGTTACCTGGTAGCTTCATCCTTAGCATCTTTTTCCCAATATACTCAGCATCCCTCCTCACCACATGTCCAAACCAATGTAATCGTGCCTCTCTGGCTTTGTCTCCAAACCTTCCAACCTGGGCTGACCCTCTAATATACTTATTCCTAATCCTGTCCACCCTCATCACACCCAGTGCAAATCTTAACATCTTTAATTCTGCCACATCCAGCTCAAACTCCTGCCTTTTTGTCAGTGCCACTGTCTCCAACCCATACACAAGGTTATAAATCACAGTGGAAAAGGATGATGAAAAAACAGGTGAGAATTTTGAGAAGTAAGGAGAGATAGGATTTGCTGTGCATGTCCTCAAGGAGAATAACAACCATGCAGAATATTATATTTATAAAGTAGTAGAAAGTATTCTGAAAATACGGGAATAGAGAAAGGAAATTTTACCAACAAGGATAATAACAAGTAAGAGTATAGAAAAAGTGGGGGCTGGAATATACTGGAGAAAATTGGCAAAGGAAACAAAGTACTGGGAGCAAATAACTAGACATGAAAAGTAATAGTGTAAGATGAGGCCAAGCAGACATTTGGACTGCAGGTTAGCATCTAGGCAAAGATAAAGGATGGGAGAGTATTACGTGAAAGACCAACTCTATTTGAATTTTTAGTTGAGTCTAGAACAAAAGCTGCTGTTAAAAAAGGATAATTAGTGGAACATGCAAAATACTGAATGATAAGTATAAGAATCAACAGAAGATTTTAAAAAGATTGGGAAAAGAGACTGGAAAGACAATTTGCAAAGGAGCATTAGGACAACTATATGACTCTCAAGTATGCAACAAGATCCAGAAAGTTTAGGATTTTGTGCTTGGGAGTATTTGAATAGGTATTTTTATACCCAAGCAGTCTTTAAAGAATTTTTTTCCTCCGGTAGATAGCAAATGCCAAAGGTATGATGGAAAAGAGAGAGGTAACTGGCAATATGTTGTCTAGGAGTATAGCAAATTGGCAGATTTTAAAAAAATCTTGCAGGGTACTTTGTCAGCAGTGATGGCTGCACAAATGGTTGTTCCTGAAGACAAAAGATCTGAATTGTCTAGACACAGAAAGATCTGACTATCTTTAATGCTATTGTCTGCCAAAAGGCAATTACTAGAAAAAGACAATCAAAATCTTAAGCAACTATAATTGAAGTTCTGAATATTGTAAAGGAGAAAAAGAACTGGAGGTGGGATCTTTAGAAAATGGAAGGATCAAAGTACTTATAAATGGAATTTGTGGGACCAGTACAAGCATAATAATGTTCAAAATATGGAGTGAAATGTAAGGGATGGCAGGACTTGAGCTATCTATGCAATGTTGAAGTGAATAAAAATGTTAAAAATGTATACTGGATGAAAACAACAATGGAAATGTCATGCAAAACAAAGAACAGAGTTTAAAAGACCCAACCCTCCTGCATACACAGAATTGCAAACAATTCACCATATTATGATATTTAAATGTGATCTTCTAGAAAAGAAAAAACTAAGACCAAAATGGTATTTCCTGAAATAACAGTTAAACAGTAGACACTAACAAAGTAAGCAAAATGATTTAGTAAAACATTTTTAATCAGATGCACTTTTTTGAAGGGAAACTCTGTTTAAACTCTATGTTTTATTGACTGTCCTTATATAACACAACTTAGATAACCACAATGAAACATGGCATTCATAAGAACCAAGCTAAATACCAGGTAACAGAAAAGGATAAGTGCCAAAAATAACAAACTACAAACCAAGACAGAAACTAAGCAGGCGAACGCTCCCAAATGAATTTATTCACAAAATAAATGTAAGCAAAGTACACAACCAAGCTTTCGGTGAGCTCAGTGTCCCACCTTCATCAGACAACTTACAAGTCAGACATCAGTGTTTAAATACAATTACATCAATCAGTCAAATGCAATCAATCTTATTAACACATTATCAAGAGAGTGTCAGGTTTAAAGTGTAGAAACTATCAACCAGAAACTTCCTGAAGTTACTAAATAAAGTAATACTTCATTAACATATCACCAATTTAAAACAAATGTTAAAATTATGTTTAAAATTTGTGTAAACTGCACAAAAACTATAATAAAAAGGTATAACTAATTTAATATACACGTTCAAAACCATTTGTGTGCTTATAATTTTGTGTGTTTATAACCTTTTTGTGCACATACTCAAGTGGGTAAAACATGTTCTGCAGTACAAAAACTTGCAGAACCTGATGTTCAACACTTTCAGTAATATCTAACCCTATGTTAAATTATTTTTATAATATATCCGAAGTGTTGCATTACCAAGTAAACTAAATTGATCCTTCCATTAAACCAAAATTAAAATTAGAAACACATAACAACGCTACAATTTCATTATGTGTTAGCAGAATAAATATGTAAAATAAAAAATAAAAATAAAATTGTACCATACAATGTAAAATAAAAGTAAAATTAAAATGAAACTCCTAAAAGGATGTTATAAAGGAGAATAGCTTCATCTATTGTTAGATAGAAGTTTCAAAACAGGAACTACAGAAACATATTCGTTCAAACCTGGGTTGACATATGCCCATGTTCTTAACTGCCAGTGAAGTTCATTCACTTCTAAGTGGGTCTGCCAAGGACCACTTAGATTATCAGTAAGTGATTTCGCAAGGACTGTAAATTTAAAACAGTGCCCAGAATTAGCCAAAACATGCCTGGCTAATGCATTGTTAACATCATGTTTGCCTATTGCGTAAACGTGCTCGTAAATCCGCTGCCTGAGTTTCCTTTTAGTTTTTCCAATATAAAAGGCAGGGCATTTTTGACATACGGCCACGTACACCACACCAATAGACTCACAATTAAATTTCCCCATTATTTTATAATCTGTGTCCCTAATCTTAACCTTAGGTTCAGTAAAAATGAACTTACATTGGTTGCAGAAACCACACTTCCTTGTTCCTGCAACCCCCTGAACTAAAGGCTTTGATTTTAGTTCGAGCAAACTTTTAAGGTTTTGACCCCTCCTAAACGTAATTCTTGGAAATTCCCCTAATCTTTTTGTCAAAAACGTGTCTTCAGTAATAAGGGCCCAACATTTATTTATGACTTTTTTGATGTCAAAATGGTCAGCAGAATACGTGCAGAAAAATCTCAAAGTAGGCTCATGGGATTGAGCTGTACCAGAGCATCGTGTAAGAGAAATTGGAGGTTCAATAGCATTGTCTAGATCTAAATTCTCAATACATAGAATAGGTTTATAAACACCAACTCTCCTTTTGGTAATAACCTCAGCTTTGATGTCATTGATTAACAAACCTGGATAACCTCTGTTGGTAAACATACTGCTAAGGTAATCGCATTCATTCACAAAATCATCAAATTCAGAAACCATCCTGGCCGCCCTAACCATCTGGCCTTTAATTATGGCTTTCTTTTGGTGACCAGGATGAGAACTCGTGAAATGCAAGAATGCATTGGAGTAAGTGGGCTTGCGATAAATAAAACTTTTATACCTAGACCTTGACAAGTCTTTCTTAATCAGAATATCAAGGAAACTAATAGTTGTTTCCTGGAGATTATAAGTGAATTCCAAAAAAGGTGTCTTCCTTGTGAGTGACTCCAAAAAGGCAGGTATGATAGAAGGGGAAGCTTTCCATATGAAAAACATGTCATCCTGGTATCTAGTGTACCAGGTGACAGAAGATATAAAACAGGGGTCAGTGAATAAAACATTCTTTTCCCAATGAGCTAACACTCCGTTGGCGAAGCTCCCACCACAGAGATTTTCATGCGGATTTGTTAACCCTGTTTGACCAGCAAGGGTTCGAATTTATGAACATGATGATTTTGCAGTACCAAAAAGATGTCGAACTTCTCATGTTAGAGCTTGCAGAATTGGAGCAGATTATTAAAGGTGACTGTTGATTGTTGGTGTGAATGACCTGAGCTGCACCTCCCTGGACTACATGAAAAGAGACATGGAGGAGCTCTATGATCACATAGCCCAGACCCTGACCCTGAGTAGCATCCTGCCATCACCAAGAATGATACCATGGTATAAAGAAAAAATGATCAATTTCAACAATTCGCTAAGCTTCTGGTGTAAGTCAAAGGGGATACATTGTCTGTCAGCCTGGGATAACATGCTCAACAAGCCACGCTACTTCTCTAGAGATGGCTTGCACCTGTCACCCTTAGGCTTTTGAATAGTGGCCAAGGCTCTTGCCACCCCCATAGTGCCTTTTTTAGGCAAGGCTCAAAAGACAAACCCACCACCGTAAATAGCACAAGTAACAAAAAACTGAGGGTAATGTTACTTAATGTCAGAAGTCTAAACCTCAAAATGCATGCACTCGAGGCACTCCTCAGTATGGAGAAAATCGATATATGTGCAGTAACAGAAAAGGCTCCAGAGAGCACCCCAGCACTACCAGGCTACAACCTTTGGAGTGATTAAGTATAATTTTTCTGCATTTTCTTGCTGCCTTTAGCTAATTCCACCTAAAGCGCCAATTTTTTAGAGTTTCTGCGATTTAAAAAGCTTGTTTCAACTACAAATTGTACTTATTTTACTGCTTGCACTTTAACAAAGTCTTTTTTTGTGTTTAAATTACTTGTTTAACTGTTGTAGGCTACACACTCAAGGGTGATAGCCATTTCTATGCATTTAAATTATTTTTTTTTATTGTATCTGCTTTATTTTCTAAAAAAAACTTGTTTTCCCACCTTTCTAAGCTAGTATAGTCCAGTTTTCAGATTAGTGCTGAATTCAGGGCTGTGTTACAAGTTTCTGTGTTTGCCCATACCTTACTTGGATAGAAGGAAGTTTCTCTGTTCATCTGTGAGAGAGGGGAGCTTTGAACAGCCTATCTGTCCCTGGAGGAGTGGTTTCAGCCCATAAATTACTAGTTTATTGGCCATTTTTGGGCTAATTTCTCTCTTTCATTTCCCTGCTATAAAACTCGCATTTGCGAGGTTTTGCATGCTGGGCAGCACCGGTTAGCTTGGGTATAACTATTCCCAGCTTTACAAAGGCTATTCTTCAATTTTTCCCTTGGAACTAGACAAACTTTCAACTTAAGCACTCAAACCATTCACTTCTCAGCCCAGCACTTGCTCAAAACTCATAGCTAGCACTAATAAACCTTAGCACTAGATCCCCCTATACTGTAGAAAAGGACAAGGCTCTCTATTAGACCTTACCAGCCAATCAGTAAAACAGTTCACTGTACCTATCCAGGCTTGTCCAAAGGGCAGTTTTAGGTGTATTCTCTGGTCCAACTGGTGAATCTGGGCATTTTGAGGCAATGTTACAACTGCCTCATGTACACATACAACCCTCTCCTCCTACCAACAAATACTAATACATGCAAGAGATGCAATTATACAGCCAAACTGGAGGCTAAGCTCTCTCAACCCAAGACTGGACCGGACAGTCAAGAGGAGAAGGGAATTACTTGCATCACACCACCAGTCTCACATAGACCTATGAAACCAGCACCGGCAAAAAACACACATAAATACACGAAAACATACTCAGAGGCTCAAAATAAAAATCTGCAAAAGCAACAGAGACCTCCAAAGCAGACATCCAAGCAACCTCCACTCCCCAACACAAATCATGAAACACATACATCACAAAACTAGTGCGCCACACAATCACAGCCCTTATGGCAAAATAACATACCCAACACACTAGTAATAGGTGACACTACAGTCAGGCACACTGACATCCCACTCACTAGGCTGAACAAAGAGAAAGTTACTATTAGCTGCCTGTCGGGTGCCAGGATCCGCCATATAACACAAGCACTCAGGTCACTCCAGAAGAAGTACAAATACGACTATATCATTGTCCATGTTGGTGTGAATGACCTGAGCTGCACCTCCCTGGACTACATGAAAAGAGACATGGAGGAGCTCTATGATCACATAGCCCAGACCCTGACCCTGAGTAGCATCCTGCCATCACCAAGAATGATACCATGGTATAAAGAAAAAATGATCAATTTCAACAATTCGCTAAGCTTCTGGTGTAAGTCAAAGGGGATACATTGTCTGTCAGCCTGGGATGACATGCTCAACAAGCCACGCTACTTCTCTAGAGATGGCTTGCACCTGTCACCCTTAGGCTTTTGAATAGTGGCCAAGGCTCTTGCCACCCCCATAGTGCCTTTTTTAGGCAAGGCTCAAAAGACAAACCCACCACCGTAAATAGCACAAGTAACAAAAAACTGAGGGTAATGTTACTTAATGTCAGAAGTCTAAACCTCAAAATGCATGCACTCGAGGCACTCCTCAGTATGGAGAAAATCGATATATGTGCAGTAACAGAAAAGGCTCCAGAGAGCACCCCAGCACTACCAGGCTACAACTCATACCATACATTTTGGCCACAAAACCCGGACCGAAATACAAAAGGCGGGGGCATATCCATATTCATCAAGGATACACACACCTCCAGGTTAGTGGCACAGCATGATGCTTCAGAGATCATCCACGTGCAACTAACAATGGGCAAAACTGCAATTCAAATTGTAGCTTGCTACAGGTCACCCACCATGTCCCAGACCTCCATTCTGCATTTCTGGAAACACTGGGAAACATAAAGGTCTTACCAAACACCCTGATATTGGCTGATTTCAATTACCCAAACATTAATTGGGAGAACTACTCAAGTGCTAACTCCCTTGTCCAACATTTCCTAGAATTTATAAACTCAAATGCCCTGGATCAACCGGTTAACACTCCTACCAGAGGTGACAACATATTGGACCTGGTCATCACCAACATGTATGACCGGTGATCCACACCGGAGGTAAACCCCTCACTGGTTAGATCTGATCATAAACTAATCACTCTGGATATCCACATTCTGCCCCCACCCCCGGTCAAAGAAATCACCGTGAAAAACTTTTCAAATGCAAACTTCATGTTACTTGAGACCGAGGTGGAAAGTTTCAAAGCCCCCATGCTAAAGGATAACACTGTCCAAGCTGCAAAATCCTTTACTAATGCACTCTACGGGCACCTACAAGAATGCATGGATCATGCTATCCCAAGCAAAACCAAGACTCACTCCTCCAAGAAAAGGAAACTAGTTTGTTGGACCCCTGCCATAAACAAGCTATACAACAGAAGGAGGAAACTAGTACAGAAAACAGTAAAATCCCAAGAAGGAAAGACATTCCTGATCAGTATCAACAAGAAACTACGATCCCTCATAAAATCATCCAAGGCCAGCTTCGAAAGAAAAATTGCCAAGGACTCCAAATATAACCACAAGGCATTCTTTAGCTATGTCAAGAATCTAAGTGGCAATTCTCAGATCTGCTCAGAGTTAGTGCAGAATGGCACTAAATACACTGAACCGACCGATATCGCCAACACCCTGGCAGACAGGTTCTGTGCAAACTTCATCCCCCCCTCTCACCCCAAAAGGGCCCCTAACTGTATCAGAAAAATGTAGTGCCCCTGAAATCACAGGCACTCAGGTTAAAACTGCCCTCTCCAAAGCCAAAAACACAGCATCAATGGGACCGGACGGTGTCCCAGGCTGCATCCTACATGAGCTCAAAGATGAACTAACCCCCTCATCTAAACACACTGTTCATACTCAGCCTCTCCACTGGCTGCGTGCCCATAGAGTGGCGCACAGCAATGGTTATTCCACTCCACAAAGGTGGAGCCACAACAAACCTCAGGTACTATCGCCCTATAAGCCTGACTAGCTTGGTCTGCAAGGCTATGGAGCACATCATCATGGATCTCATTAACAGAGACACTGGGAACCTCCAAACACTGGACCCTACCCAGTTCGGCTTTGTTAAGGGCAGATCATGCCTCCTAAACCTGGTGGATGTCTTTGAGACAGTTACCAAGGCTATAGATGAGGGAAAGGTGGTCCACACAGCCTACCTAGACCTTGCAAAGGCCTTCGATACCATTCCTCATTCAGGTATTATAGACAAGCTCACCAGCCTGAACATAAACCCCTACGTCACAAGATGGGTTGTCAACTGGCTCATGGACAGAACCCACATGGTAAGAGTTGCAGGAGCTAGATCTGACTAAACCGGTTAGAAGTGGTGTTCCCCAGGGCTCAATCCTAGGAGCCCTCCTGCTTGGCATATACTTCTCAGAGGTACAGGCAAGCACAGGAGGACTATGGCTGACTAAGTTTGCAGACGACTGCCAACTAGGGGCTATAATTGACATTCCGGCTGACACAGACATCCTCCAAAAGGGTCTCACTGAGACAGATACAAGGTGTCAAAGCCATGGCCTCAAGCTAAATGCCAAAAAGTACATTGTCATCCCCTTTGGAAAAAACAAAGTACCCACAAACTACCACATAGGTGGTAGCCCCCTAAATACGGAAGACATAATAAGGGATCTGGGGACCCAAGTAGACAGTAACCTCTGCTTTGATAATCACATCACCAAAGTGGTTAGAAAATCCTTCTATGTGGCCCACTTAATCACAAAAGGGTTTGCATCCAGATCAAAAGAGGTCATTGTGCCCCTCTACGCATCTGTCATCAGACCCATCATGGAGTACAACACCCCATTTGGGATGTACCTTACAAGACACTTGCAACAGCTGGAAAGACCACAGAAGTACCTCACCAAGAGGATCACTGGCCTCAAACAGATGCCCTCTGCAGCTCGACTGAAGAAACTCCAGCTGTACTTGGTTGCATACCGCCTACTTAGAGGTGATCTCTGCCTGACATACAAGGCCATGTCCAACCCAGAACTGATGGACATGCTCCACCTAAAGAAAACCATATCCCCTCGAGCCACACGCTCTAGGGATCTAAACCTCACCACAACAATAACTAGGACGTGTTGGAGGGATAGGTTCCTGTCCCAGAGATTTCCCATGCTCTGGAACAAGATTCCAGTCTACATTAGTCAGAGCTCCTCGCTAACCCTCTTCAAGAGAAACCTTGACGAGTGGATGGGAAACAGAAAGTTTACCCTGGGGATCACTTCAATGACTCTGCTAGACAGAGGCACAGTGAACTAATCTAAGGGGGCGGTGAAAGCCAACACATTCTGGCTAGGTTTATAAATGCCTTTGGGCAGATAGCCTAGTACCTACCTATGAACCTATGAACCTATATGCAAATAATCAGAAAAGGAAACAGGCTTAGTGTGACTGCAAAATTCCAACAAAGCTTCAAAAAGAATAAAATAATAATGTTTAATTTGTCTCTGTCCCTGCCATAAGGCAAAAGGGTGCTGTCCTACATAAAAACAACTAGCAATTCATGTCTACAACAGAGTGACATGTTTAGTCAAAAATATGAATATTTATTCAATAAAATGGTTGTAGTTGTTTTAAGATAAGTGCAAGATGATAGAGGATGTTAGAGTGTAAAAGCACCAAATCTATAATTACAACATGTTTACAAACAGACATTAACACTAGTAACAAGTAAAACAGTGTCAGTAGAAAGCATTAAAGCCAAAATGCCTGAATTAAATCCTTCCTTTTGACCAGTATACAAACCATCCCATAACAAATGTTAAGTAGTTTACTTGTTCTTGAGACAATAATTGTTTATCTTGCAAGCCAACAAGGTCTCTGTTGTAACTAGAAAAGATCAAAGTAGGGCAAGCAGTGCAGTTTTATATTGAGATAGCAAGAAGTTCTTTCATTGTCATTGCTCATGACTATAGCCACATGTCAGTATGACTGCCACTCTGATGAAAAAGATCAACATATTCTGTTTTATTTTTTGTGAATTTCCTTACCGATGCTGTGCCTGCAAATGGTCTATTGTGATTAGTGTACTACCCCGGTAAATAAACTTACTGACTAAATAAATAAACCTAGAGGACTTGTACCAAGCTGCAACTATGTCTTATTCATATTATAAAGTTCTTTAACAATTAATGTATTATCTGAACATGTAGTACTTTGGTAATGGTTCCATTCTTGCTGGATCTATGAATTGGGTATCTATCATACCTTCCAATTTATTCATTCAGCTGTTGTTTGATTGATATAAACACACTCCACAGTCTGGAGTTAAAAATGTTTATATTAATTTATTTTATATAGTGTATTACTTTGATTGTTTGATTGATCTCCAGCACTTAATAATATACATACCATCCACAGGCACATACAGTGAAAATAATAACACGTACTAGGAGAAGATGCCATGATCTTGAAGTCCTCATTTTTTATACTTTTATTTAAAATAATGCAGTCATCATTTCTTTATTACAGCTCACCTAGTTCAGATCTGAGTTTCGGTATTTGTCATAGAAAAGTTCCAGTGTTTGATTCCAAAATGCCATTAAAGCATTCATGTGATCATCTGATCATGAGACACGACCACCTTTGACACTATTGTCTATACTGCCTGGGAGAGGAGTATGATGTGAAGTTTGTCAAGACTGCCAGTGTTTCAAATAACCACATGATGAAGGTGCAGGAGAGAGAACATTTTGGCCTACCTTGCATCTATCTCATGGTAATACAGCAGTTAGGAGTGCCTAGCATGAACTTTCTTGGGAGAGTCTCTAACACCTTTCCAGTCTTTAGTGGAGTACTGCCAGAAGGTAAGCAAGATGGATAGAAGACAATGATTAGATTTTCATGGATGTAAGTCTTTTCTGAGATGGACTCAGTCCTTTTGAGTCATTACTTCATCCTGAACTCACAAGTGGTTAATTGTTTCCCATTATTCACATCAGCTGATGTTTAGGGTGCTTAGGGACCAGCAAGATGTGCAGCCTCTCATTAACCATAAGACAGTGCACCCCAAAGTGTAAGCACTGTACTTACCCCGGTCAAATATTTGGAAACACACTCAAATAAACTGCTTTCATGCATTAGTTTCTCAAGTTCCTCAGCTGGTATTTGGTGACTGCACTCAGGAATGCTGGAGGGATAGGTTCCTGACCCAGAGACTCCCCAGACTCTAGAATAGATTGCCCATACATGTCAAGCAGAGTGCATCTTTGGACCTCTTCAAGAGGAACCTTGACCTTTGGATGGGAGAAAGGAAATTCACCCCAGGGATCACGTCAGTCACCCTGCTAGACAGAGGTCCAGGAAAGTAAATAATGTGGGAAGAAATAGCCAGGGAATTGTTATGGCTAGGCTTGTATAGGCCCTAGGGCTGATAGCCTAGTACCAACCTATGAACCTATGAACCTATGAAATCTTTTTCCACATGCCTATCCCTGGGTGAAGTGGGATCCAGTAGCCCAGACTGAGACCTTCTACTCAAAAAATGCAAGTCTGCAGGGGGGGGGGGGCATTCATCTCAATGCTCCCTGGGAGGAGGTGTGGTCTTTGAAGAGGGGAGTAGCACTTGGATGGTTCTGAGATGAGAGTAGGGGAGGGGGAGGGACAACATAGTAGGTCATAATATGAAAATTCCTTCCCCTAGTGGAAGCAATTAGCAGAGAGACCCCTCAGGATGCCCTTAGGTTCCACACCAACCCCAGCCAAAAAAGTTGGTATTAGTCCTCGGGCTGAAAAGGAAGGACTGAAAAATCATATGATGGATGGGAGCACTGAATAAGAAGTCCAGAAGTTATGAAACAAGGGGGGGGGGGACAAAAAAGAATGCACAGTCCTCTATTGAATGGCATGGCATCCTGTACTGGTATCATTGAACTGATTCCTACGCAGTCTGTTCACTTCAGCATGCAAGCAGCACTGAGACATATTCACCAAAAGTGAATTTCCACACCTGTACTGTGACAACAGTTTATGAACTTGCCACCTGGTAAAGTGTATAAAGCCTTGGATATGGGTTTGGCCTCTCACATATCCATATTACTTGTGCAGATTCCAGTCTATTGTAGTGAAATATGCAATGGGAAAGCTTTCAGCTCTTCCTGAGTCTAGGAACAAGGACAATTTAGTCAAAACCCTTTATCTGTGTTCCCTAATGGCTGCCATATGGCCACCTGTAACTACGACTGTAGCAGCAGGCCACACAGGATGGTGTGGCTGAATCTCTCCCCTTTAAAAAATTGTTCAAGCAACCCATCTTCGATGATGCCTTTTGGGGAAGGTTCTGTTTGTTCAGCCCTTTCAGGATCTGTTTGAGACAAGTCAGAAGAGTAAGCTGGTGCTTCCTGTAGCTGAGTGGTTCTTTGACTCCCAAAGTCCCTTGTATCTTCTTCACAAATATGTCAAATCCTATCTAAGCATGTTTCCCTAGCTGTGCTAGCCAGATCTGTCAGGAGAGTGACTCCACTGGCCTAACAACTTTAGCTATGACTACAGTGCATGACTGTCTATGTTATGGCTGTTCTCTTAGTTTGCCCTGGCTTGAAAGACTGTCATGAAGGATCAGTGATTGCTTATTGTGGTCATGGGTAAGTCTTAGAACTCCTATGTCTTTCCAGAGAAGGAACTCCACTTAGAGACCCATCTGTCTTTGCAGATCTATTCAGACAAGTCTAGACTATCCTTTGCAAAATGGTCATAGAGGTTGTCCCTCCTTTAGAATGAGTCCAAGGATATTCCTCCCATTTTTCTCCAATCTAGGAGGGAAATGAAATTTTCCAGTTCTGTACTTTGGTGTCATTATTGAATACATCCAATGCATCAGTTTCCATACTGATACTTTGCAGAGGCTATGCCTCTGCTGATGCAGGGAGATAGGCTGGTGTCAGTGGGCATGACTGATTCCTTCAGGTGCATCAGTGTCTGGGGTCTGCACTCAAGGTTGTTTGTTTGTTTGCTGTGTGATAGCACCAGTTTCAGTGAACAGTGCTCCAACTTGCCCTTTCATCTGTTCTGATTGTGTTTGTCAAGGTGCTAGCTATTATGTTGGACACACTGCCGAAGTGAGTTCATATGATGTTCTTCGTGTTTCACTGTTGCAGTTATCACTTGTGGGCTATCCCTGCTGGGAAGCCCTCGGCTGGCCCGAATGCCACAGTAAAGGTTTCCCAACTGTGTCGGTTGTTCTGTGAGTGCGGCTGATGTCAGGTCATCAGGGCTATAAAGGGAGACAGCCAACGCCATTACATCATTCTTTCTTGCTGTGGAGCCCAAAGCAGAACAAGTTTTGCGAGTGCATCGGTTGGCCGTTGCCAGAGGGAGGACAACCGTCTAAAGCTAAGTACCCCATTGGGGAATCTTTTCTTGTTTTAAACCGATGTCAGAGAAGGTTAATAACTGTCTCAGCTGTGGAAAGCAGATCCCACACCAAGACTTCCATTCCCTCTGCTTCACTAGTTTAGGCCCAGACCACGACGTTCCAGGGTGTAGGTTCTGTGCCCTCTTTAATGCTTGTACTATTAGAAGAAGAGCTGATATAGTAGCAAGGCATTTTAGTCAGTTTTTCCAGCAACATGAAATGGCGTTGTTCTCTCAGGCACTTTTCTGACTTACCTAGGAAGAAAAAGGACCAGGATAAGGACAGGCCACTAAAACTTAGGCCCTCTCATGACTCAGGCAACTTTTACTCAAAACAAAGCTACAGCTGAACTCAGTGAGGTGCCTTTGCAGCCCCTGATGACAGCTGAGAAACCATTGCAGGCCTCTACTGAGACCCATTCAGAGTCCGGTACACTGCCAGATCATCCTCCTCCAGTCGGGGATGTCGCTTTTTCCTCACGCAGTTGTGTCTGGAGTCACTTTGCAGGCACCGGCTTCTTCTGAGATCCCAACAACATCTGAAGTCTGTATTGGACCAACGACAGTGCCGCCAGTCAAACTGACTCTGTATAATACTTCTGAACCAGCTAGGCCCAGGCCTAAATCTACTCCCAAAAAGGTCCCTTCCCAGGGCCCCAGCCTCCGACCTACTACTAGCCAGCCTGCCCCTCAGTCACAGCAGCTGCTCAGGATGGCAGAAGACCTCATTACTCTGATCAGGGCTAACCAATCCACCCTCCTACACCAGCCAAAAGAAAAAGAGACATCTCCCCAGAGGTCCTCACTGACCATGAATCAGTTGATTCTGTTTTAGAGGACTCGGACATAGAAAATCAGCCCTTAGCAGCTTTTGAGGACTCAGATGCTGATGATCCCATTCTGTCTGCCCCCCCGAGGACCTTTCCTTTGGAGAAACACTAAATACCATCAAAGAACATTTTCAGTGGAAGGCCCAGGACTACCCCCAGCATAAAAAGAGACTAAGAGAATTCTTGATTTACCTCAGCATAAGTCTCTGGCCATTCCTCCTATCCTCGATGTTGTAGAGGATGTTTTCCTAGAATCTGCCGTCTCTCCAGATTCTCTCCCTCCAGGGCTCAGAAAGCCGGGCAGATACTACAGGGTGCAAGACTCACACAAATTCCTTTTTAAAAACCCTACTGCAGACTCTGAAGTAATTACTCAAGGCCCTCCGGGAGCTAGGGCTGGCTTTTCTAAAAATCCCATCCCAGCTGACAAGGAAAGCAGAGCATTAGATAGACGGGTAAAAAGGTTTACACCTCAGCTACTTTAGCTGTCAGGGCACTAAATTGCCAATTTCACATGATAAAATTTCAGCAGAAGGTGCTGGAACTGATTAAACAGAAAATATCTGCCATGCTTGACAGTAGCACTACCAGAGAATTAACAGACCTCATACAGTCTAGCTCTCACATAGCAAAGCACTCTTGCATTGTGGTTTTGATGCCTTAGAAGCCTCTACCAGGGCTACAGCTACAGGATCAGTAATCAGAAGGCATGCCTGGTTAAGTGAGCAACTTTTGCCTGACCAGGTAAAATCCAAACTTTTAGATGCATCTCTAGATAAGGAGCAGTTGTTTGGCCCCAAGGCTGAGAATGTCATCAAGAAAATGGAGGACAAAGCCAAATCCATGCAGACTGTCAAGGATTTTTTACAGGTGCAACTACCCAGGTTCAGCAGAAACTTCCATACTAAGCACTGGTCCTTTCCCTCTCAAGCAAAGCCAATTCAGAGAAAGGGACACAGGGACAGAACCTTTAGGCCGCAGGCACGCAGCCAACAAAGAACTAGGCAGTGGTCCACTGTGTCAAACATTCTCACACAACAAGGAAAGAAGCTCCTACATCCAGGCCTGGCCACACTCAAGCTCACAGCATGGCTGATTCCTCAAAGGCAGATAATTCTTCAGTCCTCAGCAATCAGGTGTTAGACATTATTAACGAGTCTCATAGACCCAGCACCAGGAAATCTTATTCCTCTAAGTGGAAGAGATTTGTGTGCTGGTGCTCCAGCAGGGGCACTCCCAGAACTACAGCCTCTTTACCACTGGTTCTGGACTACCTGGCAGAACTCCCCCATAAGGGTTTGTCTTACTCCTCTATCAAGATTCATGCTTCTGCTATCTCAGCCTACGTCCAGGCAGATCAGCCTTTACTCTCTCAACACCTCTTAAAACAGTTCCTCAGAGGCATGGCTCACATCAGACCACCTAGAAGACCACCTGCACCAGCTTGGAATCTTAACTTTGTCCTGGAAAAGCTGACTCTATCCCCTTTCGAACCAGCTTCCTCAGCAGATCTCAAATACCTCTCTTGGAAAACTGTCCTTTTGCTAGCCATCACTTCTGCTAAGGGGATATCTGAGCTCCAGGCTCTTATGGCCACTGAGCCCTTCAACATCTTCCATGCAGACAGGGTCTCTTTAAGAACCAACCCCTGCTTTATGCCTAAGGTGGTCTCTGATGTAACCCTTAACCAGGTCATACACTTACCTACCTTCTTTCCTAAACCCGCAATTAGAGGGGGGGAGAGAATTCTGCATACCCTAGATGTGCACAGACAGCTGAGACTTTACCTTGACAGGACCAAATCAGTCAGGAAAACTGACCAGCTACTGGTTTCATTCACCCTTGGGGCAGAGGGGAAACCCATTACTAAGCAGACCATTTCCAATTGGCTCTCTCATTGCATACATTTCTGCTGCTCCTTCCATGGAAAGGGTCCTCCCAAAACCATCAGATCCCATTCCACAAGAGCAGCCTCTACCTCCACAGCCTTTCTTTGGGGGGTTCCTACTAAGCAAATTCTGAAAGCTGCTACTTGGACATCTATACACACTTTCACCAAGCACTACCAGCTAGCTACATTCTCCAAATCCAGGGCAGGATTTGCATCTGCAATCCTGCAGGGCATGCTAGCATCCCCAAAATTTCTACAACTTTCTTCCACCCACTTCCTCAGCTTTGGGATTCTTCCCACAAGTAATGACTGCAATAGTGAAACACAAATAACATAGTACAGTTGTGTACACTTACCAAAAATGTAGATGTTCGAGTGTATTCACTGTTGCAGTCCTGTTTCCCTCCCACCTTCCTTATTTCTTGCCTTATGTATATATCTTTTCTGGGGCTCCTGACCTTTGGAGGCAAGAAAAACTGATGTAATGGCATCGACTGTCTCCCTTTAAAGCTGATGACCTGACGTCAGCCACACTCACAGAACAGTTGATGCAGGAGGGAAACCTTTAATTTGGTATTTGGGCCGGCTGACTGCTACCCACCAGGGATAGCCCACAAGTGATGACTGCAACAGTGGATACACTCGAACATCTACATTTATGGTAAGTGTACACAACTGTACTTTCTCATGCCTGGATGACTATATTTTGCAGGCTCTGTCAGTAGACACATGGTAGTATCCCTGGCTTGAGTATTCACATGGCTACAGTTATTAGGCATCTCAATAAAAATGAAAGAAACTCTGTATAATTTTCTCCCAGGTGACTTGTGTTCATCAGCATTACATTTAAAAGTCTCCAGTGTTGCTTGTTACTGTGCATGCAATGAGCCAAAGAGATCAGGTTTTTATTTGCTTGAGTGGGAATACAACAAAATGACAGACTCAGAAGGTCATGTTTTAGCTCCTTGGATGAGAGTGCAATTAATTAACAGGCTCAGAAACTCCTGCACAATCTAGGCTTGAAGGAAGCCATGATCTTCATTGTACTTATTTTTCATACCCGAGGATGTTAGTAGTGTTGCATTGGACTGTAAAATGTCACTGGAAGCAGAGTCACTGTATACTCACAGATGTACTGGTGTCACACCTTTGTTTCCTGGGCCTGTAGTGATGGACAGCTTCCACCAATCTTGCTACGAATCGTCCCTTCCGGGTAGCCAAAATCCACTGCAGGTCATGAAAATGGGTACTTTGCCAGTGAAGTGTAGTAATAACTGTAGTTCACTCCATAGTTCAGGGTAGCCATGATGTAGTGGTTGCAGATATTGTCTACTGTACTGAGAAAACTGGTTTGAAGTTCTTGCAGTTAGAGCAGAGGATTAGGGATATAAGCTGTTAGCAAATCACTTAACCAGACAGTGCTCTGGTCTAAATGAAAAATTGCATCAGGTTCTTCAGTGGTTTCCTGAACTGCATGGCTACTAACTACCTGTGAACCTAAATGGCTCCAATGTGTATTTGGGTTCTCTATATAAAACAACTAGGGTATGGGCAATGTTACTTACTGTGAAGGATCTGAAAGTTAAGTTGAAACCTGAGCCTCCTCTTAATTTGGTGTGACAACCAATCCATTCTGTGGCACTTATACAAGGAAGGTTGCTCATGCTCACACTTGCTTTGTTGAGAAGCAATGGGTACTGTTACCTAGCAATGGACCTTTCACAAGCCCGCAATCTCTCAGCTGTTGGTATTCCATGAGAATTGAATGTGATGGCAGATTTGCAAAGTCTGTCCTATAGCCCTCTGCTAGAACTAAGAATTCACGAGTCCTGCCTATTCAAAGTCAGGAGGGGGCCACCATGGACATCAACCTGTTTGCAGTATGGGAGAATGCAGCCCCCCCCCATGTTTAATGCAGCAGGATAAGGGCAGGCAAAAAGCTATATTCCACTTTCTCATAGCAGGGTGAATCCTTTATGCCTTCTTGCCATTCTTTCTGACTTAGTAACTAGTTGCAGAATTCAGAGAAAAAAAAAACAGACTTATCCTCATGGCCCTATGGTGTTGGAATAAGATATGGTTTCAGGTACTTAAATACCTTGCAATACAGAAAACCTTCTCACTATAGGCCAGGGAGGTTTTCTCTCCTGGATGTGGTCCCTGCTAACTCCACCTCAGGGCATGACTAGTGATTTTGGTCCTCTGATCCTGCCAGATCTCATAGCTGGGGTGTCAAATATGACTGAAGCCATCAGGAAGCCTTCTACTCACCAGACCTATTTTGCTAAGTGGAAGAGGTTTTCCTTCTAGTGGAGAAATGGTTTTCTGTCTGGTGGGGTGGTATCCTGTGCTGTTCCACTTTGTCATCATGCAAGTGCTTCTGACACATCTCAGACATATGTGCAGTTTGGAAGTCATTTATTTCACTGTCAGTGCATGTGTCGGCTATTTCTGGTCATTATGACGTGACCTTACAGAGGGCATGACTGTGACCAGCATTGGATAGTCATGGCATTCCTTAAAGGGGTTCTGTATCTCGATCCACCTTTGATGAAGTCTTTGTCTCCTTGATTTTTTAGGCTGATTATCTTTGTTTTTCACTCTTCAAGCATGAGAGCTATTGTCTTTGTTTGCAAGATCCTGAAGCTTCAGGCCCTCACTTACAAGGAACAGTATTTGGTCTTTCACAAGGAATAAGTGTCATTTAGTCAACAATTTCCTCCTGAAAGTGGTATCAGAATTGTCATTAAACCTGCCTGTTCATCTCCCTTTTCTCTTTCCGAGCAACAAACTCAAGGAAAAAGAGCACTTAACACTGCAGAAAGGAAAGAAGAGTGCTTAACATTCTGGATGTACATTTCTACTTAGTGTTTTCCTGAAGTGTAGGAGTTTCGGAAAATGGAACAGATGTGTGTGTCCTATTTTCATGAGAAGGCAAGGCTCTCAACTGATAAACCAAACTTGTCTAACTGGAACGACAGTGCCATTCTCTTCTATTTTAGGTGTCTCAACACCCATTGAGACATATTACAGGGAAGCATTGTTCCGTCACAGGTCCAGCTGCTCCCACAGGATGCTTCAAAAACATCTCCATTGGAGACGTTTGTATTCTGACTACTTGGTAGTTTACACCTTCACTAAACACTATTGCCTGGACTCTGACTTCAACAGTCAGGTCTCCTTTCGTTCTTTACTACTTCAGTACTTAGCATTCCAAACCTTCATCTTCCGGTCTTTTCTAGATTCCTCCCACCCAAGAGGAGTTTGATGCTTTTTGGGATTTTCAGTTTTTAGGGCCACAGAATAGAACATCTTGTCATACCTGATATATCAGATATAATATATATGTGCTGGAAAGTCTCCAATATCAGTTATATCTGATATAATAGATATGTGTTCTTTGTACATTTAAATATCTTTCACTGTTTTCATGATTTACAGGAATGTATTCAGCCATTGGTTGGGGGTGAACTCCCATGTACATTCACTAGGCACACAGTACTAATGTGTGGCAGAGTGATGTGATATGGGTTGGTGGATGTTACCCACTGTCTTTAACAGATAGAGTTTCAGATAAAAAAATAGCCAGACTGAAAATAAGAAGGAATGATCTCCGAGTCACAGACCCAATGAGAAAGGTCCTCGCACAGATCAATTCACATGGTAAGTACAAATCTGTTCTTTAAGTTGAGTCTGCTCACACAATGACTGCATGCTGTGATAAGAAGGTTTTGGCAAACACTTATGATTTAAGAGCCATCTGAGCAGTTACTTTTAAAAGGTAATACAGGGTAGATAGCTGGGTTAAGAGTCTTGCTTAGATTCCATTAGTAAAAAAATGATTTGTTTTGTTTATGTATGTATTTGTATATCAAAATGCTTTAAAATAAATTAAGCATTGTACAAATAAATGCTGTAACATTTATGGCTCAGCTGAGAAAGAATAAAATGGTATAAATACATTAAAGTAAATAGTAAACTCATTAAGATAAACTACTAAATGAAAAAAGAAAACTGGGGGGGGGACTGTAAAAGACCCCCCCCCAAAAAAAAACAGCTGGTACTTTCAGGACATACTAAAGGAGGCTTCAGAGTCACTCCTCCTAATCAAGTAAGGTAGCTGATTCCAAAAGGCTGGAGCAAGGTAAGTTAAAGATAATCTTTCAGGAAACAGTCATTGGAACAGCTAGAAGCTGCATATTTGATGACCTGAGCGGCTCACTGGGGAAAAGATCTTAATCTCTTTTAGACAGGTAGAACATGTATACTCCAGAAAGTAAGCCTGCCTTGCAGAGGCAAGGAAGTGATATGACAGGTTGCAAGATCTGCCAACAGTATTGCAAAAGAATTCTGAACTTGCTACAGTTTGGGCACATCCCCATCCATATGTCCAAGATAAAGGCTACTGAAGTTTTAATGAGATGAAGTAGTGCATGAATCACCATTGTGGGGTCCATTAGTGGAATTAAATTACAGATATGGGCACTGTTCTTAAGATGGCTTGACACTAGTTGACACCTGGTCTTTAAGCATGAGCCTGACATCAATAACCAACCTCAGAACATACCCAAGCCACAGATTCCATTCTGTATGTATGATGAGGTAAATAAGAGAAAGCTGTATTTGTTGGATGAACTGTGACATGGATTACTGCCACCTCAGTCTTTGCATGATTTTTAGCTGATTTGTTGCATCCACTGAAAGATGGATTCAAGATGTCTGATTAACAGGAGAGGAAGAGCCGAATATGATCATCACTTGAGTGATATTGAATAATCCTACGTTTTAAGATATCTTTAAGTGACAGTATATACATTGTAAACAACAGGAGTGTCTGAATGGAATCCAAAGACATACCATTTTCCATTTGGTGACTGTTGAAGGAGTTAACTCCTGATGCTATCTACTGTATTCAGCCAGAAAGGGACGAAGAACACTTACATATTAGTGGCTTTTTAATGCTAAAGCAATAAGGAACATGCTTCTGTATTTATCTGCAAATATCATTAAATTTGTCATGGGCACAGTTGTAAACAGTATCTTTCCATTTGTCAACTTTACCACAGTGAGAGTTAGACATCTTTGTGGGGACTAGCTGTGCACAAACGCAAGACTGGGTGAAAGATGAATCAGCTAAGGTGGAGCAATTCATTATATCTCAGAGGTGCAGTTAAACAGAAGTGGAACTTGACTAAAAGACCATCACATGTATGTCTTAGAACCATACCCCACTTTATTTTAAGTAAGCAACATTGATCTGAATCTCTTTTATTGCCACTACCTCTATAAAAATGTATTTTATTGATGGCTTTGTTTCCTATCAAAGAAAGTACAGCATTACTCAATCCAGCATTGAAAGCTGTATCTTAAGGAAAGATAGCTAGATTCTGTATGTGAAAAAAAAACATGATGCAATCCTGTACTTCCATCTTGCAAGCATTTGCACTAATATGATGACATTTTTTCTGACAAAAATTGTACATTTCCCTTTATATAACTTATACTGATCTGGCACTCAGGGTATATGCATAATGTTTTTGATATTTCTGACATGAGCAGGCCCTGGGGTGCTTTTTGCATTTTGAATCTGTTTCATGTAATAATTTTATCAACACTGCAATCTGTTCTTTGAAACATCTTTTTTCTTTGGTCCTTATATTTGGAGAATATTTATACTAGTGCTGCAAAAGAAAAAAAAAACAGTCATTTACAATTCCTCTTCTGCTTTAATAACTATGAAGCTTCCCCGAAGAAATCAAGCCCAGTATGCCCTAGTGCTGGTGAGAGCCCTGAGCTGGGGTAAACTGTTTACAGGGGCATCCTCCTGGCAGACATCAAACACTTTGTGCCCTTGCCCTCATCCTGAAAATTCAGAACTTTTTTGTTTAAGGCCCTAATCCTTCCCCTTGGTGATGACATGGGCACATGTTAATGCAAGGTCCACCAATGGCACACTATCGATGCATACATGCTTCTCAGCAAACACAGACACCCACAACTACCCCAACCAGTCCCATGCTCCAGATCCATTCCTGCCTACTGGTAGAGATTAGGACATTTTTAGACAGACTAACTTTATGCATTTCCCAAAACATTTACATATGTTAATGACCAAATTTCCATCCATTGCATCAATGTATTGTAACAAACCAGTTTACTATATATAGTCAATAACAATAACATTTTTCCTTGCTCCTTATTATTTTTCCAAGTTTTTTTAGCAAATCAATAACAATCAATTAGGTGCATTCAGTATCCACTCTATATTATTGAGTTGTACTTTACTCAATCTAAAAGAAAAAGTTGTCATCCTATCAAGTAAGCAGTTTATTCCCATCTCTTTGTCCCCAGTTTAATCTGTTGATGTGTTATCTAATATGATTCCACAGTAACCATCTATTAACTAATTTACTGAGATTATTCTTTAATGTTTTCCTTCTTCCTGGATTGCATGTGTATAAGTTTCTTTTTTTGTTTGGGATGAGGTACTTTTCCATTTTCTAGTTATGGCCTTTTTCGGCAAGAGCATTATAATCCATATGAAGTTTCTTTTAGAAGAGCTAATTTCATTCCCCTCCCAGAGTCCCAAGAAATACATGGTAGGATTCAAGTGTGCATCCTGATCAGTTAAGATGTTTTGCTATTTCCACCAAATTCCTTTTAAAAACAATCTTCAGGGCCAAACAATAGGTGCCCAGACTCCACTTGCTTCTTCCTGACATCTTCAACAGTGTGGACAGACTGTTGGAAACATCTTTACCAGTCTGATGGACATGTAGAAAAATTTGTACTGACATTTCCACTAGGAATTTCTATATTTCCTTACCTTAATTGCCATTATTGCATCTTTACTCAGCAATCTGAGGGTCATGCTGCTCAACGCTAGAAGTGTAACTCTCAAAATGCAGGTACTCGAAGGACTCCTTAAAATGGAAAACATCGACATTTGTGCTGTAACAGAGACCTAGTTCAAGGCAGCAGAAGGCACCCCTGCACTACCAGGCTATAACTCATTCCACACCTTTCGGCCCCAGAACTTGGACTGAAGCTCCAAAGGCAGTGTTGTTTCCATATTCATAAAGGATGCACACAGCTCCAGACTAGTAGCCCAATATAACGCATCAGAGATATATGAGGTGCAGCTAACATTGGGTAAGTAAGTGATTCGGGTAACAGCCTGTTATAGGTCTCCAACCATGTCCTAAGACTCACACTCCATGTTCCTAAGCACCCTGGAGAATATTAGGGTCCAACCTAACACACTCATACTGGGTGACTTCAACTACCCCTCCATTAACTGGGAAAACTACTCATGTACCAATACAGTTGCCCAACATTTCCTGGAATTCATTAATTCCAATGCCCTGTACCAGCTCATTCTTAACCCCCACTAGAGGTAGCAACATCCTTGACCTGGTCATTACTAACATGGGCGACCATTGGTCTACACCAATAGTCAACTCCTCCCTGGTTAGATCTGACCACAAACTAAACACCTTGAAAATCCACATCCCTCCCACCCCTCCCGCAAAGGTAACCACCATGAAAAACTTCTCCAAACCTAACTTTGGGCTCCTAAAAATAGAGGTGGCTAACTTCACGGCACCCATGCAAATGGAGAATAGTTGCATGACTGCTGAATCATACACCAGTGCACTGTACGAACACGTACACAAGTGCATGGCTTTCGCCATACGCAATAGAACCAAAATGCTCTCCTCCAAAAAAAGAAAACCAATCTGGTGGTCCCCTGCCATAAACAAACTCTACAACAGAAGGAGGAAACTGATGCAGAATAAGGTGAAGTCCCAAGACTGGAAAAACTCCCTTATTAGCCTCAACAAAAAGTTGAGATCCCTCATCAAATCCCCTAAAGCTAGCTATGAAAACAGAAATGCAGCAGATAGTAAAGACAACCACAAGACATGTTGTAGTTATGTAAAGAATCTCCAGGGCAATACCCAGATTTGCTCTGAGCTACTGCACAATGGTACCTCCTGTACTGAGCCAATAGATATTGCCAATATACTGTCCGGTAGATTCAGTGCCAACTTTACCCCCCCACACACACACAAAGGACCAATCATAATACCAGTAGATTACCAGGCACCCAGTATTACTGCTGCACAGGTTAAAATAGCACTGCCCAAGGCCAATAATACAGTTTCTATGGGACCTGACAATATCCCTGACTGTGTTCTACATGAACTAGAGAGTGAACTGGCACCTCACCTGTGTGCCCTGTTCAATTACAGCCTCACCTCAGGCTTTGTCCCTACTGAATTGCGCACTGCTGCAGACATCCCTCTCCACAAAGGAGGAGCGACTACAGACCCTGGGAACTATCGCCCCACTAGCCTGACAAGTCTGATATGCAAAGCTATGGAACGCATCATCATGGACCTAATAAACAAAGATATAGGGAATCTCCAAACTCTGGATCCCACACAGTTTGGTTTTGTGTGGGATAGATCATGGCTGCTCAACTTAGTCACCTTCTTTGAGTCAGTCACCAGAGCTGTGGATGAAGGCAAGGTGGTTCATACAGCCTACCTTGATCTGGTCAAGGCCTTTGATACCATTCCCCACTCAGGAATCATAGAAAAACTCATTAAGCTAGGCATCAACCCGTATATCACTAGGTGGGTTGCAAACTAGCTCACAGGTAGAACCCACAGTGTGAAAGTAGTTGACTCCAAGACAGACTGCTGACCAGTAACAAGTGGAGTCCCACAGGGATCAGTCCTGGGTCCTCTCTTGTTTAGTATCTATTTCTCAGAAGTCCAGGCCAACATGAAGGGAATCTGGCTGACAAGGTTCGCAGACAATTGCAAGTTGGGAGCCATTATTAACTCCCCAAATGATGTTGACATCCTACAGAAAGGCCTCACTGAGACCAATGACTGGTGTCAGAACTTGGCCTTAAGCTCAATGCCAAGAAATATGTTGTCATCCCCTTTTGGAAAAACGCAGATGTTCATCGTGTTTCACTGTTGCAGTCATTACAATTGGGTTATCCTGCTGGCAGGCTACCCGCAGTCGGCCTGAATTCCAAAGTCTAGGTCCAGCGTCGGTTGCTGTCACCTCCTCCCTGACGTCAGTACGCCAGGGGTATAAAAGATGCAGCTGACGCCATTTTCTTCAGTCTTTCTTGCCACGTGGTGCCCGAAGCAAAAGCAGTTCACAAGTGCCGGTCGGCCGACTCCTGAGATTTTCAAATTTGAATTTCAGATCTGAAGTCTTCATTAAAGCTAAGTACCCCATTGGGGAAACTTTTTTCTTGCTCCAGACCAATGTCAAAAAAAGTTAATAATTGTATTTCTTGTGGGAAGCAAATACCTCATATGGATTTTCATTCTTACTGTATTCCTTGCCTAGGTCCTGACCACAACATTGCTAGTTGTCAGTTTTGTGATAGATTTAACCAACGCACTATTAAGCGTTGGTATGATTTTGCATTCCATTACTTTGGCAGAAGATTCAATTATATAATGCCATCAGAACAGCCGACTACCGGAGTTTATAAAAAGCGCAAAGAAAAAGAAAAGGACAGGCATCCGAGATCCAAAACCGACAACGACGAGGCTTCTGCTAGGCCTGTCGCCAGTTCGCCAGTTCTCAGTGAGGCGCTTTCACAGCCCCTGATGCCCGCTACCTCAGAGCCACAGGCCGCTTCCGACTCCCATGTGGAGCCGACTAGGCCATTGGAAACTCAAGGTATTGGACACTAGGAAACTATTCCCTCAGATGGGTCCGGAGCCACTGAGCAGGCATCGGCTTCTGAGGGTGTTTTCAGGCCTACACAGTTATATGTGAAACCTACTTCAGCTATAAAGGCAACGACTAAAGCAGCTCTCAAGACAAAGAAACAAATACAGCATTCTCCTGGACAGGCCACCATGCCTAAAAAGCAAATGCTTAAAATGGCCAAAGACCTAATTACTTTGATCAGGGGGTTCCCATCCCCCTCCTGATTAGAGGCCTAGGCAATTGATAGAATACGAATCTTCAGACCAGGTTTCCATTTCCTCTTATTCCTCCTCTGAACAGGAATATTCTATTCCTCCCTGCAAGGATTCTGATGCTGAAGAATCTATTCCTTCAGCCTCTCCTCCTGAGGATTATTCTTTTGGGGAGACACTGCATACAACGAGGGAGCATTTCACTGGGAGAGCCAAGATTATTCAGAATCCAAGAAAAGGCTCAGAGACTTCCTTTTATTGCCTCAGCACAGGCCCCTTGCTATCCCACCTGTTTTAGACATTGTAGATGATGTATTTTCAGAGTCCAGTCTATCTCCAGACTCTTTACAACCAACCTCTGTTAAGCCAGACAGATACTATAGGGTTCCTGATTCACATAAATTTCTTTATAAAAACCCTGCTGCTGACCCAGAAACCATCTCTCAGGGTCCCAAAGGGGTCAAGGCTTCCACTGCAAAGAACCCTATCCCCTCTGATAGGGATTCTAGAGCCCTGGACAGATGGGGTAAAAAGATTTATACTTCTGCTATCTTGGCTGTAAGAGTTTTAAATTGCCAATTTCATATGCTTAAATATCAGCAATATCTTTTGTCACTACTTAAGCAGAAAATGTTAAATTCAGAATGTGCAGAAAACAAAGAAATGCAGGATTTATTGCATGCAGCTGAACAAGTAGGAAAGCAGACTTTGCAATGTGGTTTTGATTCTCTAGAGGCCTCCTGCAGGGCGGCTGTTACAGGTTCTGTCATTAGGAGGCATGCCTGGTTAAAAGAACAGAATCTGCCTGATCATGTTAAAGCAAAACTATTAGATGCTCCATTACAGCATGATACTTTGTTTGGTGTTAAAGCAGAAGAGGTGTTGAAGAACATGGAGGACAAAGCTAATCTATGCAAACAGTCAAGGATTTCCTGCAGGTACAGCCTCACAGATTTAGCAGGAACTGGCCTACAAAGAATTGGTCCTTTCCAGTGTCAGACAGGCCACAAAGAGGCAGATACAGATGCCCCAGAGGCAGATCACAGCCCCAAGGCTCATACAGGCCTAAACAATGGGGTGCTTCTACCTCCAAAAGTGGATAGGAAAAATCACAGCCATACAGGAAACACTCAATGACTTTCCCCTGCCAGCACCAAGCACTTATCTTCTGGCAGCCCATATGCGGGGAAAACTAGCACTTTTTTCACAAAATTGGCACATGATCACCCAGGACAAATGGGTCCTAAATACAGTATCACAAGGTTACAGGTTCCACTTTCACACCCTGTCAAGGCCAAACAGTATGCCAGACCTGCCACGCAATCAATGGGCAGAGGCACAAAAACAAGTTTCATCCCTCATGGACATGAGAGCTATTCAGTTAGTACCACAGCAAGAGCAGGGACTAGGATTCTACTCAAGGCTATTCTTGGTGCCCAGAAAGGACAAAGCCTGGAGACCAATACTGGACCTGTCTATCCTAAACACATTCCTGGATATTCCAAAATTCAAAATGTTAACTCTGCAGCAGCTTCTGCACATGCTGGGCAAAAGGGCTTGGCTTGTGACTTTAGACCTAAAAGAGACATACCTGCATGTCCCAATCAGACAATCATACAGAAGATACCTCAGATTTATAGCTGGCTCAATGCATTACCAATTCTCTGCACTGCCCTTTGGCTTATCTACTGCGCCCAGGGTCTTCACAAAATGCCTGGCACCATGAATTGCATTTTGCAGACAAAGAGGAATAAAAATATATCCTTACTTGGACGACTGCCTTATTCAAGCAGAGAACAAGGACATTTTACTACAGCATCTGGCATTTGTAAAAAGAGTACTAACAGGTCTAGGGTACACAGTAAACGAAAAGAAATCACCGAAAATGGATATGTTTAAATTGTGTCTCTTCCTACCATGTTATCAAGAATTTATCTGTATGTAAGTCAAAGTCTTGTTTTTACTGTGGAGCTTTTCTCCCCGGGTCTCTGCTGAAAATGGATATGTATCCAGTTGGACTAACCCAGTAAACAAATGTAAAATAAATAAAATAAATAAATAAATCAAAACTCGTACCCTCTCAAGAGATAATATTCCTGGGTGCAAGCTTAAATATAACTGCCCAGATGGCTTATCTCATGTCAGACAAACACAGACAACTGACTATTTATTTCAAAATGTTGGCAACAAAGACCCAGTTATCTGCAAGAAAAATTCTGCAGACTTTGGGCTTCATGGCATCCTGCATTCTGCTAATTCCATATGCAAGACTGCATATGAGGAAACTTCAATGGTATCTAAAAAGTGTTTGGACTCAACATTGCCATAGCCTGGAAACAATAATTACCCTCATTCCCTGCCTGCAACAGGAGTTTTGATGGTGGGCAAAAACCTGTCACCACAACATGGGACAGCCATTCACCTTGCCCACAGCCAGGCAGACATTGACAACAGATGCATCAGATTATGCCAGGGGGGCCCGTATGGCAGGAAGATGTATTCAGGGCACATGGTCCGCAAGTCAAATGCATCTACATATCAATCAAAAAGAGATGCTAGCTGTTCAGAACACCCTGACAGCCTTCAAGGATCTACTTCATCCAGGACAACTACTGATAAGGATGGACAATACTACAGTGATGTGGTACATAAACAAGCAGGGAGGCACACATTCCTACCCCCTCTGCAGACTAGCCATGAACTTGTGGGACACAGCATTGACTTACCAAGTACATCTGCAAGCACAATTCCTGCCAGGAAGGACAAATACTCTGGCAGGCGAATTAAGCAGAAACCTAATGGATCCCCACGACTGGAAATTGGATCCACAAGTCTTCACCATGATAACAAGGAACTGGGGATGCCCGGACATAGACCTATTTGCCTCCCCTCACAACTACCAACTACAGAAATTCTGCACAAGGACGTATCACAAACAAGCATGGAAAGTGGATGCTCTATCTTTCAGCTGGAAAGACCTAACAGTATATGCATTTCCTCCTCTGCCTCTCCTCCCCAAGGTACTCCTCAAGGTCAGACAAGAGAAATCAAAAATTATACTGATTGCCACAGACTGGCCCTGCCAACACTGGTACCCAATCCTAAAGAGCTTGTCTCAATACCCAGCTTGGACATTACCTCACATTCCTCACTTATTGACCCAACAAGACAGCCAAATACTGCACAGCCAACTCAGGACCTTAAACCTGGCAGCATGGCGGATAATGTAGCCAGTCAAGGCACACCTCTCTCTAAAGCAGTGATGGATGTTATTTTGGAGGCCAGGATGCCTAGCACCAGAAAATCTTATGCAGAAAAATGGAAGAGATTCTGTGCTTGGAACCAGGCACAAGGTTTTGACATGATTGTTTCAAATATTCCTCAGATTTTGCAATACTTAACTGAGATGCTTGATAAAGGCCTTTCTTTTTCATCAATTAAAATTCATGCCTCTGCCATTTCAGCTCATTACAATACAGAACCACCTATTTTTTTCTCATCCATTAATAAGGCAGTACCTCAGAGGGGCCAAAAACATAAGATCTCCAAGGAGAGCACCAATACCTGCATGGGACCTCAACTATGTCTTGGAAAAACTCACACTGCCTCTGTTTGAACCAGCCTCTGCAGCTGATATTAAATTCCTATCCTGGAAAACAGCTCTGCTCCTAGCAATAACCTCTGCTAGATGAGTTTCAGAGTTACAGGCACTCATGGCTGTGGAACCTTTTATCATTTTTCATCCTGACAGGGTTTCTCTGTGGACAAACCCTACATTTATGCCTAAGGTAGTGTCCAGTGTGGCCCTTAACCAAACAATTCATTTGCCTACCTTCTATCCAAACCCACAGAACAAGGGTGAGAGAATCCTGCATTTTTTGGACATTCACAGGCAGCTACGCTTCTACTTGGACAGAACCAAAGCTTTCAGAAAGACTGAACAACTTCTAGTGGCATATGCTGCAGGATCACAAGGAAAGCCTATCTCAAAGCAGGCTATTTCAAAGTGGATAGGTCACTGCATTCATTTCTGCTATTCACAGCATGGCAAATCAGTGCCTAAGGGCATTAAGCCACATTCAACCAGAGCTGCAGCCCCTTCAGCAGCCTTTCTCAGAGGAGTACCAACCAAAGACATCTTAGAGGCTGCAACTTGGGGTTCAGTGCATACTTTTACAAAGCACTATCATTTACCTCTCTACTCTAAATCCAGGGCAGGATTTGCCACTGCAGTTCTGCAGGGCCTGATAGCCTCTCCTAACCTTATTTAGCACCAGCCTCCCAACCTTAACTTTGGGATTCAACCCAATTGTAATGACTGCAACAGTGAAACACGATGAACATAGTACAGTTGTGTACCCACCATAAATGTACATGTTTGAGTGTATTCACTGTTGCAGTCCAGGTTACCCTCCCACCACCCCCCTTTTTCCTTTGCTGGGACTTATCTGTACTTCTCTATTCTATACAACCTATGTGGTGTATTTGCTTGTAGATGAAGGAAAAGTTGTTTTTTGTGCATGCATGCTCATTGGCATAATTTAGCCTACCATTTTAGGGGCACCTGACATCTGGGGCAAGAAAAACTGAAGAAAATGGCATCGGCTGCATCTTTTATACCCCTGGTGCACTGATGTCAGGGAGGAGGCAACAGCAACCAACACAGGACCTAGGCTTTGGAATTCAGGCCGACTGCGGGTAGCCTGCCAGCAGGATAACCCAATTGTAATGACTGCAACAGTGAATACACTCAAACATCTACATTTATGGTAGGTACACAACTGTACTTTCACATGAATTACCACATTGATGGTAGTCCACTGAACACAGAAGGTGTTATAAGAGATCTGGGAACACAGGTTGACAGCAATCGCTCTTTTGACCACCACATTGCCACTGTGGTCAGAAAATCCTTCTATGTGGCATATTTCATTACTAAGAGTTTTACATCCAGGAAGAAAGAGGTCATTGTCTCCTTCTGCTCTTCCCTCATTAGGCCAGTCATTGAGTACAATGTCCCATTTGGCATCTACCTCACTAGACACCTGCAACAACTGAAGAGGCTGCAAAAGTACCTCACATAGAGGATCCTAAGCCTTAAACACTTGTCCCATATGGACAGACTCAAACAAACTCCAACTATTCTCTGTCTCATATCACCTACTTAGAGGCGATCCCTGCTTGACTTACAAAGCCATGTCTGACCCAGCTCTGTTAGAAATGCTACATCTAAAGAAATCCTAATCCCTGCACACCACATGCTCCAGACACCTCAACCTCATTACCACAATCAACAGAACATGCTGGAGGGACAGGTTCATAACCCAGAGACTGCCCATGCTATGGCATAGACTTCCCATATACGTCAAACAGAGCATCTCACTGGCCCTCTTTAAGAGAAATATTGATGAGTGAATGAGAAATAGAAAATTCACCCCAGGGATCACTCCAGTGGCTCTACTCGACAGAGGCACTGGTAAATAAGGTCAGGTGGCACGATGCCAGGATAATTCTATGGGTTAGGCTTGTAAAGGCTCCAGGGCCATTAGCCTAGTACACACCTATGAACCTGTGAACCTATGAACAGCTTTTGCCATCACACCAGGATGCTAAAGTGCCTCAGCTGCAGGTCATGACTCTGCTCTGGCCAAAGCTTTTTCCTTAGACATTTGATCTTTTCCTTAGGTCCTGTTATTATAGTCCCTACAGCCACCATGGGCCAGGGGGGTTAGACACAACCTCTACAGCTGTCAGGAGTAGTCCTAGCAAGCAAAGGAGAGCCACTCCTGTTGGTCCTATGGAAAGGGGCAGAGAATGCCACTCTCTTTATCCAGAAAATTGTGCCTATCCCTAGGGAGGTCTTTGATGACAACACTGAATTTGTTTTTAAAAGAAAGTGATGTATAATGTTTGCAATTGAGAGTGTCAGTGTGGTTTGTTTTCATTTATATAACTGTATAATTGCTTATGTTGTAAGTGATAGTTTAATAAAGATATTTCTTGTTTAAAAATGGGGCAGGAATTGAATAATTTATGTAATGTTGCTTAGGTTATATGATATATAGCAATATATGTGAGGCATAATGTTTGTTAATTTTAACTTGCTAATACTGTTTGATTACTTTTATATAAATGTAAATGTGCTTATGTCACAAATGATAATTCAATAAAGGTGTTAAAAAAAGATTCCTCTATCCCTTTCTCTTTGCCTGTACTCTGCTATCGATCCCTGGTAGGGAATCCAATCTCTAGCCTGAAGCCTTCATGTCTTCTTGGCCTCATCCCACTCTATTAGCTTCCCCTTCTCTAGTTATCTGCTCCCAATACCCTGGTTCCTTTGCCTGTTTTCCCCAGTAATTTCCATACCTCTCATGTTTGTTTTTTCTACCCTACTTGCACTCATTCCTCTCCTTCCTTCAGTCTGATGTTGGCTTAGTTCTTAGAATACTTTTTGGTACTTTATGAATATAATTTTCTGTATGGTTGTTATTATTTTCCCCAATGATGTGCATCCAAAATCCCACTCTCTCTTTATTTCTTGAAATTACCCCAATATAGCATCACCTCATTCCGTTTTGAATTATAATCTTGTGCTTATGTTAGGTATATGAGCTCTGTACCTCTGAAATATCACTTCAAATCAGGTAATACTAAACTACCTTGTTCTGTTGGAAGGATCAAGTTATTCCACTTAACTGTTGTCCACAACTTCTCCTGTGGCTGATAAAAATATGCCTGACCTGCATATAAATTAATCAGACTAAAAACATTTTCATTGTTTGTATCTTACGATCCATATCCATAAACAAGAGCTTCCAGTTTCTCAGTTTTTGTATTATATTATCTTTTGATTAGTATCTTCCTACATATCCTTAGCTGGCATCGCAGAATTCTTTTAACCCATACTCCTAAATATTTCATTTTATAGTGTCCCCTTAAATATGGGTATTGCTGAAGTCATGTGTGAGTACACAGTTTCCAGCTATAGCCTTTGTTTTGTCTTCATTAATTTTATATATTGAAAAGACTTGCAACTGTCACAGAATGTTCCACACATGGAGATGCCTTTTTCTCATTTTATCAAGTACAAAATAATATTGTCTACAAATAAAGTTAACTTTTCCTGATTACTACACCAATTATACTCCTTCTGACTCACTTATTTTCTTTGTCAATGGCTCTTAATATAAAGCAAATAACGGAGAGGAAAGAGGATACTCTAGTATGGTTCCTCTGTTTAAACACAACTTATCAAGAGAGGAATCCTCCCGCTTTCATTCTTATCTCAGATCCTACAGATATCCTTCTAATTAACCTTATTACTGTATCAAGGAATGCAAATGCCTCCATTGCCCAACTCATAAAATCCAACTTACTCTACTGAATTTTAGTTAAGACTTGACAGAACAAGAGAATGCAAATTAATATACATTTTTCTGAAGTAAAGGAAGACTATAACTCTAATTACTGTAATTATTTATCAAGTATAATTCTCCACCTTTTCCCCAAAGGTCACCAATTTTAGGAGGGATTAAAAGGGACAGAGTTAAAATTTAAGTCAAAATCAGGGACAGTTGAGACCATACCAGTTATGGTATTCCAAGTACTCATTGCATCTTTATGTAGCAATGACCTACGTTGGGATCTTAGACTTGTGTATTAACAATTGTGGGAAGATTGTTTTTCTTTGTTTATCTGCACTTCTATTTCCACAAGTTAAATTACTTGTAAAAGCTATCCGTTTGCATTTTAAAGCGTGCTGGCCCATAGTCTTGTATTTTAGTCTTGTAGTTTAATTCACAAAGGTGGCAGAGCTGTGTACTCTTTTGAGCCTTAGTCATTTATTATTGCTGTGACGCCCCACCACTGGCCCAGTAATCAAGAATCCTCAATCCTCAACACTGGCAACAGTGGGAAACGTACACACTGGGAGGATGACAGGTACTCACACAGTATTTTCAGATGCAGCTCTCTGCATCAAGTGCAGTTTCCCTTAAGAGCACACAAAGACCACAGCCAGTCTGGGGCTGGTTTCTCTCTCCTTCTCCAGATCCCCAGTAAGACTCACCACTGGCACAGCTATAGAGTTGAGATCTCAACTGAGTGACCAAGCCAAGGCCTCCAGCACCCTCTCTGTCCAGCCAGTGCTTCGTGTCCCTGCCCAAGTAGCTGACATACACACTCTTTGAGGTTTGATTTACACACACACACACACACACACACACACACACACACACACACACACACACACACCTGAGAAAGGCTGGCACAGGTTTAATAGCTATGCCTCCTTCTGCCCAGACTATTAGGTAATTACTGCCACCAGTCACTCCATATCAGCTACTTTAAGGTCCTTAACAAAGAGTGTCCAATCTTACTGTGTAATTTTGCTATCAATGCAAATGGTAATTTGACCAGGAGCAAGTCTATTAGGAGTGGCCCACAGTGTCACCAAATAAGTATGCAAGTACTCTCAGAACTTAAATATGTCTCACAAATATCAGTCACAATTATAGGTTTAAATATATTTAGTAATAAATAATAAAAGAACAACAAAATACTCAGTAAATAATCACAGTTACATCAGAGTTCAAAATCACAGGAAATACTTAAAACAACATTGCAGGACAGCCTCATATAAATACAGAAAACATCTAAGCTATACTTCGCTATATTCCTGACTGAATCTAAGAGAATTACTATACCCTAGTTAACTTACTTACAGACCAAGGCAAGTGTGGTGAATGGGTCCTCTTGTCAGATAAAAGACAAAATATTCAATGCTCTATCTCTCTCTGAGAGTTCTTCAATTAATATCTCAAAAATTACTTCTGGGTTAGCTTGGAAGATGGCATCACTTCTTGTCCTCTGTCTTTAGTTCTCAAGCTAAGCCCACATTGCTAGAAACTGCCAGCATTTATCATCTCCCTATGAAAATACAGAGCCCTCAGATCTTTGCAGCTGTTGGAATATATACAATAATAAAACACTTACAAGACAATGCAAAAGGCTCCATAGTTTTAGACATCCTGTCTCTTTGCTGCATTGAAACCATATTTTATGGTGCACTTATAAAGTAATTTAACTTCAACTATTTTTCTGAAGGTTTGCAAGTTAACCTTCTATGTTCCATTTCCCACTGTTAAAATATATACATTTACACAGTTACAATAGTTTATGTACATTTCTGTTATTTTCCAGTAGGGCACACTGTGGACACATCTGTAATCTGAGTACTCTGCAAAATATCTCTTCAGCACACATATCTGCACAAACCATCTTATATGACATGCAGTTCTAATACATTTGTAATACAAGCATGTGAATCATGTTGATATTCACAAATGACATATGATTATTTACAAAATTCCAGCTAGCTTTGCTGGCAGTACCTCCTTTTGTCACAAATACATTTTCCATAAATAGTGTTACTGGTAAATTGCTGCATAGTCTGGTGCGTTAAAATGTAGCAGGTCAATAGTGAGAGAATTGTCTCTGCTCCAGTTCGTACTTCAGTGTATTTATATTCTGCTTATCTTTTGTCTGCTTAAAGCTGCATTCTGTGTCTACCCTATCCCCCACCAACACATTAAGCTAAAGTTTGTGAAAGAACTCAAGTATTGCCTTTATTTGATTGGATAGCTCTCTAGCAAGCTTCTATTTCCAGCAGAGAGCTAACCCCACCCAGTGTCTTTTATCCAAAACTTGGAGAGATGTGGAACTGTGAGTAGCTTTCAAAAAAAAGGAAAGTGAGAAAACTAAATTATTGTAATTATTTTGATTCTGCTTAAATATTTGCATTGCACTTAGTGACCTGTGTGGTAATAATTATTTGTACTTTTCTGCTCTTTTCTATCTGTTTGCATTTTTAAGTATGTTCTCTGACCTTAATCTTGTTTATTAACAGTTGTGGGAGGATTGTTTTTCTGAGTTATTCCACACTACTATTTTCAGTAGTATAATTACTTGTAATAGCTATCTGTTTGTTATCTTAAACCCTGTTGGCTCATAGTATTGTAGTTTAATTCACGTGGGTGACAGATTTGGGTAATCATGTGAGATTTACATTGCCCTATCCCCCACTAACCCATTAAGCTGTGGTTTCTGAAAGAGCTCCAATATTGCCTTTATTTGATTGTATGCCTTTCTAGCTAGGCTGCCCCCCCCAACCCTCTCAGCCTCATTTTTGATGTTGTTTTATAATAAGGTTGTGTCTGTGGCCTCCACTCCTTATGATACTCTAATTCCCATAGTCCCTCCCTTCACGCTTTCATTGCTATAGACTGTTGTACAAGCTATTTATGTACTCTTCCCACCCAATGTTTTCATAGATCCATTATACTGAGTGCCCACCTAACAAACCAGTATTGCTCTTGAGTAAACCTCCTTTATTACATATTCCCCTGGATTCACGAACCTTCCATGCAAAAATAAGCTATTCTTGCATGGAAGGGTTAATGTCCGTGTAGAACAGCAGTGCACCTTGAATATTAATGAAGCAGCACTGGTCTGCTGTTACATGGACATGATCTGTGTACAAGCACAGGGGGTGTGTCTGAGAGCAGAGCTCTCACAATACACATGCCCCCTGCACTTAATTCCAAAGCAGTGAGAGTGTGTGTCTGTGGACACTACTGTTAGTGTCCATGGAGCATACCTCGGAACAACTTAATGCAAAGCCCATTATTCTATCAACTTTAGTGTGTAAGAGCAATATTTAAAATCTGTCCCTATTTGTCCCCCCCTCATTTTAGGCTTTCCCCAGATTGTGTGCTCTAAGTGGTGAGAGTTATGCCATGAAGGAAGGGTAGACTGTATACCCTTCCTAAAATTCAAGCTAATGTAAAGCCTGTCATTTCATCAACTTTCTCACAGCTCCCCACAGATAATGGTGCAGAAAGCAATGTGCATACCCCTAGTAAAACAATTAAAACACATATGTTTATTTTATTTTCCCGTCTGCAATAAAGTCTAAAAGTGTAGCAACCCTTGCAGGTCTTGAACCCAGGTCACTATAGTCACAGCACTTAACCAGTAAGCCATCTCAACTGTGGAATTGTATGGTGTTTTTCCTAACATATCATAAAGTCTGGTCATTTAACATGAATGGAAAAATGGCAGTGCCGAGTCTTGAACCCAGGTTCCCATGCACCACAGTCACAGCACTTAACCACTACACCATCTGAGCTGTGGATTTTTATGATGTTTTTCCTAACATATCATGCAGTTTGATCATTTAACTGTTTGTGTTTTTGTCTTTCGGCTTTTCCCGGTTAGGGGTCGCCACAGCGAAACTCCGGTCCGCTAATGATTGGTAGTGGATTTTTACATACCGGGTTACCAACCCTGATGCACAACCTTCAATGAAGGCATGCCCCATTCATGTATGCCTCCACACAGAAGATGCTCTAGCTGAGAATCGAACGGGACAACATCTTGCTATGAGGTGACAACGCTACCGCAGCACCACCACCGCAGTATCAGTTTGGTCACTTAATATTAATGGAAAAAAATGTCAGTTCCAAGTCTTGAACACAAGACCCTGCACATTAGAGTCAGAGCATTGAACCAGTACACCACTCTTGCCTTTCCTAAGTTGCTATGCATAGAGGTATACCACAACCATGAGAAAGCTCTGTAGCATCAATCATGTGTTGCATATAGGTTCATAGGTTCATAGGGAACTAGGCTATTGGCCCTAGGGCCTATATAAGCCTAGCCAAAAATGTACCTTGGCTTTCGCCACCCAATACCTAAAATACATATACACATATACACATATATATATATATATATATATACACACACACACACACACACACACACACACACACACACACACACACATACATCTATATGTATAGCTATATGAAAAATATGTATGTGTGTTTACAAAACATGCAGTGCATAACTCAGAAACATAACTATCAATGTCTAAGCAAAAGAAACATGTACCAAACGTCTGTACAAAGGGAGGGAAATGGGACACATATAGGGACATATGTAGAATATAGCTGTCAGAACAAAACAGTTGTACAGCAACAGGGTGCATTTCAGCAGAACCGTCTGAAGGATATTTGGCTGGAAACTGACATGTTATGTCATTATTCACTGACATAAATCTTGGGATCATAACAGTGATTTAGCAGACAAATACAAATAAACTGTGGAACTCAATCAAAGTATGGGCCAAACACCTGGACATTCTGCAAACAGCCTGGCAGTGGAGATGTATGCTCAGAGCCCTTTAGTGCAATGAATCTGGAACAAGCCAGACAAAGTGAGGGGACAAAGGCATGACAATAAAAAGATATCCAAATGTGAGTAGATAAGCTGAGAAAGTTGTTGTACAAATATTGTTACTGCTAACATATATTGGGACAAATATCACACATCTGGGACTCATGCTCTCTGTATAATGTAGTGACCCTAATCCTCAAATCATCCCACTGATGTGTCAGGAATACACAACAGTGATGGGGACCAGATGTAAGGTATTGGCCAGAACACTGTACATCGTATGAATAGATGTCCATAACATAACAGTAGGGAAACTGCACTGAGCTGGCAAGCACAGTCCACACTGCCCACAGACTGATATAACACTACCCGAGTCCAGCTCTGGAGCTGTACACATGCATTTGCAAAGCTAACAGGCACTGTGGGAATATTAGTATCTACTGACGGCATTCCACAGAGTAGCCTACTGGAGCAGCATGCACAGTCAGAGAGAAAGGGGACATGACACTGACATGTATCCCCCTCCTTATGCAGCCCAAAAAATATATACACAATATACATCTACAAAATCCTGACAGTCTGTTAACAATGGCCAGAGATACACAGACACAAGCAAATAAGATAACAGGTGTGGTACCCTACAACTGTCTGTGAGTGCAAACTGGACACATCCACCAAGGCTCCAGTACTACAACAGGCAATCCAGTTTTACACGGAACAGTAGTGTTAAAAGTACTATTTTAAAAGTAAAATATGTAGTAAATAATTTGGTCACCACGCTCGTCTAGCTGGTATGCAATGGAAGTGTTAGTACATATAACATGTGAAACCACTCAAGTATACACAAGTGTCCCATGCAGTACAGTCACAACCCTTACTACTGTAATGAGAGCACATTTAGGGTCTAGGCTATCAGCCCTAGGGCCTATATAAGGTCATATATTAGTACTAGGTTAATTGCTCTTGTGGGTTATTTTAAGCCTACCCAATTACCCCATGTGAGAATCAAACACTGGACTTTGTGTCTTTAAGGTAAACACCTTATGCCACCATCCCAACCAATAATGGCATATAGACAAGTTATGCAAAGGAAATCATATACACCTACTAAATGAAGTAATTTATTCTGATATTTTTTAAGAATGAAATTTGAGCAATGGTTAGCAATGGTCAGCTGTGCTTAGCAGGTGTAAGCCCTGCTTAAATGTGAATGCTAAGCAGCAGGTAGCTCAGCTAAGCAGATTTGCCCACTGGTACATGTTGCTAAGCAAAGCTTACATGGTGTAATTGCCTATTGGTTTAACCATGTGTGGGCACCGCTTACCATTGGGCAAACCCACACAAACCCGCTTACAACTGCTTATAAGTACCTTAATCACCCTGTCTCCATCAGCCCTTGTTCTGTCCAGAAACAAAATAAACAGCCCTTGCAGATCTTGAACACAGGACCCTGTACACTATAGTCACAGCACTTAACCACTAAGCCATCTGAGCTGCTGGAGTTTCTGTTGCCTTTTCAAATATATCATTTGGTACAGGTACTGAATAGTAGTGAAAACTGCTTTTAGTACTTTAATTTTTTACTACTTTTTAGTGAAAAATACTGTGGAATCAGTCATGTTTCTATATCTAAATATACATATATAAGATAAATATGGTGAGATCCATCTGAGAAGGAATATACAACACTCATATATACATATAAAAAGTATATATATATATATATATATATATATATATATATATATATATATATATATATATATATATATATATATATATATATATATATATATATATATATATATATATATACATATATATACATCTATATATATATATATATATATATATATATATATATATATATATATATACACACATACACACACACACACACACACACACACACACACACACACATATATATATATATATATATATATATATATATATATATATATATATATATATATACACACACACACACACACACACACACATATATATATATATATATATATATATATATATATATATATATATATACCCATAACATGTAGTGGAGTCATACCTCTCCACCTCTTAGTGCAGGGGGACATAATGTAAGTATTGCAGTTATAAATGCAGAATGTTGCTACAGTAACAGGGTTTGTGTCAGCATACATGTTCTGAAGGAAGGCAGTTCTGAAACTGAAATGTACACCATCAGTTACTGACAGACATAAAATCATTACAGTGTAGTACCACACAAATCACAGTAATTATTCTGTGGAATACAGCAGAAATATGAGTAATAAACCTGGACAGTCTGAAACAAACTGATCAGTTGAGAGGTATACACAGAACTCCTAGGTACAAGAAATGTGGACCAAGCCTGACAAACGGGGTGTTTAAAGCCATGAAAAGGGAGATATATCCGAAATACTGGAGTAGATAAGCTGACACAGTTGATGCAGTCACACCCTCCTGTCTGTTCTAACATATTATCTGGAAGAGCACAAGTCCCAAGCCCACGTACTTCCCACTAGTTAGTGACATACATTTTCACAGCATCCCACTGATTTGTCAGAAAAACACAACACCTATGACGGCCAGGCAAAAGTACATCTGACAAATATCTGGACATAACATCACATTAGGGAAAATACACTGACCTGTTAGACATGTCACCAAGCACTGTCTAAACTACAGGCAGACTGACACAACACTAACCCAATTTTGCTGTGGAGGAATACACATATAATTGCAAATATAGCAGGCACTACAGGGATGTAATAGCACTGAGTAACAGACACCAGTGTGAAAGTGCATACCCACAGCCAATCTCACCACAGTCACAGTGACATACTGGTAAGTCAAATTAATAGTATAGTGCATGGATGGTGTGAACAAAACCATCATCATGTTTGCCACTCACACACTATCCCTACATATACTGGTCCAATTCACAGTGTAGTCTGATGCCTCACTGTGTTATGGTATGGAACATGTCTCAGGCTAGCCCTACAAACATATAAGCTGATAGAGTGCCAGAAACTGGAGCAGCATGCAACGTCAGATAGAAAAGGACCAAGAACACTGACATCTACTTCACTCCACTCCATACATAGGCAAAATAACATATTCACAATACACTGCTACACAATCCTGACACTCTGTCAACAATTGCCATAAGTACACAGACCTCACAACTGTGCAGAGTCCCACAGAATATCCATGAGTTGTTCTCAAATATGAGGCCTTCCATACATAACATGTCTGGCAGTCTATCACTGGGTTGATATCAGGAATGAAGTCAGTAAATAATAATATACCATACCTATCCACCTCTTACTGCATGACATATGGACAAAGGCTGACATATTTGGGAGCAGAGGCCCAAACACATGGGCATTATTGACATATTGCTGTTATAAACTGAGAAAATTGCTGGTGTAACAGGGTTTGTTGTAACATATCTGTTCTGAGGGATATGAAGTCAGAAACACACATGGATGTTACCATTTACTGACTGCAATCCTCAGAGTATGCTACTGAATTTACAAAGACAAAGAAATGTGTGAGCAATACACCAGATATGAGTCCAAACTCTGGCCAGTCTGTGGATAGCCCTACAAGTGAGAGTTATGTCAACCACATAACAGTCATGTCAGACTTAAAATCATGCAGAACAGCCATATCCACACAGACCCTTTCAAACTAGCAATACTGCAAATGTATAACAGCAATATCTACATTCTGTCCCCATGTCTGGAACATCCCCCTCCAGTTTGTTGGGCTGTCTCCACAGTGTTTGTTTTATGCGGTACTTCCAACTACCCTTTGTGATGCTAGTTATAGGAGTGTGTTTCCATGCTGAGAGAGAGAAGTGAGAGAGAGAGAGCGAGAGAAAGAGAGAGATAAAACCCCCAAAAACAAACAACCAAAACAACACAGAGAGACAGACACTCTATCTATGGAATCCAGCAACTAAACCAGCCAAAAACAAATAAGGTATGTCAAACACGTAACCATGTAATGGAATGTAGTAGGGGGTATGTGAAAGTGGTAAATAGGAAGGTCAACAAATGTTTCTCAACAACACTTGCTGTATTGATATATTGCTGATCAGAACCTATGGCCATGGCATCTGTGTCTGTCTGCAGTGACATAGAACACAACTCACGCCCCTAAGTCACTCCAGGAAAGGATGGCTCACATATGACTACTACTGAAATGTATGTTGAACAATACTGACTGTGACATTGCTAGGCCAGCTATTGGGATGTCATATATATCCATATGTTAATTGTGAGTACTAATATGATATACATGTTTGTAGCAGAAATCTGAGGGACCTGTACAGGGTATTTGCCTAGTGAAATACTGTTGCAGCTGTGTGTGTTAAACTGCATATAATATACTGAGGTCATACCATTCAACTTTCCAGTGGTATGCACATTGACCATATGTGTGCCTCCGGTTTATAGTTATGTACTCAAAGAGTTGTGTTATGTCTGGCAAAGAATTGGCAACCTGTGAACACTGACATTACAACATCTCCTTCCCTTTCATTTGGCTGTTTCCATTAGGGGTCACCACAGCAGATCATCTGACTCCATGTCTTCCAGTCCTCTGCATCTTGCTCTGTCATACCAGCCTGCTGTATGTCCACTATCAGCACATACATACAGCTTATCTCAGGCCTTCCTATTTTCCTCTTTCCCGGCAACCTCATCCTTTTACATATATACTCAGCACACATACTCATCACATGTCCAGACCAACGTAATTCTGCCACTCTCTGGCTTTGTCCCAAGCCATCCAACCTGGGCTGACCCCCTAACATACAAACCCTCATCACACCCAGTGCAAAACTTAATGTCATTAACTCTGGAACTCTCCCACTCACCAGGCTAAACAAGGAGAAGGTTACTGTCAGCTGCCTGTTGGGTGCCAGGATCTGCCACATAACCCACGCACTCAGGTCACTCCACAACAAGTACAAATATTATGACTTTGCCATTGTCCATGTTGGTGTGAACGACCTGAGATGTACTTCTCTGGACTACATGAAAAGAGACATGGAAGAGCTCTTTGATCTTGCAGCCCAGGCAGGTATGACCCCAGCCCTGAGTAGCATCCTGCCATTGCCCAGAATGATATCGCAGTACAAGAACAAAATGATTGACTTCAACAATTGGCTAAACTTCTGGTGTCATTCTAAGTTGGTCCAGTATCTCTCTGCCTGGGACGATATGGTCAACAGACCATGATGCTTTGCCAGAGATGGCCTGCACCTGTCACCCCTGGGATTCCAAATACTGGCTAAGGCTCTTTCCGCCCCTATAGTGCCTTTTTTAGGCATGGTTCAAATGACAAATTCACTGCCATAACAGGGACATGCAAGCAAAAACTGAGGGTAATACTACTCAATGCTAGAAGTCTAAATCTCAAAATGCACTCACTCGAGGCACTCCTTAAAATAGAGAACATTGATATCTGTGCAGTGACTGAGACCTGGTTCAAGGCTCTAGAGAGCACCCATGCATTACCAGGCTACATCTCATACCACACTTTTCGGCCATCTAACCTGGACCAGAACACCAAAGGCGGAGTTGTGTCCATATTCATTAAGGATATCCACACCTCCAGGCTAGTTGCACAGCATAATGCATCCAAGGTTACCCAAGTGCAACTAACTCTGGGCAAAACTACGATCCAAATTGTAGCTTGCTACAGATTCCCCCATCATGCCCCAGGATTCCCACTCCTCGTTTCTTGATATACTGGAAAATATTAGGGTTCAACCAAACACCCTAATAATGGGCGATTACAACTACCCCACCTTTAACTGGGAAAACTACTCATGTACCAACTCCTTCACTCAATGCTTTCTGGAATTAATAAATTCCAATGCCCTGGATCAACTTATCCACACCCTCCACCAGGGCAACAATATCCTAGACCTAGTCATTACCAGCATGAGTGACTGGTGTTCCACACCTGAAATCAACTCCTCGTTGGTCAGATCTGACCATAAGCTAATCACCCTAGATCTCCGCATCCTGCCCCCACCCACCATTAAGGAAACCATGGTAAAAAATTTCTCCAAAGTCAACTTCATACTTCTTAAGACAGAAGTGGCGAACTTCATGACACCTAAGCAGATGGAAAATACAGTTACAACTGCTGAATCCTACACAAATGCACTCTATAAGCACTTACACGAGTGCATGGGTCATGCTATCCCAAACAGAACTAAGACACTATCCTCTAAAAAAGGAAGCCAATCTGGTGGTCCCCTGCCATAAACAAACTCTACAACAGAAGGAAGAAACTGTTGCAAAACAGAGTAATATCCCATGAGTGGAGGAGCTGCCTGGTCAGCCTCAGTAAGAAGCTGAGATCCTTTATAAGATCCTCCAAAGCTAGCTGGGAAAACAAAATCGCCACTGATTCTAAGAGCAACCACAAAGCATTCTATAGCTATGTCAAGAATCTCAATGGCAACACCCAGATCTGCTCTGAGTTACAGCACAATGGCATGAAAATTACAGAACCAACTGATATTGCCAACATCCTGGCAGACAGGTTCAGTGCTAACTTTACCCCTCTCTCTGCCACTAAAGGGCCCATATCTATACAGGAAGAATGCAGAGTCCCTGTAATCACATCTATGGAGGTAAAAGCTGCACTCTCTAAAACCAAAAACACAGCATCCATGGGACCGGACAACATCCCAGGATGCGTTTTACATGAACTTCAGAATGAACTGACTCCCCACCTAAGCACCATGTTCAGTCATAGTCTCACGTCAGGCTTTGTGCCCACTGAATGGTGCACAGCAACAGTTATCCCACTTCACAAAGGGAGAGCCACCACTGATCCTGGGAACTATCACCCTATTGGCCTGATGAGTCTGGTCTGCAAGGCCATGAAATGTATCATCATGGAACTCATAAACAAAGACATTTGTAACCTCCAAACTCTGGACCCCACCCAGTTTGGGTTTGTGAAAGGCAGATCATGCCTTCTGAACCTGATCAACTTCTTTGAGGCAGACACCAAAGCCACAGACAAGGGTAAGGTGGTTCACCCAGCCTATCTTGACCCCGCCAAGGCTTTTGATTCAATCCCCCATTCTGGAGTTATAGCTAAACTCACTAAACTAGGTATAAATCCCTACGTCATAAGATGGGTTGCCAAATGACTCACTGACAGAACCCACACTGTAAAAGTTGCAGACTCCAAATCTGACTTCAAAACAGTGACAAGTGAAGTACCACAGGGTTCAGTCCTGTGCCTCTCCTGTTTGGTATCTACTTCTCTGAAGTACAGACTAATACAGAAGATCTCTGGCTAATGAAGTTCACAGATGACTGCAAACTAGGAGCCATAGTCGAGTCCCTAAATGATGTGGACATCCCACAGAAGGTCCTCACTGAGACAGATGCCTGGTGTCAGAGGCATGGCCTTGAGCTCAATGCCAAAAAGTGCATTGTCATCCCCTTTGGTAAAAACTCTGTACTCATGAACTACCACATAAATGGCAGTCTACTTAATGCCGAATGTGTGATAAGAGACCTTGGGACCCAGGTGCACAGTAGTCTCTCCTTTGATAATCACATTGTTACAGTAGTCAGGAAATCCTTCTATGTAGTACACCTCATCACAAAAGGGTTCTCATCCAGGAAAAAAGAGGTCATTGTTCCCTTCTACTCTGCACTCATTAGACCCATTATAGAGTACAACGTCCCTTTTGGAATGTACCTCACAAGACATCTGCAGCAGCTGGAAAGGCCACAGAAGTACCTCACAAAGAGGATTTCTGGCCTCAAACAGATGCCCTACACTGACCGTCTCAAAAAACTCCAGCTTTACTCTGTCGCATATCGCCTACTCTGAGGAGATCTCTGTCTAACATACAAAGCTATGTTAAATCCAGAGCTGTTGGACATTCTCCCTGTAAAGACATCCCAATCCCTCCGAGCTACACACTCTAAGGACCTAAACATTGTCATCTCAATAAACAGAAAATGCTGGAGGGATAGATTTCTGTCTCAGAGACTTCCCATACTCTGGAACAAACTACCTATCTATATCAAACAAACCTCCTCATTAGTACTCTTCAAGAAAAAATCTTGATTTTTGGATGGGAGATAGGAAATTCACCCCGGGGATCACTTCTGTGGCTCTGCCTGACAGGGGCACAGGAAAATAATTTTCCTGGGTGGCAAAAGCCAGGGTACCCTTTGGCTAGGCTTATATACTTTTTTAAGATGATTTTGTTGGACTACATATACACTACTATGGGGTAATGTGACATGACAGGTACATAATTTGAGTATAGATGAAAAGAAAGCCTTCAACAGACTTTTGTAATTTGAATAAAACTTTTAAGATTTATGAGAAGTGATAAGATAAGTATTGTAATCATGTCTCTCAAATCATGAAAATCAAAAAAATGAAATTTATTGGAAAATGGAAAATGAAGATGAATATGAAGTCAATATTATATGACATAAGAAAAAATGATATAATGATATACTCAATGACGCTTTAATGTCTGATGAAATTGATTTTTGATTTTTATGAGTTTGTGTATTTTTGACAAACTGAAATTGGTGTTTTGTTTTTTTGTTTGGAAGACTACACAAAATTACATTAGACCCACCTTTTTACTCAACCAATAGTGTCATCACCATATTCACACTGAAGGGAGGGATAGCCTTGTTAGACACTACACATTAAGCTTTAGTGTCCCAATATGATTCCTTTTTACCCCAAGATTCTTGGCATTTTTGGTATTCTTAGTAAAATGACTTCTGGTGGGATATTGTTGATAGGAAATTTCCAGGCTTAAATGAAGCTGTTAATATCAAGATAAACACAATGTCTCAGTTTCATCTTTGTTCAAATGATTCTAGTTACTTTAAATGAATATTTTATTATTTGATTGAATGATTGTTTCATTGCCATTTTTCAGTTAATTAACTTGGTATTTAATGACAATGTTTTAGTTGATTTTATTCATTCTGAAGAGTGGGTTCTGATTTCGTGGATTTGTTCCTTGGTTTCCTGCTCCTTTACATTTTGTCTAGGCTTATATAGGCCCTAGGGCCAATAGCCTAGTACCTACCTATGAACTTATGAACCTATGCCCAGTATGACCTTCTATACTGAGTGTGGGAATCCATTCCAGGGAGAGTTGTACTCCAGTCCAGGGTTTTATGTGCTACACCTACACCTAGCAACCTGTTTTGGCAGGATATCTGTAGATAGGTTGCCAGTATGAAGACACAATTGGCCAGACATGGGGATACTGTGTGTAACTATGGGTCCTATTACTGTCTATGTTGCTTGTGTAACATGTTTGTTATTATCATCAATTTTCTGACATTTATACTGTTTTACACAAAAATGTATTGTGTCATCAACTACTGACAGACTGCTGAAGAAACAAAGACCAACTGAAGAAAAACAAGTAAACAGTGACAATACCTCACCAAACCAAAAGGCAAGAAGGCACAAAAAAGTTGCAAGATAAAAGAACTTGATAATTTATTTGTGAAAATAATAAAATAACCATGTGAGCGCTTTTGTTTAACAAATGTAAACTTCATCAGACAAATGAATAAAATCAATCTGAAATTTAAATAGTACACTCTACTTTCTGATTGGATGAAACTACAGACGTCATTCCAAGAAAATTAACCCCTAATGTCCCATAATAAATTGAAGTTCTCTGAACACACACACATACATACACATATATATATATATACATATATATATATATATATATATATATATATATATATATATATATATAAACACAAAATTCTAAACATTTGTAATTGTGCCAAACTGTTATACATAAATCATAAACCTTAAATAATGTGTAAATGAATAAATAAATGAGTAAATAAATGCATACATGCTGTTCTTAATGCATCTAGGATATACAGAATACACTTCTTATAAATGTTGTAAAAAATGTATATATATATATATATATATATATATATATATAGATAGATAGATAGATATACACATATTCCTACAACAGGAACTTATTTTATATTATTTATTCATAGTAAATAGCATGCTGCCCCTTCAGCTATTTTGTTTCTTTCTAGGGCTTTGAGTTTTAAAACAGGTGTAATGGAAGGTATTTCGTTGATGCCTGGCCACTTGTTTGCTCTCAATAAAACTTGCCGTTTTAGTTTGTTCACTTCCAAATGGACACCCCGTGGTCTCTTTTCATCTATGCCACATGGTCAATGGCCATAAATCTAAAATTATGGTCAATGTTGGCATGAATGTGTCTCGCCAAGGCATTATTCAAGTTGTTCTTTTTGATAGCAGATACACGTTCACAGATTCTGTGGCTAAATTTCCTCTCTGTTTTACTTATGTAAAATACTCAACATAGGTCACATATAGCCACACATACTATTGCTTTAGAAGAGCAGTTGTATCTACCTTTGATACTGTATTCCAGATTATTAATAATGAATGAATCACCCACTTTAATTTTATAACACCGATTGCATGTTCCACATTTGAATGTGCCCAAATGGTTGTACCCATGCAGTTGGTATCCACTCTTGAGGAGATCTTTTAAATTTCTACCCTTCCTGTATGTTATTGTTGGCCTATCACCTAATCAGGTCCTAATGTCTACATCCTCCATAAGGATATCCCAGTTCTTCTGAAAAATCTTTCTTAAACTGTCAGAATCTGCACTGTAGGTAATGGTTAAAGATTTCAGAAATACATTACTGTTCCTTTTATTTGTATTCTGATCTAAACAGTTATTCTGTGTGTGGTGGGGTACAATAGCTTCCAAACTAACAGAATCAATGTCCCCTCAATGAGAGCAATTTTCTATCACAGAATTCTGTGTCACAAACTGGATTCGCAATCAAATGGTCACTTTCTAAAATATTGTTATTAACTATCGGTCAGATTTATGTATAACAGTTTGGCACAATTGCAAATGTTTAGAATTTTTTATACGTACATATATATATATATATATATATATATATATATATATATATATATATATATATATATATATATATATATATATATATTTATATTCAGAGAATTTCAATTTATTATGGGACATTAGAGGTTAATTTTCTTGGGATGATGTCTGTAGTTTCATCCGATCAGAAAGTAGAGTGTACTATTTAAATTTCAGATTGATTTTATTCATTTGTCTGATGAAGATTACATTTGTTAAATGAAAGCGCTCATGTGGTTATTTTACTATTTTTACAAATAAATTATCAAGTGCTTTTATCTTGCAACTTTTTTGTGCCTTCTTGTCTTTCGGTTTGGTGAGGTATTGTCACTGTTTACTTTTTTTCTTCACAGATATTGGTTGCTCACAGTTGTTTGCCAGGGAAATACAGGAGGAATGAAGCAGAGACCAATATTGTGAGGCAAAGGATAGACATTCTGGCATGATCCTGTCATTGTGGAGGGGTGGCTACAGACAATTTAGTGATGGGTCTGTGTAAATGGTCCAGTACCTTGTTGGTATGCTAGCTGGGGATCCCCTTCTTGTGCATTTCTCAACTTAACTGAATGGCCATATCCTGTTGTGGGCATACTTCTCTGCTGTACAGATTTGGCCAGGTTATCCAGAGCTGGGACTCATATATCTATTCAGTTTCCCTTCACATTGTGGTTTGCAAGCAAGTTTGTGGCTATTCATTCATGGGTTTGCAGTCAGGGGGAAGTATGAGCAGACATTAGAGTTTCAGACTTCATACACTCCATGACAGCCATGCTTCTACACCCCCCTCTGCTATTGTATCCTCTTCCTAACATTATAGGAGCAATATTTCAGAAGTATCGCTATAGCTGGACCTTTATCACAGTATAATTTATGGCTTGGCCGACAATTCTTGCACTAGAACATGGTGAGGCATGCTACTGGAATTTGTCAACATGGCCTTGCATTTGTTTTCTGTTTACTGCGTTATGTTGTTAGTTAGGACCCCATGACATTCTGTATGATGGCACTATGGGTGAGGCATATGATCACACTTTGGGTGAGGCATGCACATTTGCCAGAGGCCTGTAGGCCACGTGAGACTAATGCAAGCCACCTGTAGCAGGCCACTTCATTTTCCCACTCATACATTCCCAGGCTGCAAGCAAAAACTAAAAGTCTATGGCTGGCAAAGTTTGCTGATGACTGCAAATTAGGAGCAGTCATAGAATCCCCAAATGATGTCAACATCCTACAAGAGGGATTATGCAAACAAATGATTGGTGCCAAAGTCAGGCCTTAAACTCAGTGCAAAAAATGTGTTATCATCCCTTTCAGTAAGAGCAACATTCCGGCTAACCACCACATCAGTAGAAACACCCTAAGCATGCACTCAGTGGTGAGAGACCTGGGCACATAGGTTGACAGCAAACTTACCTTTGATCACCATGTCTCCACAGTGGTGAGGACAGCATTCTATATTGTTCATCTTATAAGTAAGAGCATTTCCTCCAAAAATAAGAAGTTATAACCTCCCTGTACTCTTCCCTCATCAGGCCAATAATTGAGTACAATGCCCCTTTTGGTATGTACCTTTCCAGGCACCTGTAGAAATTGGAGAGACCACAGAGGTTCCTCACAAGGAGAATTCAAGGTCTTCAAAATCTGTCCTATTTGGATCAGCTGAAATCACAGCCACTTTACTCCATTTCATACAGACTGTGCAGAGACAATCTCTGCCTTGTATATAAGGCAATCTCTGACTCTGTTTTATTGGAAATGCTGTATATTCATAAGTCCAATGGCTCACAGGTTATTCACTCCAAAGACCTTAACCTGGTATGTGACTGTGACGCCCGTGCCCTGGCCCAGCAATCAAGGAGCCTCAATCCTCACCACTAACACTAGAGAGGGCATCTCATATATGAAGAAAGGATAACAAATACACACAGTAAAGTGCAATTTCCCTTAAGAGCACCTAGAGATCACAGTCAGTCTGGGGCTGGTTATTCCCTTGCTTTCCAAGTCCCCAGTAAGACTCCCCACTGGCACGGCTATAGGGTCCAGATCTCAGCCAGCTGGGCAAGCTAAAATCTCCAGCATTCTCTCTGTCCAACCAGTGCTTTGTGTCCTTGCCCAAGTAGCTGACACATACATACTTTGAGATAAGAGTTTATACAACCACACAAACACTCCTGGGAAAGGCTGGCACAGGTTCTCCAGCTGTGCCCCTATTATCCAGGCTATATGGTAGTGCCACCTGCCAACACCCAGCTAATGTTTATCAGCTACTCAAAGGCCCTTAAAAGGGTGTCCAATTATTACTGTGCAATATTATTATCCAATTGGTAGTAAAACTAAACATTCAATGCATAGAGTGACTTGGTACAGTAATCACTATAAATATGCAATGTACTGTAGAGCTTAAATTATCTCTACACAAAAATGCCACAGTTGAAAGTTTTTAAAATATTTAATAATAAATAATAAAACCATAAGATAATACTTCTTACTACACAGTGCTAGTCAAGAGTTCAGAGATCACAGAGAACTACTTAAAATAATTCAGGAGTACAGTTCTGACATCACAGAAAACACTTAGTCTAATCTTTCTAGTTTCTAGCTATTTCTAAAAGAAAACACAAGTTTAAGATAAACATACATAAGAAAACAGGCAGAGTGCTGATGAGTTGGATGGTCAAGACAAAAATGCTTAATAATCTCTGGTTCTCTCTGTTTAAATTGAAATTGCAGTTCTGATTCACATTACATCATTCTTCACACTTTCCTGGGGTTCCCAGGCTACACATTACATCATTCTTCACACTTCCCTGTGTTCCCAGGCTAACATAAACTGCATTTACATTCTTAACTTCTCCTTTTGTTATCTTGCAGCTGGTCAGGAAGCAAAGCAATACAAATATATTTGCATGCTTAAATCTAGCAATTTAACTCTTGGTTAAAACAACAGAAATCATTTCTTCATCTAGACCCTTCAGCACCACTGACTACATCAAAGGGTCACCATATGCTTTACTTTGGTCAGTAGTGTGCACTGTTATCACATTTTTTTCCAGTTCCACATGTAACACTATCTCTTTACATTTAAGACAACAAGCCTGTAGTTTACATTCACATTTACAAAGACAGAATTATCTGCAAAATTCTATCTGGCTAGGCTGGCAGCCTTCATCTATCTTTACCCACTCTTCACATATTCCCCCCCCCCCCCCGGGACTCAACCTTGTTTTTTCAAGTGACCCTTGAGAACCGCTGCTTGAGATGGTTAGGTCTATCTGAGTATACCATACCCCATTCCCTGTCTTGAGATCCCATCTGCATTGACATTGCTAATCCCACTGCAATGCTGCACTGACATATCATATGCTTGCAACCCCAGGCTCCATCTTACCAACTTGGCATTTTGCTGGCTGGCTCTGTTAACCATGTTAGAGGGTTGTGATCTGTCATGGCAGTGAATTTCCTTCCATACAGATAAGGCTGAAGTTTCTGCAGTGCCCACACTATGGCTAGACATTCCTTTTCTACAGCTGCATAACATTCCTCCCTGAGTTGGAGCCTATGACTGAGATAAACCACTGGGTGCTCTTCTTCCTTTGAAGAAATCTGGCTAAGTACAGCCCCCACCCCATGGTTCAAAACATCCACCGGCACAACAAATTATTTGCTGTAATCTGGACTGACTAACACAGGGGGTCCTTCCAAAGCCTCTTTAAGCCTCTGGAATGCCTGGTCACATGCTGAGGTCCACACTACCTTATCTGGCCTGTTGTTCCTTGTCAGGTCTGTGAGGGGAGCAGCTATGGTACTATAACTGGGGACGAACTTTCTGTAGTACCCTGCTGTCCCTAAAAATGCCCTCACCTACTTTATGGTAACAGATCCAGGCCATGCCTGAATGGCTTCCATTTTGGCAGGTTTTGGCCTTATCTTACCACTCCCCACTCTATGTCCTAGGTAGGAGACCTCTGCCTTACCCATCTGACATTTGCTCGGCTTAATGGTCAAACCTGCCCTATATAGTTTGCCCAGCACCTCCCTGACATGCTGAAAGTGCTTGGCCAGGAAGGGCTGTAGATGGCAGTATCATCTAGGTAAGCAAGGGCAAACCCTCCTGCTCCTACTAGGATATGATCTACCAGCCCCTGGAAAGTTGCTTGGGCATTCTTCATCCCAAAGGGCATTTTTGTAAACTCATACAAGCCAAAAGGAATCAGAAAGACTGACTTCTCTCTAGCACTGGGAGCCAAGGGCACCTGCCAGTAACCCTTGGTAAGATCAATGGTTGTAAGAAACTTAGCCCCACCCAGCTGCTCTATGGCCTCATCTGTCCTAGGCATGGGGTAAGGATCCGACTCTGTGTGACTATTTAATTTCCTGTAGTCCACACAGAACCTGGTGCTGCCATCTTTCTTTGGCACCAGCACCACTGGGGAGGCTCAAGGACTGTTGGACTCTTGAATCACCCCTAGTTCCAACATCTCCTGTACCTCTGCCCTCAGAGTCTGTTTGACTCTCTCAGGCACTCTATAAGGGGCCTGCCTAATAGGCATTTGGGGTCCTGTATCCACCTGGTGCTGCCCCAGGTGGGTGCACCCTGGTTTCACAGTGAACATGTCCCCACATTCCTGCAACACACTGGTCTGATTTCCCGAACCTGGGTAGGAGATAGCTGCTGGGACATTGCTACCCATTCCACTGAGGTGTGGACCCGAGCCTCACTGAGGAGATCAGTCCCCAGATCTCCCTCAGACTCCTCTTGCAATCCACTGCAAATGCTCAGCACAAGGTCCTCCCTATCATGGTAAGATTTCATCATGTTAACATGTTACAATTTGTTCCCCTGCCTTCTGCCTAGCAGTTCTGCCATGTAAACATCACTTACCTTTCTTACCACCTTGTAGGGTCCCTCCCAAGCTGCTTGCAGCTTGCTGTGTCTGACAGGAATGAGAACCATTACCTGCTGCCCCACAGCATACTCTCTAGCTCAAGCATTCCTGTCATACCACACCTTTTTCTGTTGTTGGGCCTCTGCCAGGTTCTCCTGGGACAAGCCCATGAGTTTCCTGAGCCTTGTGCTGAGGTTTAGGATATATGCCACAACAGACTCCTTGTGAGACTCTCACTCACCTTCCTACTCATCTCAAATTAAATCTAGAGGTCCCCTCACCCTATGCCCATACAGCAACTCAAAGGGTGAAAAACCTGTGGATTCCTGGGGAACCTTTCTGTAAGCAAACAACAGAAGGGGAAAATATTTGTCCCCTCCCTCTTAAACTGATCTGCAAGTGCCCGTAGCATGGACTTGATTGTAGAGTTTAACCTCTTAACAAGACCATTAGTCTGGGGATGGTAGGTGTGGTCTTCATGTGCTTCACCCCACAAGACTTCCATAGACAAGCCAGCAGGTCTGACATGAAATTGGCACCACTGTCAGTCAGTATTTCTTTTGGGAAACCTACCCTGCTGAAAATCTCTAACAAAGCATTTTCCACCTTCTCTGCCTCAATGGAGGACAAAGCCACCACCTCAGGTTATCGTGTAGTATAATCCACTACCATTATGATATACTTTTTCTCTGTGGAACTTGGGGTACTCAGAGGACCCCCAATATCCATAGCTACCCTCTGAAATGGCTCCGCAATCACAGGCAAAGGCATCAATGGAGCTCTCACCTTGTCTCCTGCCTTGCCTACATTTTGGCACTGCTCACAGGTCCAACAGTACCCTGTTACATCTCCAAAAATTCCAGGCCAATAAAAGTTCTGCATAATACGCCTCTTTGTACATTTTATGCCCATATGACCTGCAAACAGAATATCATGGGCAATGGCTAGAAGTGCCAGATAGTAGGCTCTAGGCACTACCAACTGCTGTACTCTCTCACCTTCTAGCCCTGAATCAGGGGTCCACTCTGTGTATAGTAACCCTTTGTCCCAGTACACAGATTCCCCCTTTCCTTGAGAATCAGGTGCCTCCCTAGCTACCTGCATTAGGCCTTGCAATGTAGGGTCTGAGAGTTGAGCCTGTTTCATTTCTCTCCATGTAACCCTTCCCAGCTCCCCTTCCACAGGAAGTCTGGCATCCACTGACAGTGGTGCCTCACTATCAGCCTGGGTACTACTACTCACCTCTTTTTTTGCAGTTATTCTGTCCACGGGACCATCAGTACCCACAAGCAGCTGTGGCTCACATTCAGTCTCACTGCTACAGAGCAGCTTCCTCCCTGAAGAAACCACCTCACCAGTCCTGGCTGCAAGTATGCAGTCTGTCTGGGTCTCCCCCAGGCTACCAGACCCACATGCTTGTCTCCTAGCCTGACTGTGTGTAACTGCATAAGCACATGGTACTGCCTCATCTAAATCCTTCCCTCTCAGGGCATCTTCAGGATGGTAGTTTAGTACCCCTGTTGTCTCAAGACAACCTACTATTGGCATTTTGTCTTTCCCACTTACTGGCTCCCTCACCTTTTGTTCTCCACCTTGCCTCCGTGGACACCTGTATACCACATGGCCTCACTGGTTGCATTAAAAACATTTAACCCTGGCTCCTGGACATGTACTTGGACTAGTGACTTTCCCTGCTACTGGCAGATTCTGTTGGGGCAGTCTGTGCTGCCCACCATGGGTTCCTTTAGATGCATGAGCAGTACTGGGGGTCCCCTTTCTGTGCAGGGCTGCCCTGCTTGCCAGGTATAGGTCTCCCTTCTTCCAAAATTCATCTGAAGTAGCACATTGTCTTTCAGCTAACCAGATCCTCATGTCTACAGGCAAAGTGCTAAGGGCTTGTTCCCTCACCAAAAGGTCTGCCAGCCCTTCAAAAGTGGTGACCTGACATCCACTCACCCACCTATGGAAATAAGTGCTCAGTTCAGCAACATATTCACACACACTTTCATCTGCCTTGCGTCTATGCTCACAAAACTTTTTCCTATACGTTTCAGGTGTTAGCTTAAAAAACTCTAATAGACAATTTTTTACAGCAGTATAATCAAAACATGCAATGTCAGACATTTTAGACAATACAGTTACAGCTTTACCATGGAGTAAGGGTTTCAGGAACCATACCCAGAGCCTTTGGTCAACACTATACTGTTTGCATACCCTCTCAAACATATGAATGAAACTATCAAAATGATCCCCCTTTAAACTGCAGAAAAAATTTACTGACCTGCTGTGCTTCTGGGGTCCAGTTACTCCCTTCCCCATTACATTCATGTCTCTGGCAAAGAGTCAGCATTTCTCTCTCATGCTTCCTCTGACTTTCCTTTTTCTCGGCTTCTATCTCCAAATATCTTGCCTCAAACACAAGTCTCTTTAGCTCCAGATGGATTTTTAAGTCCTCTGCAGAAAGGTTGAGCTGTCAATTCTCTGAGGGTATTATATCTCCACTGCCAGTCTGATTGTCCTCCTGGTTGCTGTTTTCTGATGCAGCTGTAACCAAGGCTGCAATCAGATCTGCCTTAGTCAGGTTTCCATGCACCAGTCCCCTAGCCTGGCACAACTCCGCCAGCTGGCTCCTTGTTAGCTTTCCACACTCCTCTGCTGACATGCCGCCTGCTCACCCTGACTAACTAAGCTAACAAAAGAAATAAAACAGTTGTGATATGAACTCTGAGTATTCACTGCATGGCTGATTTAGAGTACAAAACACCTTCAAAGCTCACTGTACCCAAGCTAAAGGAATTCACTTTATGCACACTGCTACAAACCAATTAGTATTTGCCAACCAATTAATATGTGGTGTGGATATCCCACCACTGCCAAACAATTAATATGTGATGCCCGTGTCCTGGCCCAGCAATCAAGGAGCCTCAATCCTCATCACAAACACCAGAGGGGGCATCTCATATATGAAGAAAGGATAACAAATACATGCAGTAAAGTGCAATTTCCCTTAAGAGCACACAGAGATCATAGTCAGTCCGGGGCTGGTCGCTCCCTTGCTTTCCAGGTCCCCAATAAGACTCTCCACCAGCACAGCTATAGGGTCCAGATCTCAGCCAGCTGGGCAAGCTAAAATCTCCAGCACTCTCTCTGTCCAAGCAGTGCTTTGTGTCCCTGCCCAAGTAGCTGACATACACACACACTTTGAGATAAGAGTTTATACATCCACACAGACACTCCTGGGAAAGGCTAGCACAGGTTCTCCAGCTGTGCCCCTGTTACCCAGACTATATGGTAGTACCACCTGCCACCACCCAGCTAATATTTATCAGCTACTGAAAGGCCCTTAAAAGGGTGTCCAATTATTACTGTGCAATATTATTATCCAATTGGTAATATAACTATACAATCAAGGCTTATTAGAGTGACTTAGTACAGTAATCTCTATAAATATGCAATGTAATCTAGAGCTTAAATTATCTCTACACAAAACAGCCACAGTTGAAAGGTTTTAAAATATTTAATAATAAATAATAAAATTACAAGACAATACTTCTTAATGCACAGTGCTAGTCAAGAGCTCAGAGATAACAGAGAAATACTTAAAATAATTCAGTAGTATAGTTCTGACATCACAGAAAAACACTTAGTCTAATATTTCTAGTTTCTAGCTATTTCTAAAAGAAACCACAAGTCTAAGATAAACTTACATAAGAAAATAGGCAGAATGCTGATGAGCTGGATGGTCAAGACAAAAATGCTTAATAATCTCTGGTTCTTTCTGTTTAAATTGAAATTGCAGTTCTGATTCATATTGCATCATTCTTCACACTTTCCTGGGGTTCCCAGGCTACACATTACATAATTTTTCACGCTTCCCTGGGTTCCAAGGCTAACAGAAACTGCATTTACATTCTTAACGTCTCATTTTGTTATCTTGCAGCTGGTCAGGAAGCAAAGCAATAAAAATACATTTGCATGTTTAAATCTAGCAGTTTAACTCTTGGTTAAAACAATAGAAATAATTTCTTCATCTAGACCCTTCGGCACCACTGTCTACATCAAAGGGTCACCACATGCTTTACTTTTGTCAGTAGAGTGCACTGTTGTCACATTTTTTCCAGTTCCACATGTAACACTATTTCTTTACATTTAAGGCCACAAGCCTGTAGTTTACATTCACATTTACAAATGACAGAATTATCTGCAAAATTCTATCTGGCTAGGCTGGCAGCCTTCATCTATCTTTACCCACTCTTCACAGTGACATTAGTAGAACCTGCTGGAGGGACAGATTTGCCTCCCAGAGGTTACTGCACCTGTGGAACAGACTCCCAATTCATGTCAAGCAGAGCACCTCTTTGGCCCTCTTTAAGTGCAATCTGGATGACTGGATAGGTAACAGTAAATTCACTCCATGGATTCCACCTGTGTCTCTCTTGGACAGGGGCAATAGATGTTAATTATGGAAACAAGGGCAAAACTTGGCTAAGTTTGTAAGGACCCTAGGGCCATTAGCCTAGTAACTTCCTATGATCCTATGATCCTATGAAATTACCAGCAAGAACCCAGACAAGACATAATTTATATATTATTCACCTGGATACAATAACTAGGCTACAGTGGACAGAAATTACATTTCACAAGAGCATGGGTATTTGACAAATTTCAAACACATCCAAAAACTATTTCAGACCATGAGCCAAAAAAGGCTAAAATAAAAATGCAAGATAATAACGAAAAAAATGAAACACTGGTGCTTTCCTACTTAACCATTTTAAAAATAGAGGATTTTAAGGAATGTTAGTGAAAATGATTCACGAGTTGCTAGGGAATGAACAAATTTATTCAAAAGGCATAAATGAGGAATGAGGTAAAATAAAAAAAAAATTAAAAATACTGTAGACATGAGAGCAAGAGTTATGGAATAGAAGTACAATATTAAAAATTATTTACAGGGATTTTTAAAGATTAAAGTATACCAGATGAAGGGGACTCACAGAACAATAAGAGAAGTGATTTTTGAGTGTTGAAAGAAAAATAAGGAAGCCTTTGGATAATATACATACATTTATAAAAGTTGCTGTTAAGCAAATATTTTTGATAACAACCCCCAGAGAACAAAAACTATTAGCACAACAATGTAAGCAACAGAAAATATAGAGGGGTTATTGCCAAATATAGAAAGCCTATGACTGGAATAATAACCACAGACTTTATTACATTAACGATATTTCAGAAATTCTGCAAAAATCTGTACACAACACAGAAATAGGAGAACCAAAAAAGACACAAATGGAAATATTTATGGATGACTTAAATATGCCAGGGTTAGTGGAAGATGAGATTCAAGAATTAATAGCTAATGCGGGAGAGGATGAGATTAAAATGTGATGTATAATTGATCAACAAGGAAGTCTTCAGGAACAGATGGTATTCCTGCGGAAATGTAGAAGTTAGGAAGGAAAGAAGTGATAAAGATCTGGAAAGTTTTCTTTAACAATATTTTAAAGGAGGGACAGTACAGGCATCTTGGAAGAAAGCTGTGGTGGCTGTGCTACTCAAAATGAGCAAAGAACCTTTAAATCCCGCTTCATATAGACCATTTTCAATTTTGAAGCGTAATTATAAAGTATAGATTCATAGACAAATACTAGGGAAGCTGCCCTTGCAGGCCTTTTTTAGTCTGGCCAATTTCCCTCTTTGGTGCTTTAATTAACCTATCCCATTCGGTGTTAGATTGGCCTTACCCATCCCATGATTAATAATTAAACATTACCCCTACTTAGAATAATTGGGATCATACCCTAGATAATTTGAACACAGCCATACATGGGATAAAGCATTTAGGAGCTGCCTTGTATGACAGACACAGATCACCTCTTTGTATTCAGTAGGATACTAAGTACAGTGACAGGGCTTTGAGTTGATGCAAGTAGGATATATTGTTTAGGTCTTGTGTCTTTTTAGTAGGATATCTCTGTGGACATTCCACTTAATACATCTTCCTGGAAAAACACATGCCAGAGAAATTATACACATTGACTGGTATAATGAGGGCTGAATAAAGGGGGGGGGGGTAATGCCATCTCTAGATCTAGTCACACTGCCTTTGTTTATAAGCTGCACAATATAAAATGACTTTCTTAAAACAGTGAGCACATGTTGATCGAAAGTTAGGTCAATGACCACATGGGTCCATTCTTTGGGGTGTATTGTCCATGTGGTAGTTCCCTAGAATAGATGACTTCTCAAAAAATACAATAATGTCTTATAACATCCCAAAAATGCAATAATGCCTTTTTGGTATTTAGTTTCAGTCCATGATTTTGGTACCAGTTATTTGTTTGAGACAAACCTTCCTGCAGGATGGTCAACTCATCTGGGGATATAGTGACCGCTCCTAGCTTGCAGTCATCTGCAAACTGAGTCAGCCAGAGCCGTTTAGTATTGGCTTTTACTTCAGAGCAGTAGATGACAAACAGGAAAGATCCCAGCACTGAACCCTAGGGGACTCCCTTTGTGACTAGTCTCTTTGTAGAGGAATCTTCCCGTATTTTGATCTCCTGCTTCTTATCTGTAAGCCAGTAGGAAATTCAGATATTGACATAGGGGATTATTCCCAGTTTGTTTACGTCTATACATGCTAAGAGAATGGCCAAGATAAAAGCACCAACATCTTGGAGGAAAGGTGTGGAGGCTGTATTACATAAAGAAGGCAAAGTCCCTTCAGACTTAGCTTCATATATACCCATTTCAGTTTTAAACCACAAGTATAAAGTTTTTATGTCTATACTAGATAAAAGAATGGCAAAGGTGTTTCCAAAATTGATAAATATGGACCAGTGTGGTTTTGTGGAAGGGAGACAAATATTTGACAACATTACTAGAACAATGATGATCCAGAGGGAAGCAGAATGTACAAAAATACCTCGGTTGTTAGTGGGTCTTGATGCAGAGAAAGCATTTTACAGAGTAAGCTGGGATTTTATGAGTACGACATAGGAAGCATTTGCATTCCTGATACAATAATTAGGTTAATTAGAAGGATATATGAAGGATTGGAGGCAAGAATTAAAGTGGGAGAGTTCTCTCATATAAACTGTGTTTGAACAGAGGAACCAGGCAGGGGTGTCCTCTTTCCCCCTTGTTATTTGCAGTATATTTAGAGCCACTGACAAAGAAAATAAGGTACTCATAATTACAAGGACATACTTGGTATGGTAATCAAGAAAAGTTAGTCTTATTTGCAGATGATATTATTTTGTACCTGATAAATCCAGGAAAGGATATGTCAATGTTGTGGAACATTTTGAGACAGTGTCAGGTCTTTTTGGGATATAAAATTAATGAAGATAAAACAAAGGCTATCGCCGTAAATTATGTACCCACACACAAATTGGTTCAGCAATACCTATATTTATGGGGGCATGATAAGATGAAGTATTTAGGAGTTTGCATTAAAAGGCTTCTGTTATTGCAGCTAAGGATATGTGGGAAGACAGTAAATTAAAGATAATACAAAAACCACCAGGGCTGAATGATAAAATCCAAATAAGACCTATCCTGAACAAAAGGAGAACTAGGAAGGTATATAAGAAGTGATACTTCATACTCCATCAAGTATATATAAAGTCCTTTATATATGTATATTTATATGCTGGACATTGTTGATAAATTTATTTTTATTTTTATTTTTATTTTTATTTTTATATTTTATTTTTATTGTATAAACGAATGTTTTGAGTATATGTATTATATGCTTATATATATTTAGCTATCTCTGTATATATTTGTATTTATTTATATATTTTTATATATATATAAGATTTTTTACTATTTATTCTTTTCAAATGATATACACAGTCTAGATATATGTTTTAGGGGCAGTGTTGTGTGATAAGTTCTTGTTTTAGAGACAGTCATAGTGCGAATTGTTTTGCTATATAGCATTGTTTTAAGCTACCACTTTAAAAGTATGAATTAGTCCTGATTGAGTCATTAATTGATCAATTTAGGTATTTGTATTAGCTATATATACAACATTAGTATGAGTTTTTATTGTGAGTTGATAAAGCCTGTTGGTGAAAGCGCTACTCTGTCATTAAAAGCTTTTATTGGTCTACAGACTGCTGCTGCATTTTTATTATGCTATACTTTGTGTTGGGAGAGAGCACCTGAATTTAAACGAAGACCGTTGGATTTATTCTGATTTTTTCAGTGCCATCGTCCTTTGGGATCCATTGTATGCCAGTGACTGTGTTTGTACGTTTTATTTTCTATTTTTCTGGCATAGGTATCCTGCTCCGGTTGGTGATCGTTTTCCTGTTATCTTTTTCCATAATACAAAAATTGACAAACTGGAAACTCTTATTTACAGATAATGATAGTAAGATACAAGCAATCATAACATTTTAGTCATTTTAGTCTTGTATATAGGTCAGACATACTTTTATCAACCCAAGGAGAAGTTGCAGACAACAATTAAATCACTGAAGGAATTTGTCTGGGAGAAAAAAGGGCAAGAGTTAAGTGGAATAGGTTGATCCTTCAAATCAAGAATGGGATAAGAGACTGGAAAAGAAATTTACAAGGAAACAATGGGAATACATATGTATGACTCCCGAGTATGCAACCAAGTCCAGAAGGTTTAGGATCTTTCCTTGGAAGTGTTTGCATAGGTATTTTTATACCCCAAGCAGACTTCAAATAATTTTTACTTAGGTAGATAGCAAATGTTGGAGGCACTATGGAGAAAAAAAGGTAACTGGGAACATATGTTTTGGGAATGTAATGAGTTGGCAGATTTTAAAAATTCCCAACAGAGTACTCTATTAGAAATATTGAGTGAGCAAATGGCTGTAAGTAAGAAAATGATTCTTTTGAGCTGGGATACAGGATCTGAATGGCTTAGACATAGTAAGACCTTATCACGTTTAGTTCTGTTGGCTGCCAAAAAACAGTTACTAGAAAATGGACTGTTATAGTGTCTGTATCTAGAGGCACATTGTTTTAAACATTTATGCCAAACTGAAAAGGTTATTCACCCGATGGAAATTCTCCAGAGGGATCTCGTAGTCAAGGGTATCATATCCACAGTTATATCAAGGAAGACTAGTACAAAATGATACAAATGATTCATTGCAATTAGGAGCTCATTCACCTTCCTTGTCAGAGTGTGTGTCTCCTTGACATCAAGTTTCAAAACCAGACTAAAGTGAATCCAAACTTAAATTGCGTCAAGATAGATTCATGCTAATAAGTGAGAGATTGCCTTCCATATCCAGGATTGATATCAGAGTAAAGGCAAAGAGAAAGAATTGGGGGGGTCCTAAACGAAAGACCAGCACTAGTAGAGTTCTTAGTAGAATCTAGAACAGAAGTGGCTGTTAAGAAAGGAATAATTAGTAGAACATATAAAATATTGCATGATGCTATAAGAATCAGTTAGAAGAGGTTAGGAAGAACTGGGAAGAGAAACTGGATAAGCAATTCACAAATAAACAATGGGGGATATATGTATGTCTCCCAAATATGCAATAAGATCTAGAAGATTTAGGATCTTTTCCTGGAAGTGTTTACATAGATATTTTTATACACCAAGCAGGCTCCAAGGAATCTTTCTTCAGGTAGACAACAAATGTTGGAAATGCGATGGGGAAGAAAGGTAACTGAACATATTTTCTGGGAGTGCAATGAGTTGGTTGACTTTAAATATTCCCTGCAGACTGCTCTGGCAGAGTTGCTGGGTGAGCAAACTGGAGTAATTAAGGAAATTATGCTTTTTGAGCTATGATACAGAGTTGGAATTGCCTAGACATAATAATTATGATCGCTGCCAAAAAAGCAATAACTAGAAAATGGAAATCGAAGTCTAAATCATCTTTACCAGAAGTAACCAAGATAGTAACAGAGATTAAACAACTGAAACTGGGATCGCTGGGAGCAAATTACATAGGAAAAATGGGAAATGTGGGACCACTACATGCAGAGGAGGAACAATGTTGAAAAGAAGGCAGTATCTGAATGAGCTATACAATGGATGACTGACAATGACTGGATATATTAGCTAACTGTCTCTCTGTGGAGCAGAGCCAATTGCAGGATCCCTGGGGTGTATCCACTGTTCCCACTGTTGCAAGGATACCCTGGAGTGTTAGTAAGGGGCTCAGTATAATGTAATCAGGGATGTAGTTCCAAAGCAGCTACTGTTGTGTTGGCACAGTTTGTAAGGTATAATGTTTGCAACTGATTGTGCCACTATGATTTATTTTTATTTATATAAATATAAGATTGTGTTTGTCACACATGATAATTTAATAAAGATATTTCTTGTAAAAAAAATAGACTCATGCTATGTACCTTTTTACTGCTCAGTTTAATCATAGAAGGTAATTCTGTGATGGAGTAGCAACTATCTTTCCATTATGTTTCTAAAGAAAGTTTCTCGAGGATCAGAATCACTAATGTATATTTTAATACAGATGGAAAGACCTGAACACAGAGAAAAATAACAGTTTAGCAGCCCAGTTGACCTAGCACCTTAATGCATGGGGAATGGGCCCAGACAGCAGGTTGCTGGATGCAGACTTGAAGCAAAGGACATGAACATAGAGTATTCAGGCAAGTAAAACTCTTCCAAGTACTATATCACAATTCCAGCTGAATCTTTTATCTGAGTGAATATAGGAAAATACCAATGACTTATGGAACCAAGCTTAGCTGTAAAAACAGAAGTGGCAAATTCACATTCTCCAGCTAATAAAGGCTTTAATGATGACACAGTTGGCTAGGATGCATACCCCAAAATGACTGCTATTCAGATGTTCATGAAGATCTCTTTAGACAAAAAGTTGACTTTTTCATGAGATTTCTGACAGAAAACAAGAGTTCTATTTCTGAAGTTAAAGCCTGACCTCTATGAGAATACTGCATCTCCATTTTTGCACTGGTCTCCATGACTGTCTTCTGGTGTCACAGAACTCTGCATCAAATTAAGTGTTTTACAGCATCATGTGAATGAAACATGCCCGTATTGGGGCTGGTAGATTCAGAAAAAGTGTCATTGCCCTATTATAGTATGTAGCAAGATTATATGAATAAGAAGCACTGGGTGCCAAGAATAAATGACAAAGGACAGGATCAAGTGGATCTATAGTGACAACTCTCAAATGCCTGTACTCTCTAACAGTTCAAAATCTGGGGGCTACAGTAGTACAGTCCAGTGACTGGACAATGAGACTAGGCCCACCATCAAGTCAGATGTCATCACACCTATGTGGAATACAATGTCCAGTGTCTATGTGTACAACATGATAGACAACATTTGCAACCACCTCAGCAAACTCAAATCCCTTCATGACATAGAGGTGCTTTTGTAAGGACTTCTAACTACTAATTGACCAAGGTGGTAAAATCACCACCAAAACAAATCACCAATGTTATGCTTGTCAAAATAAAGTCAATGAGCAGGTTATTAAGTTTTTGTAGGAATGTTGTCCAAGTGGACAGCAGATTAGAAGGAACTTACCTTTTGCTTCTGTACATATGACATACTTAGGGATGAATGAAAATAAAGCTCTATCATCTAACCTACCAAATGCTAAGCAGCCAAGTGCTCCAGATTATGCGGAATACTCCCCATTCAGCCATAAGCAAACCCAGTGTTTTGCTGTTCCACATTGAACAGCTTTGGCTCCACTACACAGCTTTTGATTGGTTTGCATATTGCATCATAGTATACAAACCAGTCAAACAGCACTGTTCAGCATTGAACAGAGTTGGCTATGCTACACAGTTTTTGATTGGCTCGTATTCTGCAATAACAGCCAATCACCACTGCATTATACGAACCAATCACATAACTGTTCCTGAGGATGGGAGCCAATGAGTGCTCCCAAATATGTGCTCATTCAAGTAGGAACAGTAGCCTATGCTACACACCTGTAAACACTGATTTGCATGTGCTGTGGTGATAGGTCTATCTTAAGATGGCGCTGTGAATAATTTAAAGTCTAACATTGTTAAAGTTGAAACTTTGAGGTCGGGTAATGTCTAGAGTAGTACAGAGATTGATGCTGTTAAAATAAAAAGCATAGACATGCATAAAATTAATATCAGTGAGACTGCAATGATGCAATACGCATCTAATGTTAATATTTATTAAAACAACACCTTTGATCTGTTTCAGTCTAGGAGTAGCAGCCAGCACAAAGACTGGACAAAAACTGAAAATCTCCTCTGTGCTGATATTCATTGTTGTAAATAGGAGTTACCATCCAAACTGCAAGCATGAGTAACTTAAAAGAAACATTTGTATAGTATTACAGCAGGACACTAACTCTTTAACACTCACTGTGTTGCTCAACTGTTTGCCTTATACAGTTTTACAGATCTTAGTCTTTTCCCCTTGAAAGTTTTGGCTGTGTGCTTTTAAGAAGTGACAGGTATTTACGTGAATTGTGACCGTATGGTATATTTTGACGTGCAGAAAACAAATACCGAAAGAAAAAAAATATGCTACCATCTATTTTTATGTTAAAGTAACTTGAAAATATATTATTACAATACCAGCATTTGGTACCACAATGTTTCAGTTCCTCCTAAACAGATTTCATCATCCTAAGTTTCCCACATACAACAAGCACAAGAAATTGTTTTAATACTTTTCAGCGGGCTATGATTTAGGCAGAATGATATGATTTTATCCTCTCTTTTAGTCTTGCTCCTCCTAGATTTAGCGATGTTCTTATTCATGTTGGGGCTTTTATAGATGTATGCTTTAAGAAGTAACTAAATTAAGGTGTATACACAGATTCATTATTACTATGTGGGATCTAACATGAAGTATATAATGTCTGAGACTCAATTTTCTGTCATTACCTTATTATTTCATTCCTCTGTGATTTGCCAGAAAGCTATATATTTTATGAGGAACAAACCAAAAATATGGGACAAGAATTTGGGCACCAAAAATATGAGACAAGAATTTGGGCATGCTGCAACATTATGGGCAATTGAGAGGCATGACAAGGGTGAATATGTGTGTGTGTGTGTGTGTGTGTGTGTGTGTGTGTGTGTGTGTGTGTGTGTGTGTGTGTGTGTGTGTGTGTGTGTGTGTGTGTGCATATTTTGGTTGAAGGGTCATGGCCATGGTCAAGGTATGCTTTTCGCACAGTGCACTAAATAACAGGGAACTAAGGAATACAGTTGTGGCCAAGGTTTCATCTAATCAACTTTCCATTACAAATGCAAAAACAGTAGGCTACAGCAAGCATCACTGGAGATGCACAGAGATAAAGCCCTCACTAAATCCCAGGTAACTTGGGTTTGTTTAGCAGTTAGGGTACTTAAAGATATAGGCTGTGAGGATATATGTGTCCATCCTGGGGGATGATGGGGTAAGTCCTTACTGGTGTTGGTCACTGGCATCTAACACAGTCTCTACTATTGGGCAGAGAAGGAGTCATGAAGGTGGAGGCAACTACAGGGATGATGCAGTCATGGCCACCCAAGCTGATGATGTCCCTTGTCAGCTGCGTGCCAGGGAGAGCATCACAGACTGAAAGAGGGACATAGGCAGTCCCTGTGATGACATGTCACCATTCAAGAGGAGGGGTTGCATCAGTCATGCACAATGTTCTCATTGTGGGGATGCCAGAATGAGCTGTAAGGATGCCAGAATGAGCACTAATCTCCCCAGTATCTTCTTGTATGATGGCCCCTTCAGATGAAAGTTGCCCTACAGGGTTTGATGGTAGAACCTCTTAGCCCTAGGAGACAAATGTGCTTAAGTCTTACAGATGGTGGCTTGATGGTCAGCAGAGCAGAGGTGGTAAAAAAAGAAATAGACAAAAAAAAAAGAAAGAAAAAAAAATCAGTTCTGCGTAAGTCAGAGATAATCCCATGTTTGTTGGCTTATTCTTCAGTGTGCTGGAGCCCCAATACCTCCTTGAGATAGTCATCAGGAACTATGTTTTTTCCTGCAAGACAGAAATCTACTGCACATGGACACTTACTGTATACCATATCCATTATCTTCCCTATGCTGCTGCAAGATTTTTAAGTCTTCAGCATAACTGAAAAGTTTATTTTGGAAGTACTTTGGTAAAAGGCGAGGGGCACTCTAGTATAGTATCCCTACATATCAACCAGACCAACAGATTATATGCAAAATGTGAGATAATAAGGTAGAAAATCTATGTAATAAGTCCATAAATAGTTTTATAAAATGCACATGGCAAAGTAGCAGGAATAGTAATAAGCAGTACAAGTCAACCAAGTAAGATCATGAAGTAGCAAATTATACTTAGTATCTGGGTTTGAGTCTAAACCATGGCCCTTATGACAGAAGGCAAAACTTCACTCAAGATGTTCAGACAGTACAGTTCTCCATGGTTGTCACTAGAAGACCAGTATTAGTCAATACAAATCCAGCTAATATCAGGTTGAATCTTTTTTGATTTCTCATGTCACCAAATGGCAACCTAATGTAATAAAAGTTCATTTTGCAAAACCCACAATATGAAAGACATTACACATACTGTTAGGAGAAAAGAAAAAAATCTTCAAGAGCAACTGGCAAAATGATTGCAAGAGAAAAAAGAAAACAGCTGCCCACAAAGTCCATATGGTCTAAAAAGAAATGTCTAGCAGGAGAATAAATTTAAGCCACCCTGAGCACCATCTATTAATTTCAGTATGAACTGTTTTATCCTTTAGAACATAGAGATGTCAGAGTCTCTCTTGGCAGCTGATAGGCAAAAAGTACTGAAGCTCATTCTGGATCGGATACTGGCCTGTCACAGAGCACACAAACACACACACACACACACACACACACACACACACACATACACACACACACACACACACACACACACACACACACGCACACAACTCATTCAACAAAATTTAAAATGCAACATCATTCTAGATACGATTACTGTTATATGTACTTTAAAAATAAGTGGTCTTTCACCTGCCAGAAGTCGTCTTCCCACTTCAGTGCATCTTTGCAAAGTAAAACTCCAGATTCTACACTAAGTAGATCATGCCTGAATACAAGTGCAGGCAGACGAGACACTGAGATCATCAGAAGCCATTAAATGTATCAGTGTGGCATCAAAACAATAACCACTAAAGGCCAAAGACAGAATTATCTGAACCTATCGGTGAAGTCACTATGCACAGACTATAATCAAGCCTAGAAACTGACATTGTCCCCCCAAAAAAACTAATTTCAGGAAGGTTAACAATGACAGTAAGCAGAATCGACATATATAAAAGTAGGTTATTTAGTTGAAAACTCTAGTCCAGTAGTCTGTGCTTGTAAAATCAATTTTGAACTATACTGGAATATGCTCTTTGTTTCACTTGCACTACCATTTTTTTAAATTTTCCTAAAATTCTGTTTTCCAAACATAACTTGCAAGTGTGACTTTTAATTTTGATGATAGAATTCTGATGTGCTATTCACTGTATTATTTTCAAATATTTTAGAGATGAAAATCTGTCACACTTTACTCTGCACTCAAAAGACTGTCCCCCAGATTCTCTATAGCTTGCACGGCGTGCAAGATCGGTGGAGCTCAAGCAGGCAATATGTCTGCCGTGCGATCCAAGAATAACCTGCAGGGGCATGCACAAGCGCTCCTGCACTAATCCTGCATGGACTAAGCCCTTGTATGCAAATCACCCTATTTGCAGGAGAAATATATGCAAATGAACTGATTTTGCAATCCAGGAAGCTTGCCACCGGCCGTGCAGGACTAGTGCTATCTGCAGAAATGTACTCGGTTAGTAACTGAATACATTTCTGCAAAATCCAAAACAGAGCTGTGACAGCTTCAAGTAAAGGCTGCATATCATGTAGTAAGCATGCCAAAGGCCAGGTATAAGGCCATTGGCATTGCAAACAATAAAAAAAATACAAAAATCAACTTTTATTTTTTTTAGCCGATCTTGGCTGTTTAAGCATAGGGCAGCGGCGCACAAACAGGATCGGGGGGAAATAACAAAATGAAACTAAAGTAAGCATTCTAACTAAAATCAGTATTCTTCCATGCAAGTCAATGGCAGGCAGAAGACAACATGGACAGTGAGTAGTGGTTGCTAAGGGGGGAGGCTCAGTGTGATACATGTAACTATGCATTAGCAGGCAATCCTATGCAAATGACGGGAAGGATAGTGAATCCCAGTCTTCCTCAGCAAGTGAGTCAGGTACCAACAGTATAAGAGTAGGAATAGCTTGGTGCAAGCCTAGGAGTTAGGTGACATTATGGCGGGTTGTCAGGCATACTGTAAGTGGATTGGAGCCCTGTGGCTCGGGTTTGCTCCTAGCTTAGCACAGCTAAGGTAGGGTGTGTGTCTAAACCTGCCTAGCACTCTTTACAAAGCCTAAGCGGGGTGTGCGTGCCGCTCACTGGGTTTTACAGGAAGAAAAAAGAAGTTAAACCAGGAAATAACAGCACTGTGCACATTTGAGCACTCTGTTTGCACGGTGCGCACCTGGGCTTAAACAGGAAGGCAATGGGAAGGGAAAACAGCAGTAGGAAGGTAATCAAGGAGAACTAGCTTAGCTGGCAGGTGAAATGTATCAGAATCAGCCAGTTACACAGGCTGCAGACCAGCCCAGCCCAGAACAGTACTATAAAGTATGCAAACACCTCCCCCTCTGGTTTTTCCCACACTCTACACCACCAGTGTATATAAGCGGGGAAATTTTAACAAACAAACCTACAAAATGAAAAGGGCTGCAGCAGGCAACACAGAACAACATGTGCAAAAGGCTGAGGGTGGTGAGGATGTGAATGCTGCTGATCAACCCACAGTGAGGAGACAGAGAAGAGTGTACAGACCCAGGGTAACCTACCAGGGGCTACATGAGCTGGAGATATTGGAGCACTATAGGGTGGGCAGAGACCTCCTTCAGCAAACTGTTGAGCTGTGCTGGCCACACCTGACACACCAAACCGAATGAGGGGAACCCATCCCAGTGGATACCAAAGTATGTGCAGGCCTAGGTATACTAGCCACAGGTACCTCCCAAGGCACAACTGGGGATATCATGGAGATCTCACAGGCATCAGCATTCAGAGTATTCCACCAGTTCCTGGATGCCATGTCAGCACATGCCGGTGAGCACGCATATTTCCTCAACACACTTGAGGTGTTGGCCAGCAATATGCATTGCTTCCACCAAATAGCAGAATTCCCTGGGATAGTGGGTGCTATAGACTGCATGCATGTATGCATCAAAGCACAGGGTAGGGCCTACATCAACCACAGGGGCATCCCCTCCATCAACTGCCAGGTTGTATGTGATGCCCAGGGCATTATAATGAATGTATGTGCTGGCTGCCCTGGAAGCTATGACGATTCACACATATGGCATCTGACACAGCTGTACCAGAGATTTGCCAATGGGGACATCCCCTGTGGTCACCTAGTGGGGGATGCTGGTTACACACTGGAGCCGTGGCTGATGACACCCATCAGAAATGCACACACACCTGAACAAGAATGCCATAATGAGGCACACACACAGACCAGACTTATAATAGAGCATGTGTTTGGGATGCTCAGGTCATGGTTCCTGTGTCTGGACACATCCAATGGAGCCTTGCAGCACTCACCAGCTACATGTACCCAAATTGTTATGGTATGTGTCATGCTACACAATATGATCCTGCAGAAACAGCTGCAGCAGGAACAGCATGGGGCAGGGCCACACAGCCCCCCACCAATGCCAAGGCCTGCACAGGCACAGAGTGACTCGGAGGAGGAACAACCTGAGCCTGCCCCAGTAGGCAGATGGAGGCATGCCCAGTATGCCGAGGCTGCAGCAAAGAGACAATGCATAGCACATACACTGACACAGTAGGGACCCAGGGAATGACACCTCTCTCTGACTTGCACATACAGTAAAAGTGATGCCAAACATGACACTACCTGTGCTCAACCATGTATAGGGAGTGTACTATGTGCATCCAACATAGGCAGCCCTCCAGCATCATTCAGAAGTCTGGCACACCCTCAAGGTAAGTCAATCAACCTACCAACTGCAAATGGAGTAGAATGTGTCATTACCTGTATCTGTGGTATGGATGTGAACATGCAAGGGAATTGGGTGGCTGAATGTTATGGAAGCAGACATTAGACACCCATAGTGGCACCATGACATCTGTAACACATACTGGAGTCACCATAGTAGCCAGTACTACACAGGGTGAGAAAACCCACTGCAGGAAATGTGCTGAACGACATGTGTGTCCATATGACTCACACATGCCAGTCAGGGCAGTTCACATACCCAACAACAGTCTCAGCCAGCAGAACAGGTGTAGACAAATCCAATCAGAGCCTGTGCTATGGCCCCTAAATGATGGCTATGGTTACCGCCCTCCCCAGGCCTACGCAGACAGACTACAGCAGGTCAGGCAATGAGATGTTAGTTCTGAAGGGTAGGAAGTCAGACACTAATATGTGGGGCAATGAAAGCTACAATCTGTAGTACAGTGGTATGGCTCTCATCAGCATGATAGGTAAGAACACATAATGAAATGGAGCACCTGACATACCAGTACTGTCATAGCAAATGTGTACAAGTGTCAGGTGTACCCCATCCTACGTATTAACGTAATAACAGTCAGGTGTGCCCCCCCCCAATCCTGTGTAGAAATTTAGAAATAGACAGGTGTGCCTCCCCCCATCCTATGTAGTACTGTAATAACAGTCAGGTGTGCCCCCCCCCAATCCTGTGTAGAAATGTAGAAATAGTCAGGTGAGCCCCACCATCCTATGCAGAAATGTAGGAACAGTCAATGCAAAATGCTTGATGGATACCCTGCAGAAACAGCATGCTACCTGTCTGTGTACAACACAAAGGTCAGCACTGCAGTACAAACCACCTGGACTCGATCCACACATTAAATACTGATGGGCATACTGGGCATGCTTACACACTTAAACACATGAAAGCCATGTCTGCAAACACCAGTGGACCAGACATATCTGGCAGTCACAGTTGTTAGTGCAGACACTCATCAGTATGCACCAGTCATGCCACGCACACACAGTGTATAGGAATACAGACATATATGTATGGACAACACACTATAATAAGCTAAAGGTAGATGTACATAGATGTGTGGAAGAGGGTGACTGTGACAAGGAGCCATCCAGTCCTATCCCACCCAACACACAGCCAAAGGGCCCCAACCACATGAGGTTTAGATGTCACTCACTGCAGATACTAGCCACCAGTATCTGTCAGCATTACAGACTATGTGGTGCACGTGCCAGCTGTGCAACATGACTGTACAAGGAAGTAGTCATCTAGCAGCTGTATACACGTACCTGTGAAATATGACCCTGTGTGTGCCTGCATGTGGCGTCTCCACCTCTAGATGAATGGGTTATGGCCCATGCACACACATTGCCCTCCCCATAGCCTCACTATGACAAGCATTCTGAGGTCATCCGCTGTGAAATACACCTTTGGGAGAGTTTTAGCCCAGCAATCTCTGTGTTGTGTCCCATAACTGTGTACTGCTGTAGTGTGATAAACTAGTTAGGTAAGAGTTCTAACCACAGCCTTGGAAACTCTGTGTGTGTGTGTGTTGTGTCTTTGCGTGTGTGTCTGTTTTGCTCTGTGTCAAAAGCAATGCTTTTTCGGGTGGTCACAGTTCCTACAATTGAAATGCTCTACTTTGGTAAGGCTGCTGATGTCATCCACCTAGAAATACACCTCTGGGAAGGTTGTAGCCCAGTAATCTCTGTAGTGCGTGCCATAACTGTGTACCGCTGTAGTGTGATATACTAGTTAGGTAGGAGTTCTAACCCCAGCCTTGACAACTGTGTGTGTGTGTATGTGTATGTGTGTGTGTGTGTGTGTGTGTGTGTGTGTGTGTGTGTGTGTGTGTGTGTGTGTGTGTGTGTCAGTCTGTCCCTGTCTGTGTAGAAAGCATGCTTTTTAGGGTAGTCACACCCCCTACAATTTAAATGCACTACTTTGGGAAGGCTGCTGATGTCATACACCTAGAAATACACCTCTGGAAAATTTGTAGCCCAATAATTCCCGTAGCACATCCTATAACTGTGTACTGCTGTAGTATGATAACTTAGTTAGGTAGGTGTTCTAATCCCAGACTTGGCAAGTGTGTGTGTCTGTCTGACCCTGTCTGTGTAGAGAGCAATGCTTTTTAGGGTAGTCACACACCATACAATTCTTATGCTCTACTTTGGCAAGGCTGCTGATGTCATCCACGTAGAAATACACCTCTGGGAAGGATGTAGTCCAGTAATCTCCATAGCGTGTGTCATAACTGTGCACTGCTGTAGTGTGATATAGACCTCTGTTAGGGGGTTTATACCCACACATGTCAGTCGTGGATGTTTTGTGTTTGTTTCAATGTCTGTGTTAGCAGTAATGCATTTTAGGCTAGTCACACTCGGTACATTTCAAATGCCCTACTTTGGCAATCCTGCTGATGTCATTCATTGTGAAATACACCTTTGGGGAAGGAGTTTTCCAGTAATCCCCATGGAGTGTCCCATAACAGCTCCATGCTGTAGTGTGATATAGACCTCTGTTAGGGGTTCTATACCCACACATGTCAGTTGTGGATGGTTTGTGTGTGTGTCACTGTCTGTGTAGGGAGCAATGCATTTTAGCCTAGCCACACTCACTACAATTCAAATGCCCTACTTTGGCAATCCTGCTGATGTCATCCAATGTGATATACACCTTTGGGGAAGGAGTACTCCAGTAATCTCTGTGGCATGTACTATAACTGCATAGTGCTGTAGTGTAATAAACTAGTTAGGTAGGGGTTCTACTACCAGACATGACAGGTGTGTGTGTGTGTGTGTGTGTGTGTGTGTGTGTGTGTGTGTGTGTGTGTGTGTGTGTGTGTGTGTGTGTGTGTGTGTGTGTTTGTAACTCATATTCTGTGTGGAGGTGGGTGTGAGTGTGTGACACCTGGGAACAATGTGGAGTGGGTTTTGCAAATTTCTTATATGTTGGCCCTTGTATATATCACAATGTCCACCGTACAGGGATAACAGATGTGAAAAAGCCAAGAGGCTGGAGTGCAAATCCATACCCATACATGTGACATCAAGGCCAGGCAATTACAGTTAGCAATCCCAGTATTACCCAGAGCACACTCTCAACCCATGTCTCATACACACACACACACACACACACACACACACACACACACACACACACACATGCCGAGGCAACAGCCAATATGTGTGTAGTACACTGCATATTGGCCACTGATAGTAACTATGGAGTGATTGCAGTGGCCTACAAAGGGCATGGCACCCTGTCCATCTGTCCAATAGGCACATACAAGCAGACAGTGCACCTTCCCCATGTTCCCCACTGGACACCTGCAACACCTGTGGTGCCATCACATGTGACCCACAAAGGGCATACCATGCCTGAAAACATGCCCTGTATGGACAGATGCCACTGACACCAGGGAATGCCATTAGCATGCTATCAATGTAGGGGTTAACCTGCTGTCCATTACCAGTTCCTGCCACAGGTGGCCAAGACTGCCACATCTGATGATATTCTGTGTACACAACATGGGCTCGACACCCTAGGTACAGTTCCACATGTCACTGTACATGCATGTGGAAGGTGTGCACATCCCAGACACCATCCATGTCATGGACTAAGGAACACATACATGCCAAGTGATGCACAGCATTGGCCACACGCAATAGTCACCCAGGTGACTGAATGGTGGATACAATACCCACCTGTGGGGGCAAATGCAGAAACTACAGCCCTGAGCCACAATGCAGACCATTGTTATGTGGCGTGATGCCAAGGTATACCAATCACCTAGCCTTGTATAGCCATCTGGCACAGTCAGCCACCACATACCCATGCAGAAATGCACCCATGCATGTCAGTAGTGGCACCCTGTGTGTTTGTGTGTGTGTGTTGTATGATGCATATGATTACATCCACATTCACTACAATCAACAGTGGCATACTGAAGCATGCTGTCTGATATCAGACACCTCCCCATACCCTTTGCTCATATAACCTCCGTATGACCCGTGTGGTGCATGTGATACCTGCACAGTAATGTGTTGTGGCAATCTCACTAGTGATGAGCTGTATCCCTGGTCCTGCCAAGTGTGTCAATGTGTGTTCATCCCTGTGAGAGTGTGACTGTGTTGACACTGGCACCTGTTCATGCGGACAGGCACATGTACTTCACCTACCGTATAGCTACCATATCCCTGTTGCAGATGTCACTCACAATCACATATATGTTCTGAGAACTCCACAGCAGGTAACCTATGTGGTGCATCCAATAACTGCATAGGACTGTGATAGCACTACATAGTCATCAGGGGTTTGATACCCTGTGCTGGCAGGTGTATGACACAAACATGTTTAAGTCTTACTCTCCCACCCCTCCCTGACTTGTCTTTTCTCTGTCTGCCTCTCTCACTTCCTCACTGGTGGATGTGGAGACCTACACCTGCTTTGCTTAGGCAGCAGCATGTGCATTTTAAGTGATGCTCATGATCAACTGATGGCCTCTGCACGAACTGCAGCCCTCCCCTAGCTGATTGCATGTGGAACAGATGTAGTAACATTCCCATAGCCAATTGCATGGAAACACACTCCACTATCTAGGAACACCATGTTGTTGTTGGGCCTTTCCATTCACTGTGAGCAGGAACTCGATTTGTTGTTTGGCAAACAGCATCTCAGATGGATTGGGGATTTACCTCTGACAACATACACTGTGGAAACAGGCCAACACACAGGAGGGGGATGTGCCTGACCTGACTACAGTCTGTAAGTGCTGCTATAGTGCATTTGTAGTAATGTTGGTTTAACAGGGTGTGTGCAGATATGGCTGTCCTACATGTTTTAATACCTGCCATGTCAGTTCTATGTTTATGAGAACTCCCCATCTGTTGGGCCATCTGCAGACTGGGCAGTGTGTGTTGTGTTTGGTTTCATGTGTTACCCACAGAGCATGTATCTGTGAACTGCAGAAGGTAGTGTGAGGATTGCAGTCTGTAGATGGTGAAAGCCATGACAGTTACTGACTTCATATCCCTCACAGGACATGTGTTGCGACAAACCCTGTTACAATAGTAAATGTAAAATGTTATCACAGCAACATGTCAATATTGGCCCTGTGTATGTGCTTCCAGCCACAACTCTGTCAACCTTTGTACATATGTCATGCATTAAGAGGTGCATATGTGCTGTACACCATAATTAGTGTCATCATATCTGATAACAAGCCAGTGAGATATCAGACTGCTACACATGTTATGTACAGTAGGGGTTATATTTGATGACATAACCTGGACATTATGTGGTTGTTTGTACAGTACTGAGGTCTGTGTACTTAAGGTGAATGTTGACAGTGTGTGTACTGTCAATATGTACCTTAACCTGTGTACAGACTGTGGTAGATGTCATCGTTCTAGGTCCTGTCCTATCTGACGTTACATGCTGCTCCACTGCATGTTACCGTATTGACTTACATGTTTGTAGGGCCATACACATACATGTCCCATACCACAGACAGGCATCAGACCACACTGTGTAGTGGCCCAGTATATGTAGTGTTAGTGTGTGAGTGGCACATATGAGGATGGTGTTGAGCAGATAGTCCATATACTGTAATATTATCCTAGCTTACCATATGTGGCTGTGACTATGTTCACGTTGGTTGTGGTTATGCACTTCCACACAGGTGTATCTTACCCTGTGCTGTGACACGCCTGTAGAGCCTGCTATATATGCAGATACGTGTGCATTCCCCAATAGGAGATGTAGGCTAGTGTTGAGCCAGTCTGCCTGTAGCCTGCACAGTGCTTTGTTACATGCCTAACAGCTTAGTGTACTTACCCAGTGAGATGTCATGTGCAGATACTTGCCAGATGTACTGCTGACGGGCCTCCCTTAACAGTCATGTATGTCAGACGGAGCGGTGGAATGCTGTACAGATGTATGTCAATATCTAGTGGGTAGTATCTGGCCATGGCACCTCTGTACCGGCATTTATTATGTGTCAGGATAGACAGGGGTGTGTGAATGCATAACCTATGGGGTGGATGTATACCAGTCATTATATGTTATACCCATCTACATGGCTGTTAACATCTATATTGTCAGGCTTGGTCCACATGTTCTGCACTAAGGGGTTCTGTGTATACCTCTGGACTGTACAGAGTGTGTCAGAATGTCCACATCTGTTGGCCAATATCTCGGCTGTAGTCCACAGGAGCATTACGTGGTTGCAGCGGTACTTTACTATGATGTCCTTAGGGTGTCTGTCAGTAGCCAATGGTGCACATTTAAAAAGCATATGTGACCTCCCACACACACCATGTCTGTGAAGACAATCCCTATTACAGTAGCAATAGTCTACTAATATACCTGCTACACATACCTGACATCCCCTTGCACTACGGATTTGGGTCTTTAGGGGCTGAGGTAGGGCTACATCCCATGTTCAGGACATATGGTGAATATATATGTACATATGATTATCCAGATATCTATATAGATAATTACACATGTACATATCACCTATAAAAACAAATCTCTGGTTCAGCAAACAAATGGTTACTTGTGGTACACATGTACATATCGGCATATATAGATGGGTGTGTATATGTACATAGATATACATATACACACCCAGATATATACATATACAGAGCATTATATGTCTACACATATACAGATAGTGATACATATGCACATATACATATACCATGCTGCCATTCCTGCCAGCAGTCCACTTCTGTTGTATCCCCCACACATACTGTGGGGTTGGGGCCATATATGTGTGGGGTTCACCTACACAATACATGTGTGCCCATATGCACTCCAGAGGCCAGTGTATGTAACAGAGGTGTATGACCCTGTATTATTGAGTCTGTGTGGGGATGCACCATACCTGATACAAAATGTGGGGGTATCAGGGGTGAGCTGCCTTAAAGTATCTGGATGTACAGTACCATACATTTCACCTATCTTGACATTACTTACATAAAGTGGGTTACTGCAGGCCTACTGCCTCCTACCATACAGACTGTTCTGTTTGCCAGTGTGCCTGTGATGGTGTCAGTCATGCCTTGTTATGTAACAGTTACATACCATTTGGCCAACTGAAGTCTGTACCACCTAGTGATTGTGTACAGAGTGCAGATAGAAACTGCTGGACTATACACCTACATCACTTACTGCTGATTGTGTGGTATTCTGTGGCCCAGCCTGCTTTACTATTGTACGATTTGAAGGGCTTGGCCTGGACAGCAACAGTTGTGGACCTTTCCAGACTACTGTATTGGTATAACTGTTTCACAGTTGCATTACGCTGTTTATTTGGATGTCAGTGTCTGAACAGCTATATGACATGACATATACATCTGTAATAGTACGCAAATAAAGGTATTCCATTTCTGCAAACCTCTGTGTGGTGTTTTATCCTATGACCTCTCTGTGGGTATATGTTGCAGGCAACAAATGTCATTTGTATGGGTGGCTCATCCAGTGTCCAGTTGTTAGGGTGTTAACTGTAGGCATAGTGGCTGTTCCATATTGTGTGCATCTACTACATGAATATCTTATTGTACATATCTCTGCGTGTGTATGTGTAGTCACGTGTATATCTATTATATATGTGTGTGTGTATATATATATATATATATATATATATATATATATATATATATATATATATATATATATATATATATATATATATATATATCTGTATCTGCATATATGTGTCTGTGTATATGTATCCTGCGGATGTTGATAGCTTCCACATTTTACATTTCCTATGGGAGCCAGACTGTACAGCATGATATGTTACCAATACCAGCCTGACATCATACAGGTGGGATGTAGTACTGTTAACATCTTGTGCCCATGTCATGTCAGGTCCTGGTTATGGGATCTGCAACACTTGGTAGTGTATTGCAGGGTGGATGTGTTTGGTTGTGGGGGGTTATGCCTATTCGTACAAGACGTATATTGTTTGGGGCCTCTCCACCCCATTAATGGTGCATGTGGACATATATGTTTTAGGTAATCTACCATTGCTATCTACGGATGTATGGTCATATATACCTATATATATATATATATATATATATATATATATATATATATATATATATATATATATGCTTACAAATATATAACTATGTCTATATATACGCACATAGATATATATCTGTGTACATATATGTAACTTGCTGTGTATATGTAGACATACAGGTGTAGACATATATATCTGTCGATGTAGGCATTTGCATGTATATATGTTCATATATGTTTATATATATGTATATATTTCTAAATATATATATATTTTTAAATATATATATATATATATATATATATCTACATATATAGATATGTTGTATCTGTTTAGATATTAATATATTTACACAAACACATACATCCAAATGTTGGTATACATTCTCTGTACTGTTGCATGACAGGGCTGGATGATATGTTTCTGAAAACATCAGATTTATTGATATTTGGCATGGCTTAGTGGTAAATTCCTTTGTGCAGGCTCCTGGGTTCGAGTCTTGCAGAGACTGTTTATTTTGTTGCTGGGCAGAACACAGGCCGTTGGCTACAGAGTGATTAAGGCACTATAAAACAGTTGTAAGTGGGTTTGCGAGTGTTTGTGCGGAGGTAAGCACTGCTGACTTCTGGTTACAGTTTCTTATACACAGCTTCTAAATTGCTTAACCTGTGTAGGCATTGCTTACCCCCACATAAACAGGCTTAAACCCGCTTACAGCTGCTTAAAAGTGCTTACTTCCGCTTACCCCCGTGCTAATTTCTTTAAAAAGAAAAGAAAAAAGGGTTGATTGGAAAGTGTTGAAAAAGGGGCACAAAGAGGGAAAAACAGTAGGAAAAATAGCTAGGGATGTGCAGGAAGGGTGTAGGGAAGGTCCATAGCTGCCCGTTTCTTCTACAGCAACATCTGTGCATATACACTGAGTTTGGAGTTAGATTTGGAAACTCAAACCCCTGGGAGAGGGCTTAGGAAAACAATAATAAGTTGTGATGCCAATTAGACCCGATTACATGTGTCCAGTGGACAGGTGTGTGAAATGGACAGCTATGTATGGGGCGAGATTGTTTTTGTGGGAACAGATTGCCCTTTTTTTCAGGTGAGAGTTGGATGTTGGGGAGGGGTAGTAGGTATATTTGGGGAGGTAGGTTGGGTAGGTTAACAGGCAAGACACACAAGATGCATACATGGGCGGTATATGACACATGTGGTGGGTAAACACCTTGATGGGGATGGTTGTTGGGATATCGGAAGCCCACAAGCCCCCTAGTGGTAACAGTGGGACTGAGGTCCCCACCCATGGGTAGTCACCACTGCACCTTCACAGCCCCGAAGGTGGCTGTGCTGGGGGCTGAGCCACAGAGCCAGGTTGACTCTCTAATCATGACACACGGCCCTCAAGCTGGTGTAGAAGATCACCGAACTGCTCGTTGATCGCTCTACACACCACAACCCTAACCTGGCGATGGGTGACAGGTGCCTGTCTGCACCCACTATCGGGGGGTGAGCCCCATCCCCTGAGCTGGTTCCACTCAAAGGTGGTGCAGGACCAATGGACAGGGAGGTCCAGGGTTGGGCCCCAGACATGCTGGAGCCCGGTGCCACAGCCAGCTGAGGTGGGACAGGTGGGTCCGCTGGGACCAGCCTTCCCAAGCGTGCTATAGTGTTTAGATTTCATCATCATATATGGGTTAGTAATAGTCAACACATGCCAGGGTTAGGTATAACAGCATGCATAGATATTCCCATTAATCCAGACACCAGATACGGAAGAGTTGCATAGCAAACAAAACACATGCATATATGGGCCCACAGTGGTAATACGAACAGCATGGAGGTACACTGATGGCACCATATGCCAACAATGTTGGAATAATTCAATATGGCACATGCATGGGAACCATTAAAATATTTATCAAACAATTTGACATTATCAGAGTCATTACATACCAGTTGGGGTGGGTATGTTGATTATTGTTGGAGATAAGGTGGGGGGAGAGAAAAATGTTAATTAACAAGTAGTATATTCCTGTTGTCCACATTACATTCCTAGTCAAGGCTGTTATCTGTACCTTACAGGTCTTACTCCACTATCCTATAGCCTTATTTTGGACAGTGATATGACTGCCGTCATCATTACACATGAACCGGTTTGGCCTGCAGTATACACCTCTTACGTGGTATACCTGTGGAGGGAATGTTTGTTAACACTGACTAACTGTACACATATGCCTGGATTCTGGGTTGATGTTTTGCACTATGCTATGCGACTCTTTCTGCACAGACTCTGGCCATGTGTTGACCACATGCTGGTGTGCCTGGACATATCTAGAATATTGCCCTCTTCCACCTTTAGTGACCTGACACACACACATATACATGCTTTCCTACACAGTTATATTATGTAGCACAGTGTGGGTGACAGTGACCAGTGATACTTTATTATTTGGAGAAACTGCAACACTCACAATCCCCTACAATACCAGGGTAGACAGTACCAGTACAGATTATATTGGTCTTTATTTCTCAGCACAGTGTTCGTATCCAACTTACCTGTGGGAGCAATGTTTGTTAGCACTACCTGACTGTTGCCACACAAAGTTCCAGATTACACATTAGTATTCTGCACATACATCTCGCTCTGTTACGGTGCACACTCTAGTCACAGCTTGACAACATGGGAGTGTAAATAGGGCATACTTGCAATATTACTCTCCTAACAGTTTCGGGGGTTGCTACAGTGACAGGTGTGTTCTCATGATGGTTGACAATCACTTGTATTCCCTGTTTGCTGGCTACACATCTGGGATCATCCCACAGACTTACCAGGGGGACAGGGGGACAGACAGCAGATATGGGCACATATACTGGGCATTCTGGCTTCACATGTACAGTTGAGGGGTATGAATCTGTATTCAGTCTAATTCCACTCTCAGAATTCAGATCATGGCTGTGTCTGCTACAACTTAAACACTGTCCATCACAGTTGTGTCTGCTATATTGTTATTGCTGTATATCTCCAATCTGCTTTCTGTCTTATTAATCCCCTGTGCTTATGCATTCTGATCTTATATAACAACACTCTTATACAGATTTCCTAGACAACTGTGTTGTAGGACTTTGTGGGTGACAGTGATGTGTAATACCTCATTATTCAGAGCAACTGCATATCATTCTTGTATTTCTGGGCACACTGTTGGTATCTGACAGACCTGTGGAAGGAATGTTTATTAGCACCACCTGAATGTTCCCACACACAGTACCAGGTTCCACATTACTATTATGCACATACATCTCACTCTGCTACTGTACACACTCTGACCACAGCTTAACAAGTTGGGGTGTAAATGGGACATATGTGGCTTCTTAGTCACATAAGGTATTGGGGAGTTGCTAGTGTGCCAGGTTTGTTGTCATAGATGTGTGTCAGTTGTATTTCCTGTTTGCTGCCTATATGTCTGGGATCATCCCACTGATTTCCCAGGAGGATGGGTTGATTGGCAATAGATATGGGCCACTTTAATAGTCATTCTGGACATAGCTGTACAGCTGTGGGGTATGATTCTGTATGCAGGCTACTACCACTGGCAGGATTTGAACCGTGGCTGTTTGTGCTAAAAAAGCAACAGTTCACATCTCAGTTGCATGTGCTATTCAGTTTTTGTTGTCTGCATTTCCCTGTTTACTGTCTATGTGTCTCTCAGTTGTACTAAATGGCCTCTGGGGCCTTGTCATATACAGGCATTCCTACACATTCAATATATGGTGCATGGTGTGGGTAACAGTGATTAATACAACAGTACTATTACATGATTGCAAATATACATTACCATATGATACCAGAATATGCACATGCAGTCCAGCAGTTAGACCTGTTTTGTCAGGATATTACACTTTCAATTTACTACTACTTTTATTTTTATTTCCAATGACAGTAAAAGCATGAGTATTACTGACCTGCCTTGTGTTGCAACCATGCCAGGTGGCTGATGTGGGCTTCCTGGCTCGTAGCCCACTCTATTGCAGCTGTGGGGGACATAAGAGGAATATTTAGCAATACCAATCCATGATATACCTGAGCTGGTACTTATTACACACATACTGAGGTGATACTTACACATGGCTGGGACATCACCTGATGGTCTAGCCTCTTGGAGCCACTCCTCCAACAGGTCCTCCTTCCGCCGCTTCAGGTCGGCATAATGTAGCCTGACCTGCTCACCAGTTTGGGATATGGCAGTGGCACTGGTGAGGTTGTGGGCAAGATGGTCCCAGGCCTCTGCCTTATATTGGGCGCCCTGGTACTGGCCTGCAGCAGTCCCTGTGCATGGTCTTTAACTAGGAGTCCTGCCATGACCTTGAACTCCTGGATGCACCAGCACTGCGCCCGGAAGTGCACTCCTTCTCCCCTTGCTGCCATTGTGCCTGCAAGGAGAAGCTACAACCAGTTATGAGATGTATTACCGCCTCTTGGGTTTAAGTAGGGCCAATTTCCTGCATGTTTCTGTGACTGGCCGGTTTTGAAAAGGCTAAGCTATGGGCAAACCTGCTTACCTAAGGTTGGCATTGTTTAAAGGGGTATACCACTGGGCGCAAAGAGTTAGCTGGAATACACATTGCTCACACCTCCTAAGCTGGCCTGTGCAATCCTTAGCGTTGCTTACATTAGACCTTCATTATAATGGTTTTTTGGCATTGTGTTATTATTCATTACACCTTATATGTATGCCTGGTGTCCCTGATTGATGTGTACGTACACTCTGTGGGGTCCTTGTATTTTATTGGGGACTTCGACACTCTATTACAATTACACCTCACTTTTGGGCTTACTACTGTACTCCAGTTCACATATGTATGTTATGTAGTGGGTTATGGCACATATGACTGCATACTGATGACTTTCACAGGTTCAGTTTGGTTATACTATGGTGAGGACATGTTTACTACTACCTCATTCTTCTGTACTTCTGTGATGGCTTGGTGGATAACTACTGGGGCTATGGTGTGTAGGGTCCTGGGTTTGAGACCTGCATGGTTGTTTATTTTGTTGATGGGCAGAACAAGGGCCATTGGATACAGAGTAATTAAGGCACTTTTGAGCAGTTGTAAGCAGGTTTGTGCAATGGTAAGCACTGCTAACCTGCTGTTACATCTGCTTACAGAGAGTTAGCTTTAGAATTGCTTAGCCAGTGTAGGTATTGCTTACCCCAGTGCAAACAAACTTAATCCCCTTTACTAGTGCTTAAATATGCTTACTACTCCTTATTTGTGCTTAAACCTGCCTAATTAGCCTTATTCATTATGACACTGACACTTCACATGTGCATTTACTGCAGTACTCCAGTTCATAAATATATGCTATTTAGTGGGTTTTGCAACAAAAAATATTGGTCATAACGTGCTTTGCCATGTAAAATGGAATGTGCTGCAGTGGGACTTGAACCAGAAATGCCTGCCCGTAAGGCAAATGCTCTGCCCACTACACTATCATGCTGCTTCATTTGCATATATCTTCCTTGTTATCTTCTTCAGCCTTTTAAGCTGCTTTAACCGTAGCTAAGCGATTGGCACACCCGCGCACCTACGGTTAGCTGTACTCAGATTTAAAAAAAAAATAGGGTTTCTTCATTTTATTTCTACATTCTGTTGCTGTTATACACAAGGGGGACTGTTGGTGGGGATATGCGGTCACCTGTGAGCAGTCTCGCTCATTGCATACCCCTTTCTACTGTTCTACATTGCAGGGGCGTGTTTATTCTGAGAGCTCTGCTCTCTGGCACGCCCCCTGCACTCTTACATGCTCCATGTAAGCCTAGGCGCTCAGGCAGCGTGCCTCATTAATATGCATGGCATGCTGCCATCCTGCTCCTAAATGGTCGCTTCCGTGCAGGACTCAGCTAGTCCTGCACAGAAGATTAGTAAATCCGGGGGAGCGTATTTTTAGTTCTGAATTGTCATAAATTATTTAATATTTTAAATATAAAACAAAGGTTTTAAGATTTAAATTTTAGACATTTCTTTCATATTTTATACTTTTAGATCAGTGTGTGCCATTCAGCCAAGAGCCTCTGCTGTCAGTGTTTTTCTCTCAGCTTGTTTATGATCCCAGGTTGAATGAAGCCAAAGATGAATATAAAGAAAGAGAAGCAAAAAAGTATCATTTTTGGCCAGACCTTGAGCTGTTGCTCAAAAAGGATCCACACTACCAAAACAATGTAGCTAGATGGCATATTTAGTATTAGCATTGTCTAAACTACCACAAGAAACCTTTAAAAAGTACTATATGTATGTGTGTATGTATGCAGATATTTAAAATGCAAATTTCAGTTGGAAAAGGAATAGTTTAATCACTAAGAATGCAATTTGTTTTACCTGTTACGCTTTGGTTTGTGTTTTACCTACACATATGAACCACTTATGACTAAAAGGTGTATACATAGATTTCTGAAAACTGGTTTAACTTCTGTTTTAATAACTAATTTAATTTCCATTTAGTACTACTATGATTTGACTAACATTTTTAGTTACGCAATTACTAAAACTATACACTTAGTACAGAAGTCACCATTAATTTTCAGGAAGACTGTGCAAGCATGAACAAGATATTAAAATAAAGCATCCTATTACATACTGGGACATATCAAACAAATAAAGCAGTTTGGTAAAGGTTACAGCATTCATTTTCCTTCCATCATATGATAGGCTGTCAAAGGAAAAATATACTTTAAAAAATGATCAAAACACGGTAGGTTCAGGTTAAGGCACTTTAATGTTGCAGCGAGGAGACAAAAACGTGCTAATACAGAGTTTGTCTAACAAGAATCAGGAAATGCTAACATTTTTATACACTTTCTAATAAGACATTGCCTACCAAGCTGACGTAGTGAATCACAAGTTTTGTCATCATCATTTAGTAATAATTGTTTTTACAATATTCTGCTGGTACTATCAATTTATGTGAGAAACAACGTGGCCTTGGCTACCACCGGTTAGATATATGCAATGTTACCATTCAAGGTACTATGGCTAATTCAAGCACAAAGCAAGTATAGATTGCAGTTCATTTCTCTAACAGTCCTTTGTCTATGTTATCTCTAAACTTCTGCAGCTGCACATGTTCTCATACTTCGAACAGAGCTGATTGTTTAAAATCATTACATTTACAGAATATAGCATTGTTCATTCATTTTTCCTGACCTAGCAGATAATCACCTGCTTCTCAAGTACATTTCCAAAAGGCATAAACATGAATATTGCTGTGCTAGCAATTACTAAGTCAGAGGGCATCTTGCAAGTTTCAGAAAGCACACTGCAGTTTCAAAAAGCATCTTTTCAGTCTCATATGAAACTCAACTGTATATAAAACAGTGCATATAAAATAGAATGAAAAACGTGTTAACTTATTTAGTTTCTAATTAGTATTAAGCATACACACCTTAATGTACATTTTTCTGACATTTCCCCCCTGTTAATACTTTTTAATTCTATTTTCAAAAGAATAAACAGTTTGCTTCTTTTCCTAACCTCTTCCATTCAGGATTTGCAGTTAAGAAAGTCATTCAGTTTAAACTTATGAAAGTGTTTCACATTCTAACAATTCTTCAATTTCAGTACTTTGATACAAAGTCTCAGAAACTGATATATCTATAAATTCTTTGATTAACTTTTTCATGCAGGGGATACCACAACAAATACATGCTCCTAATAGGAGTAATCCCACACAAATGGCAATCAGGATGTTCATTAGGATGGAGGCCCACCCCCGAAACAAATTCTGGAAAAAGTCCGTCAGAGGGTTTGGGCCTGGTTTGGTCATGGCCGACACTTGCTGTATCACCTCAAGGTGGTCGTTTATCTAGTGTTGATGATCTGGTATATACGCACAGCACTCTTCTTTGATTAAAGCGCATGTACCACCTCTCGCCGCTAGGGTGAAGTCAAGAGCCATTCGGTTCTGGAGCACTACAGTTCTCATAGCATTCAGTTCATCAGTTATCAATTCAAGAGCAGAAAAAGTTGCATTACTCATTACTTCGAGAAGTTTAGACAGTTTTCACAGCTCCCAAATCGATTTCACTGTGCCATATGCAGGTAATATGCCTGCCCACGATATAACAGCATCACTCAAGTCCATGTGCGTCAGTTTGGTACCCACAGTATGATGGTCTTTCCAGCCTGCCTCGATCTGTCCCACTGGATTTTCAGGCTTTCTGACAGCTTTCTTGGCCAAATCTCGGGTATTTTGAATATTTCCCTGAGGCAAAACTGCAGTGTGTCATATGGCCGGGACCAGGTACCCCAAAAAACAACTGCCGGACCAATTCTCAGGTAACCATTTATATGCTTTCTTACCACACACAAAATAACAATCCTCTACCTTAGTAGTTACTTTGTTACGAAATGGTTGCCCTGCATGAAACATTTTCCTATCTATTACAGATAGCTGTTTAAAAAGTACAGGATTACGTTGCACTCAATCAATAGTCTTATGCATGGACTCAAGAAATGAGTCATAATTTGAACTACAAGTTCCACCAATTTTGTTTGCTTTGGTATAACATTTGTAATGTACAGTCACATTGCACTTGCTCCAACCCACCTGAATTGTGTCATTCTTATAAAAACATACAATTCCCTTTTGTGTCACAGGCAAATACAGTGCTACCTTATCATATGCTTTAATAGCTACTGTGTCATAAACCAAATTTTCCCAGGTCTCATTGACCCCTAGGGGGACTGCAGTAATTTGTAACCCCCCCGTATGCTGTTGGTATGGCTGTGCAAATCCAGCAGTTCGAAACATTAAAAGTCTCAGCATACACACGTGTAATTGCCTGATAAGTGTTAAAGTTTGGGTGCCAGTCTATTTTCGGCTCACCACATTTAATCAGTTCAACTTTTGTGGCAGGAAAAAGGAAAGGCCACAACAAAAAGAACAGTGTTATCAGTATAGCTACCAGAATAATCATGCAAGTTTTCTGTGGTTGTTCTGTATCTCTGTTTGCTCTATACCTGGTCATTTTGTTCTCGTTGTGCAACAGTAACAAGGTTTTTGTCCAGTTCAAAGTTCTTAACCAGTTTACAGTGTGTCAAGTGAATCCAGGATGCTCGCTCTGCGATCTTGACTGCAGTGGGTGTCGACAGTAGTACCTGGTACGGCCCTTCCCACTTTGGAGAACTCCAGTTTTTTCTCTTCACCACCTTCACCCAGACCCATGCGCCTGGGGCTACTGCTGCTTCTGATTGTCTTGTTTGCTCTTTATCTGAAACAGAATTTAACTGCAAAAGTTTGTTATTCAAAAATCGCCTCATATACCCTGCAAGTGAACTGTCAGCCTCTTGCTCTGCAGGCATGAGAGGTTTCCATTGAGGTGTATAATATGCCCTCCCAAACAGAACTTCAAAAGGAGTTAACCCTTTTGCATTTGGAACAGTCCTCATGCTCAACTGTGCCAGATGTAAACAGTGCACCCAGTATTTTGGGTCTCACTAATGAATTTTCTAAGCTTGTTTTTCAAAACCCCATTATGCCTCTCTACTAATCCTGCAGATTGGGGGTGGTATGCACAATGGTTTTTCAGAGATATCCCGAAATAATGACTAAGTTGTTGTATAGTTTGATTTACAAAGTGTGTGCCATTGTCACTATAAATCTTTTCCGGTATGCCAAATCTAGGAATAATTTCTTTAACAAGGACTTTTGCAACAGTAGCTGCATCTGGATTTTTAGTTGGAAAAGCTTCCACCCATTTGGAAAACATCTATAATGACAAGGCAGTACTTCTTATTTTCGCATTTGTTCAGTTCTATAAAATCCATACAAATAGTATGGAATGGATGCGGTGGTATAGGGAAACTCCCTTGCTTAGGTTTCAATGCCCCTTGTGCATGATGCTTGTTACAAACATGGCATGCTGCACAAAAATGTTTTGTGTAGTTTGTAAATCCATACGTCGTAAACACTCGATTCACTAACTGTACCATCCCCCCTGTTGAGACATGGCACTGCCCATGGCTCAACAAAGCTGCATATCTAAACAAGTTAGATGGTAAAATTGGTTTGTTTTCTTTGGAGATGTACAGTCCCTTCTCAAGGATTGCTCCTCGTTTTATCCACTTCTGTTTTTCTACATTTGTAGTAAGTGACTGCATTGTTTTTAACATTTCTAAGTCTAAAATCTCAGATGGTTGTAATTCCTCACTTAAAAGAAAAACTTCTGAAGCTGAAGCTGCTTGTTTTGCAGCTGTATCAGCCCTCGCATTACCTTTTGAAATTCTATCCTGTTGCTTGGTATGAGCTACGCATTTGCAAATAGCTACTTTCTGAGGTAACTGAATAGAGTCTAACAAGTCTAAAATAAATTGAGCATGGTTAATTGGTTTACCAGTAGATGTTATCATTCCTCTATTTTTTCACTGCTGCGCAAAAACATGTACAGTAGAAAATCATACTGACTGTCAGTAAAAATGTTTACTTTCTTACCTTTTGCTAAGGTACATGCCCTTGTTAAGGCAATCAATTCTGCTGCTTGTGCAGATAAGTTGTGTGGTAAAGACTTTGCTTCTAAAATCTCAGTATCAGAAACTACTGCATACCCCACTAGATTCTGTCCTGTAGGACCCCTCCTGCATGAGCCGTCCACATAGTATGTCACCTCGGCATCATCCAAGAGAACATCTGTAAGGTCTTTTCTAGGTAGTGTCTTTTGCTCAATCTCCTGCAGGCAGCAGTGTGGTTTGCCATCTGCAGGACTCGGGAGCAAGGTTGACGGATTCAAACTTGTGCATTGTTCAATTGTCATATGAGGTTGGCTCAACAGTATAGTCATACAGGAAAGATGTCTAGCAGGAGAAAGATATGCTACTTTTTCTTACAGTAAAATAATCGCGACTGCATGAGGCACTCTCAATGTGAGAGGGTGGAACAATACTACTGAGGCTGAAGCCTGCACTGCCATTGCAGCTGCGACTACTGCTTGTACACAGTGGGGCAAGGATCGCTCCACTGGGTCTAACTGTGATGAGTAATAAGCTATGGGGCGCTGTTTGTCCCCATGCTGTTGTGTTAACACTGATGTCATATAAACTTGCTTACAGTCTACAGTTTGGAAAAATCGCTTATGATAGTTTGGTAATCCTAAAACTAAGGAAGAAGCTATCAGTTGTTTCAGTTTGCAGAAGCTGATTCTGCTTCTGGTGTCCACTGTAATAAATCTTGTGCTGCCATCGGCTTTTTGAATATCAAGTTAGTCAGCGGAGCAGATTCCAAAGCATAGTTTGGAATCCAACTCCGACAAAAATTAGTAGTACCCAGGAAGGACATAATTTCCTTCTTGGTAGTTGGTTTAGGTGCTTGCAATATTGCTGTTTTTCTGTCTTCATCTAATATTTTGCCTTCTTTGGATATTACATATCCCAGGTATTTGACCTGTTTTTTCCAAAGTTGCAGTTTGTTTTTGTTTACCTTGTGTCCTTGAGTGGCTAAAAATTGTAATAATGCTATGGTATCCTCTCTACATTCTTGCTGGGTGGGGGCTGCCAGCAGAATGTCGTCTACATAAAGTAAAATCTGACTACCTTTCGGTGGGATAAATACCACCAGGTTACTTGCCATTTCTTGTGCGAATATTGTTGGACTTTCACAATATCCCTGTGGTAGTCTTGTATATGTATACCGTTTCCCCTGAAATGTAAATGCAAACCAATGTTGGCTGTCTGGGTGTATCGGTATTGAGAAAAATGCATTGCTAATATCTACCACAGAAAATTACTTTTGTTGAGGTTTTAAATCATTCAATAAAGTGTGTGGATCTGGTACCGTAGGTGCCCTGGGTATAACTGCATCAATTACAGCTTGTAAATCTTGGACCATACGCCATTCCCCATTTGCTTTCCTAACAGGAAATAAGGGTGTATTACATGGTGAATCAGGATATTCTATTAAGACTCCTTCCTTAAGTAAGGCTGCTATTATAGGTTTGATTCCTATTTCTGCATCCTTTCTCAAGGGATACTGTCTCTTTTGAGGTCTAAATGCTGATTTTGGCGTGATAGTAACTGGTCCTGCTGTACGAATAAGTCCTACATCTGATTTCCTTGTTGACCAGAGAGTCTCTGGTATGTCTCGTAAGGCTTTCGCCTCTTCCTCTAGTAAGAGTGCTACTCAGCTATCCTCACTTGCCTGTGAGTGCACAGCTGGGTGTGTCTGTGTTATCCAATTTAATTTCTGCTTTTGTATTCCCTGTTCGGAAAGTTCTAACTCTGTCTGCTTTTCCCACTTTGTGACTTTTTCTCCTAGGTCTGCCCACTTCAAATTTCTATCTTTAGTTAAACTTACATGTGGTAATCGATTAGATGTGTAAAGTGCCAGGAATTCCTGGGGCAATGAACAGCTTACTACACTGTTTCCTTCTGTGTCCCAGTACAAATTTTGCAATACTAACCTATTAGCATGGTTTTTAAACAGTTCTTGCTCATATTCCTTATCAGGTCCGGGTCTGTTACAGTAATATAAAGTGCAATGCAACAAATGCTGTTTATCAGTGTCAAGGGAGGGGGATTTACTGATGGCTATGTTCATCAGTTCTTCGGTTACTGCCCCTGGACCAGTCGTAACTAAGTTCTGGCTGTACCAATAAAATGTTTCACCCTCCGGTCGCACTACAAAAGTATCCATTTGTCGCTGTGCTTCCATACCCTGCATAGTTGGAACTACGGCTATGCCAAATATCTGCATTAGGTCTCTGCCCAAGAGATTCACTGGGCATTTTGCAGAAACAACAATTTTGCTTTTCTAGGTCATCCCTGAAACTGGGTCAGTTATCGCTATGTTGTGGGAGAGTGGCTCCCGATACAGCTGTCCATTAGCTGCTTTCACTAATATGTAGTCCAGTGATTCTGAATTTTCTGGTAGTTTGGAAGGATGTATCAGGGTCCGTGAAGTCCCTGAGTCACACAGGAATTTGACTTCCCTCCCCTCTACCAGAAGTGTAACTTCCTGTTTTGTGTCTGCTAAGTAGAGCTCTAAGCTCAATAATGCTAAGTCCAAAATTTCATTTTATTCATTATCTATGAATTCATGTACATCCTCTATTTCTTCTGACACATCCTCTACCCTTTCTATCACATTTGCATTTGTCTTTTCTTGTTTATTCCTATCCAGTAATTCTTGACTATCATATAGTCATTCCTCACCCTCCTTATCTTCTGTGGTTACCTTCTTATTTTGCCTGCAATCCCTTGCCAAATGTCCCTTTTTCCCGCATTTGAAACATTCACCCCTTTTCTTTCTTTTTCAAAGTCTTCTGATCGTTTATCAGATTGCTTGTTTCCCTGGGCATTTTTCTTACCCTTCTTCCCAGTTTGTATTACAAAGACTTCTGATCCATCTTCTACTGCAAATACTTGAGTTTTCTTTTTCTTTTTGCTATTAAAATGCCTTTCGGCATGTCTTGCATATTCAAGTAATGGCTGTAATCTACTTGTAGGGTGATCTACCATGTGCTTTGTAATAAAGCTGCTAATGGGCGCAATACTGCTTTTTAAAAATGCATTCTTTAGCTGTTGCTCATATGGGGAATCATGTGTTTGATCTTCAGGTACCTGCATTCCACAACGGTTATTGAAACATTCTAATAATCTGGCATAATATCTATCAACAGTTTCAACTTCTTGTTGTATGCATTGATTAATGCAAGTCCAATCAGCCCTAGGCTTCCATTTCTCAGAGATTCGGTCTGTCAGACCTTTCACTCTGTTGTCCAGTTATGCGTTACTATGTGGGAGTGGTCTAAGCTCTGCGTCACGGGGATTCCAGTTGCCACTGATCATGTGCCAATCTGGACCTACAATTTGTCTGACTACTTTTTCTACTTCTTCTCCATTCAAATGGTAACTTAACCTCATACCTTGTAAGCCTTCTAAGAATTTTCTAAGATTAACTTTTGGATGGGGAATTCCCTCTGTGGCTTTCCGAATGTCTTTCGGTGTCCACGGTCTATATACCAGAAGAGTTGGATCCTGTCCTGCCTGTCCTGCCTGTGGATTTGGTACTTCTATGAGTGGGCATATCTCTTCCTCATTCATAGCTTGTGAATTTCTATTTATTTCATATAATTCAATATCCCCTCTCAAGTTGCGTGTTCGAGACCTGGTCTCGATAGGATCTCTGACAAATGGTTTTGATTTTGCAGGAACAGCTGGGTATAGTGGAGGTGGATCAGCTTGTCCACTCGCTTCATATTCTGGTAAGGGAAGCGGAGGGGGAGGAGGAGGGGCTGTTGCTATTACCAAGTTATTATCTTCTTTATCTAAGAACATTGCTTTTGAATTTTTAATCTTTTGTTCCCTGCGGTTTGCTTCCCCAAGCCACCTGTGAGCCTGAGGGACTCCTAACTGTCGTTGCTTTTTTAGCTGTCCTTTCACATCTGTTTTAAGTTGTCTAACAAGTTTAATAAGTGAAGATTTATCTAAATTACCATCAAATTTGTATTTATCAACCCATTTTGTATAATACTTAACATTATCGGCATGCTGTAATTGCATATATTTCGCGTCTTTGGTTAGGGGCAGGTCTAGGGAACTTTTCGTGCACTGATTTCCCATGTTGCCTTAGCTAAGTAAAAAATTGTTACGTAACCCTTCTTATCACGTGGTACCACGATTTTACACCTTTTCACAGTTTATCTAGAATAACTGCCTACCTATTCTGTTTCCCTGATCTATGACAAGACAGCAATCTTTTTGTCCCTGATCTGCACATGCAAATCTCCCTGACAAAACAATACTGTAACAAGTCCCTGATCTAAAACAGAAAAAAGGTAAATTCCTCCTTACCTGACCCTCCGTGAGTTGATCCACCGGAACGTTGACTCACCCTCCAATCCCAGATCAGAAACAGTGGCTGGCCTCTTTCGAACGACAATTCAGTCGGAGGTCTTTCAAAACAGAAGAGCCGATGTGGCCACTTCTCCGTACGGGTACATGCCACCGGGCCCAATTCTGACCTGGGCCTAGAGTGAGAGGTACTTTCCGGTCCGAAGGACCAAAACTGTCAAAGGAAAAATATACTTTAAAAAAATGATCAAAACACGGTAGGTTCAGATTAAGGCACTTTAATCTTGCAGCAAGGAGACAAAAACGTGCTAATACAGAGTTTGCCTAACTAGAATCAGGAAATGCTAACATTTTTATACACTTTCTAATAAGACATTGCCTACCAAGCTGACGTAGTGAATCACAAGTTTTGTCATCATCATTTAGTAATAATTTTTTTTTACAATATTCTGCTGGTACTATCAATTTTTGTGAGAAAATTCTTAAGAAAAACAACGTGGCCTTGGCTACCACCGGTTACATATATGCAATGTTACCATTCAAGGTACTATGGCTAATTCGAGCACAAAGCAAGTATAGATTGCAGTTAATTTCTCTAACAGTCCTTTGTCTATGTTATCTCTAAACTTCTGCAGCTGCACATGTTTTCATACTTCGAACAGAGCTGATTGTTTAAAATAATTACATTTACAGAATATAGCATTGTTCATTCATTTTTCCTGACCTAGCAGATAATCACCTGCTTCTCAAGTACATATCCAAAAGGCATAAACATGAATATTGCTGTGCTAGCAATTACTAGGTCAGAGGGCATCTTGCAAGTTTCAGAAAGCACACTGCAGTTTCAAAAAGCATCTTTTCAGTCTCATATGAAACTCAACTGTATATAAAACAGTGCATATAAAATAGAATGAAAAATGTGTTAACTTATTTAGTTTCTAATTAGCATTAAGCATACACACATTAATACACATTTTTCTGACATAGGCGTTTGCACTGTAAATGTTTAAAGTAGTGGTCACATTCTCTGGCACTTTTTAAGAGCAGAATGGAAGTACTTCCTGTCCACTTTTACCATTGAATGTTGTTATAGTACCTGTGTATCACTCACCATAGTCTGACTTATTTGTTATCAGCCTTATCACTGGCTACTGGTCGAGAAATTTCAGAATAGTAGTAATGGGTTCATAGGTTTATATTAGGTTAACAAGCACCAGAGTCTTTATAAGCCTAGATTTGCAACCCATCCCAGTTTTATCCCTGAATAACTTGGGCACCTATATGGTAGGGGTATGCTAGCAAGGAAGTAAATATGGGCTATGTGGAGGGGGTATGTTGGTTTTGGATTAATTTACTTACTGTCATCCTCTATCCATCACAGATATGGGGGCCAGACCAGAGGGTGAGTTTGCGACTTCCTATGCAATTTTCAAGGTTTTGTTTGAGTAGAGTCAGGGATGAATTCTGCTTTACATGGACTGGGAGCTTATTCCATACTGCAGGGATTCTTTGAGATACATATTGGTCTCTCCAGCATGTCCTATTTATGTTGCAGGCAAAGTTCAGGTCCATGGATTTAGTGTTTCTGGTAGTGTTTATTTTGCAGATATGCAAGAGATCAATCAGAGCTGGATCGGAGGATGCCTTATACGCCAGACATAGATCGCCTCTCAGTAAAGTGTAGGAATATAGAAACAGGGCCTTAAGGCAATCTGTGTAGAACAGTGTACTCATGTCCTGTGTTCTCCTGATGAGGAACCTTTGAGGGCATTTCAGCGGTTGCAAGTGCCTGGTTAGGTACATGCCATAGACGGCATTGTGCACAATGATGTGTCTGATAAGGGCTGAGTAGAGTGGTACTATAGCTTCCTTGGACCTGGATGCCATACAATTGTTTATGAGTTGGGCAACATAAAATGATTTTCTTACTATCTTGGCTATGTGTTGGTCAAAGGCCAGATTACTGTCTACATATGTTCCCAAATCCCTAACTACTGAGTCAGCTCTTGAGGGTATTTATCAATGGAGTAATTAGCTTGGGTGGATGGTTTCCTAAAGGGCACTATAATGCATTTCTTCACATTGAGTTTTAATCCATGGTTTTGGCACCAGTCATCTGTGTCATAGGAGAATAGCTCTCACCTTACAGTCAAGTGGGAACTTGATGAGCCTGAGGCCTTTGACATTAGCCTTAACCTCCAAGAAGTAGATGCCAAACAGGAGCAGGCACAACAAGGAGCCCTGGGATACCCCACTGGTGACTGGTTTTCTGGTGAAGGTGGTCTCACCAATGCTGACTTTATGGGTCTTATCTGTGAGCCAGCCAGCAATCCAGTGAGTTATGTAGGGATTTATAGGTTCATAGGTGTGTACTAGGCCAACAGCCCTGGAGCCTTTACAAGCCTAGCCCATAGAAGTGCCCTGGCATCATGCTGCCATTAGTTCCCAGTGCCTCTATCAAGTAGAGCCACTGGAGTGATCCCCAGGTGAACTATTTCCCATCCACTCATCAAGATTTCTCTCGAAAAGGGCCAGTGAGGTGCACTGCTTGACATGTATGGGAAGTCTATTCCAGAGCATGGGCTGTCTCTGGGTTATGAACCTGTCCCTCCAGCATGTTCTGTTGATTGTGGTAATGAGGTTGAGGTCCCTAAAGCATGTGGTGTGGAGGGATTGGGATTTCTTTAGGTGTAACATTTCTAATAGGGCTGGGTCAGACATGGCTTTGTAAGTCAAGCAGAGAGCTCCTCTTAGTAAATGATACGAGACAGACAAAATTTGGAGTTTTTTTAGTTTGTCCATGTAGGGCATGTGTTTAAGGCCTAGGATGCTCTTCATAAGGAACATTTGTGGTCTTTCCAGCTGTTGCAGATATTTAGTGAATTAATGGGGCATTATACTCGATGACTGGCCTAATGAGGGAAGAGTACAGAGAGATGATGACCTCTTTCTTCCTGGATGCAAAACCCTTGGAAATGATATGTGCCACATAGAAGGACTTTCTGACCACAGTGGTAATGTGGTGGTCGAAGGAGAGGTTGCTGTCAACCTGTGTCCCCGGAGCTCTTATAACACCTTCAGTGTTCAGTGTGCTACCATCAATGTAGTAAATAGTGGGAACTGAATGTTTCCCAAAGGGAATGACAACGCATTTTTTGCCATTAATCTTAAGGCCATGGTTTCAACATGATGTGTAGGTCTAAGAGTTTGTTAACAATACCTGAGTGAGGTATTGTATCAAATGTCTTGGCCAGCTCAAGGTAGGCAGCATGCACTGTTTTCCCCTCGTCTGTAGCCTTGGTGACCCTCTTGAAGCTGTTTACCATGCTGAGTAGGTAAGAACTTCTCTTAACAAAACTAAACTCGGATAGGTCCAGTGTCTATAGTTTCCCAATATCCTTGTTGATCATTTCCATAATAATTCATGTCATGACTTTCCAGAGTAAAGACTTGTCAGAATGATGGGTCTGTAGTTCCCAGAGTCAGTTGATGTTCCATCCTTATGAAGAGGGATAAATACTGAGGTCCTCACCTGACATGTAACCTGTTTTGAGGCTGTAGTTTAACAGAACCTCAAGTGGTCTTGCTAGGTCATAGTTTAGGCTATTTAGGAGGCAACCAGGGATATTTCTGGGGCCCACTGAAGCAGTGTGTTTGGCCTTAGCAAGCACTGCCAGGACCTGCTCCCTGTTGATAGTTGGAGGGATATGCTAGAAGAGATTTCACAGGAGGTAGTGAGGGTGGGAGGTGCTAAATTTATCAGCCAGTATTTTCCCTATCTCACCTTGGTCAGTGAAGGTTGTGCCATTTACAACCACTGTTACAGACTGTTGAGTGTTACATTTAAGGTTTCTGACATAGCTGGAGAAGGCTTTTTGATTGTCCTTAGCGTGGGAGAATATTCTGACCTTTTAATTGGCCTTATTGGACTTTATTAGGCACCTTAATTTCTTGTTTCATTAAACAGAGAGCTCTTGCCTCTGTGAGAGTTGCTCTTTCTGATTTTGGCCGTGATTTTATTTTCTTTTGTTATATAACCTGTTAAAATACAGATTCCACCAACTGTGTTTGTTTTTAGTGTTAAATTTGGGCTTACTTCTGATAGGAACAGCAGACTCAATGCAGCCATTTACATGTTTGTAATTGGTTTCTTTGAATAATTCTGTATAGGTCGCTGTGTTATTGGTGTTTAGAGGACCTGTGAATTTTGAAAAACTATTGTTTAATAGCATGTAGCTAGTTTTAGAATAATTCCTAACCATTACTAGTTTGGTTAGGTTTTCCAGTTTGTGTTTTATTTCAAGGAAAACAGCTTTCCAATCTGACCTCATCAGTGAGGAAGGGGAAGGTGCAATGGTCTCCCATGTTGGTGAGTCCTAGGTCCAGTTTGTTTGATCCTCTGGATGTAGTGTGCACTATGTGGGCCAGGGTGTTCATGTTTATAAAGTCCAGTAAATATTGTGCCTGCAAGTTAGAGGCAGCGTACGTTTCACAGTCTATAGATGGGTAGTTAAATTCTCACAGGAACTGGGTATTTGGTTAGATGGTGAGCACCTCTAGTAAGTCTAGGTAGGATTTTTTAGCCTCATGGATCATAGACTGTGACCTGTAGCTGGCCATGACATGGTAAGGAACCTTGTCTATAGAGACATAGACATGGATGAACTCCAGGGCATCATCCTGTTTAACCAAGCTGGAGTTGTATTTGTCACTATTGTAGACCGAGACACCTCCACCTTTAACCCCTGTGTGTGGTGCTGTTGATCTAAATGTGTGTAAGGTAATGTAGCCTTGCCAGCTAGAGTACTTTCTGCAGTTTTAAATCAGTAATTTATAGTAAAGATAGAGGAATTGTGGAAACCATATATGCAGAGCAGGAACAAGGTTTAAGAGGCAGGATTTGAATGAGCTTTATAATGCTTAACTGACAATGACTGGATGGTTTATAAGTGATGTATAATGTTTACAACTATAGTTGTTTCAATGATGTCTATGATGTAAACTGTAACTAAAGTGTATAATTTTGTATGTTTTTCATTTATATAAATGTAAGATTGTCTTTGACATATGTGTAAATTTAATAAAGATGTGTGGAAAAAATAATTTATAATAAAGATAGAGACCTTGTCAACTATCATGATTTCAAATCCCTTCAGTCAGAGTGTGGGAGTGATCAATTCTGCAATATTAAGTCATGTGAATTGGCATTTTCAACCAGTTTGAACAGATTTGTGTGTGTGTGGGGGGGGGGTCTCCTTAGCCCTATGCTGCAGTGATCCCGGATCTGATTATAATGGTAATATACAGCACACAACCCTCAGCACTGACAAGTGTGTGTAAGTATGTGCATGCAGGTGTTCAGTTTCTTGAACGTATTTTCTTTGACTTGTTTGTTGATCAAGGTTGCATTCACTAAATGTGATTTTAGTCAGCTTACAAGTCCAGCTGCCAGTTTTGAAAAATTATTTGCACTAGATCAATAAAGCCAAAACTCTGACATCTTCAGCCCAAAATTTTTCATTTGATTATCAGTTTGATAATACCAGCATCAATTTCATTAGACTGGTTAGCATAGAGTATAATATATGTTGTTGTTTGTCTTTCGGCTTTTCCCAGTTAGGGGTCGCCACAGCAGAACTCCGGTCCGCTAATGATTGGCAGTTGTTTTTTATGGTGTCAAGTTGCCAGCCCAATGCCCAACCTTCAACGAAGGCACGCCCATTCAACGCATGTCTTTCGAATGCCCACTCGACCGCGGGGAGGACATGCAGACTCCACACAGAAGGCACTCCCAACCCAAGCCGAGAAAGTCAGCAATTCACATTCCTTCTGCTTTGTTTTTTTTCACAGGATTTCTGGTTTATAGCCTAAGTATACCTACTCTTAGTCTTTCATTTTGTGGGAGCAGTGGTTCTCTCTTTCATTCCAAAGAAACTCTGTACTGTTTTCTGGTGAAAAACTATTATATTGGTTAGTGCCTTTCAGATTTACCCTAAATACAACTATTCATCATCACAGACTTGATTTTCCTCTCTATAGAATTATCCATACACTTTACATATTAATTAGTTTCTTCTTCTTTTGTGTAGTGTTTATCCTGTTCATCTTCCTCAGAAACTGCCATGTTTGGGATTCAAGATTTCAGTTTGTTTAGGAAGAAGTATGTGGTGTATCTATTTTATTGCCCATTACTTTTAAGAGCTTTGGCCTAGAAAAAAACATACAGTGCAAGTCAATTTGAGGAATTTGTAGGCCTGCTTTTTCCGTTTGGGTCACTAGGACAGTATGTGGGTATTTCATACCGAAGTATTTTATTATAAGTCCCTGAATGTTTTTTTAGCTGCCTTATGAAAACTGACATATGGGATCTTGTATTTAGCTAGTTAATCCAGAGGTTTAGAGAGTTTTTTTTTTATTACAGGCTGCTATTATGTTTGTTTCCACTTTGGGGCTACTTGGCATATGAGCAACAGGTCAGTAAAACTAATGTCCATAATGTATGTGTACAAAGTTTTCATCGTGACAGAACTAAACACACACACACACACACACACACACACACACACACACACACACATATATATTACCAAAAATAATATATTGTTTTAGTTGTTGCATGTCAGGCTAGAGTTTTATGCTTTCAGGCAGCTAAAGCTTTGTGGATAAATTCAGAGGTTTACTAGACTGAAACATCTGTGGTTAGAGTTGTTATCTCAGATGTATTTTGTAGCTGAATGCCATGTTGTTTTCATGAAAGTTTTGTAATGAAAACTCAAAGTGAGGCATGTGTATCTTTCCAAAGATAGGACCCAGTGGCTTTATATAACATGCCTTTCTTCACAGTCTGGCATTTTCATTATGGGTGCTGTGGTGAATTTTTGTTTACTATGCTGCATACAGTAATGGTGTGAAACATATCTTTAATGAATAGTTATTACATCAGAAGTAAAAATTTCATATACTTCACCAGAAAAAAAATGTTTTTCAGTTGTAAAATCCCATAGGGACAGTGCCATGCTTTCAAGCAAGAAAATCTTTACAATCAAATTTTGATGTGTGCTGCACTGGAATCTCTGAGGTTAGAATTGAAGTCTTAGCTGTATTCTGTAGATGAATGTTATGAATTAGCCAGAAGCTTTGCAATTATATCATAAAGAAAGGCAGAGATATAGCCTTTTTAAAACAGTCCCTTTGACTTTAGTTCATATGCCTTTACTGCCACAGTCTGACATTTTACATTATAATCAGTTTTTTATGAGTGCTGTGGTGAAGTTCTGTTCAGTACACTGAGTACAATAATGGCCTAAAATGCTTCTTCTGACATGGCTTTGCTGGTTCTTGGTGTTTGAATTTTAGAGTACTATGCTTGTGGAAAGTTTCTGCGGCTAGAATGCTTCTTGGGCTAGAATACTACTTTAATGAGTTGCTCAGACATAAAAAAGTAAAATTCCTGTAAATATCTCGTGATTACAGATGTTCCCCCTTATGACCACAACCTTCATTTAAACTTATGTACTATAAACTATATTACATGAAGATAAAGTTCTATATGTGTCTTGCAGTTGGGACCACCAGCTAAATACATTTTGTAGGTGAGAGTCATGGTATTTTGTTCTTAGAAATGTGTTATAATACTTTTTATGGTTACAGAACAATGATCCTTTACTGCTAGGCGGTACCAGTAGTCTTTTGCTGCAGTGTCTTCACTTTGTGGTTACATAGTTTTTGCATCTATTTGGCATTTTCTGAGTCTTATGTAGACATTTAGATGTTCAGGTTTTATTCATTTTATATATATATATATATATATATATATATATATATATATATATATATATATATATATATATATATATATATATTCAACAAAACTATGTAGACTGTGTGGATAAACAGGTGATCTCACAACAAAGGAAAATATGAGAAAAAGTAAATGTAAAGAGCACTTAACCACGGCTAAATAAAACACTGATTTAATAAAATAAATAAAAACAAAGGTGATCGCTTTCACAGCCAAGCTGCTTCCTCAGACAATTCAAACTGAACAATTCAAGTATTTAAATACAGTCTCCATATGATGACATCACATCAATATATATATATATATATATATATATATATATATATATATATATATATATATATATATATATGTGTGTGTGTGTGTGTGTGTGTGTGTGTATATGTGTATATATGTGTATATATATAAATATATATATATATGTGTGTGTCTGTGTGTGTGTGTTGCCTTTCACAAGCTAACAAACTCAGAATATATATAAAGCATATCATTTTTGTGTTCTTATGTGGTCTATGTTTAGCCATCAAATGAAAATTCACTCAAACAGCTATACATTGAAACCTAAGCATTAAAACTTCACTTACCAAACATTCACCTCAGAAAACGAGTGAGGTGAGGAAAGTAACTAGTTATCCAACAATTCTCTCTCACACAATGAAGCATTTCAAACCCACACCCCCCAATGTGGGGGGCTTCTCCCACCCCTCCAATTATATATACCTATTCCAAGACTGCATTACAGTGGAGAAGCGGGCAGACGGGGAAGTGTTGGACAACTAGTTCCTTCCCTGTCTCACTTGTTCACTGGAATGAACATTTGGTAAGTGAATTTTCAATGGATATGGTTCGATGTTTAGCTGTTCGAGTGAATTTTCATTCAATGGCTGAACATAAACCTGTTCTTATGAAATGAGAACCAAAAATGACACTCTTTTCCAGTAAAAAGTAATGTTTTCTATCATTTTATACTTTATAGCAAAATACACATACTTTACATGTTCTGTCAGACATGCACATATTTTAAATTCAGTTCAGGCTGAGAAAACCTAAATAAAAGTGAGATTGTCAATGGTCTTGTCCTGAAAATTTCATAAGAATATCTTAAAGCACATTTCTGAGATGGCTGTACACTTAACAACAACTTAATTTCATCTCTCCCAGTATGAAAAAAGAAAATGCGAAACAAGTTCCAGTAACTGTGAGTTTTAGAAAATTCAGTTACTGTCTAGTAAGTACACTGCCTGGATGCCAGCAAAGAAGAAACTTAGCCTGAAAGAAAATCAGCTAGAAAAGGTGATGATAAAACATTGACTGGGAAGAATCCTGCAACTGTCCAGCAACAAGCAGTTCAAGCTCACATGGCTTCCAGTAATCTGGAGGAAAAAATAAACCAAATGTGTTCAGAGCTGATTAAAATAAATGAAGCATTGAAAGAATATATCAATTCAAACAGAAGGCTAGAAAAAATGAAAGAAGCTTTAATCAGCAATTCAGATGAACTGATAAAACTGCAAAAATCAGAGGTCAAAATGAAGAAAAGGCTGGCTGAGTATGAAACTACTCAAGAAGAGCTGTTTTTAACAAAATGACAGAGTTAGAGGACAGAGCACAGAGGGAAAACTTAGGATTTTCTGCTGTGCCAGAGAAACTGTAAGGAACAGACTGTATTACTATCATGAAAGCACAAATAAGAAAATAGGCTGGTATACCACACCAAGATTTTTTAACTGAATGGGCACTTCATATTTATGCTGCAAACCTGGCCATAAGAAAGCAACCAAGACCTTTATTAGTAAAGATGCAATCAAACCATCAGACAATAATATGGCAGAAGGGCAAAGTATTAAAAACTGGAGACAGTAGAGCATTTGTGGAAAATGATTATTCCCTGTATACCAATCTGAAGAGAAGCAAATTTAGCCCAGCAATCAGGGAATGGTGAGAGACAGGTGTAGCCAGCTATCTTCAGAATATTTTTTTCTGGATAATCTAGGTAATTATTTTATTTATGTAGAACAGGTTAAAGAAGAAATACAAAAGTTTGTTCAAGAAAATATGAACCATCAAACAGAAGGGGGATCTGCTTATTGTTCTACTAATAACAAAGCTCACAGAGTTTGCCAGTGAAACTTTCCAATGCTCCAGGGGAAAATTTTTGAAAGAAAAAAGGCACAGAAGTTGACTAGAAGAATTTGGAGTACCTTGAATTTGAAATGGAGTCTGGGGTTGGGAGACGAAGATGAACAGGAAGAACACAAGAAATACTGAAATTAGTGAATAAATGTGAGATCACAAAGCATCAATCACTTTTGTGAAATACTGCTTTACAATAAAAAGTGGAAATATGTCAACTTAGTTTACTTTGTTAAACTTGTGGGAGACTAAAATACATATACCCCACTTCATGTCATTAATGTTTGGAATGATGGTAAAAGGAAATAAAAAAGTAACTGTAGGTAAAACAATTTTTGTTCTTTGCAGTTTTTGTATAAAAAAAATCACAATATAAACTGCATGTTATATACTTAAGCAATAACCCATGCCTGGGTGTGGGTAACATTGGATTTACCCACGGTTGATGTGGTTTGGTCATGAGGGCGAAGCCCGAGTGGCCAAACAAAGACAACCATGGGTAAATCCAGCATTACCCACACCCAGAAGTGGGTTATTGCTATTATACAATGACATTATTTAAGAAAAAAAAAACTTACTTTTCTTAAATAATGGCATTGTATAATGCCTCTGTGGTGCCCTTCCGCAGCTGTCTGGTATCCTGGAGCAGTTCTGATGTACTGGGCATGCATATGCTTACGCAGTACATCAGAGCTGTGTGTAGAGGAAGCAACAGAGAAAGGAAGATCTCCGTTGCTTTTTTAAAGTTGTCTCGCTATGTTAAACGAGTTTAACATAGTGAGATATCTCTAAAAAAGCAACGAAGAAAGGAAGATCTCCGTTCCATTTTGTCTTAAATGAGTTTTAAATGAGTTTAACATATTTAAAAAAAAAAAAAAAGAAAGGAAGAAAGGAAGATCTCTCTGTTTTTTTTTGATATCTCGCTATGTTAAACTCATTTAACATAGCGAGATTACAGCAACAGAGCTCTTCCATTCTCCGTTGCTGCCCAACACAAAAAAAAGTAAAGACTTATACTAATGGAAAAAGTCTGAGCGACCAGACCTTTTTCCATTAGTATAAGTCAGATGTACAATGGGCACGCTGACCAATCAGCGTGCACGTTTTGGAATATTAATTGAGGGTCATTGTATAATAAAGCATTTTCAGTTATTGTTGTATGTGATAATGATGCTAACATAAGCAAGTAGCTTTTTTCTTCTTTTTTAGTTCTAAGACATGGGCACTTCAATGTCAAAAGAGAAGAAAGGATGGACAAAAGCATGCTTAAGTTATTATGCTGCAACTTGGGTTGTTGCAGTGGGGGTGGGGAGTAACACTGCATAGATTATAATATATGTAGAAATTATATGTTTTCTCTTACTTTTTGCATAGGTGAATGTCTGGATTAAGGCCCTTGACTTAATCTAATAATATATTTTTGTGTGTGTAAGCAAGTAGATAAGAGAATACTGAGTGTAATGATAAGTTTTCCTTTAGCAAACAAATGTTCTGTGTAAGATGAGAATCTGCAGCTGAGGGCATATGTACATTTTGATCTTATGTTTCCATGGAGACAAGTTGACTACAGGGGAAGGCAATACAAGCTAGAACACCTTTTTAAGGCTAAAAGTAAATGTTTTTGACAGTATGTAAGCTGTTTTTGCACCAGGGAAGGTAATAAAGATAAGACAAGAATGGACAGCCAATTAGTGTAAGTAGGAAAACAGCCTCTAACATACATTTTAGCATGGATAACCATGTTAGATTAGATAATGCCTGCAGGAGCAGCTGTTGATTTGGGAACATTTTTCCTATCAGGTGGGTTAAACTACATTATTTGAAAATGTACATTGTTTCATAGGCCTGTTTGTTTTAAGTTAGTACGTTATGGAGGTGCTCTGTGTTTTTTGAGGGTTTTCATTTCAACAGAAAGTCTTGTAAAATGTGGCATAGGTTCTAATGGAGATGACAAGAAACAACTGTATAAAATGTCAAACTGGCAAACAGTAGAAATATTCAACTCAAAAGCTGGAAATAAAAATTTAAAAAAGCTGTCATGTATAATAGGTAGGAATAATAATTTCTTATAATGGCTACACTATACATATTATTGTGGCATATGAATGGCCTTACAGGTATATATAAAAACACTAAGAGTGTTGAATTATATTATGAAAGGCAGAGTACAAATGGTAGTCCTATAGTAGACACATTTGGAAAGAGGTCAGCATGTGAATTTGATAAAAAAAGGATTTCAGGATAGATATTCAGCAGAGTATCAGGGACAAAAGAAAGGGGAGTACTTGTACTAATTGCAAGAAGAGATCCAGTAGTGCAGAAGAGGCGAAAAAGATAGTAATGGTAGATCTGTGGTAGTAAGGGACTACTGGCAAGGGAGGAGGATTACTTATGCTGGCATGTATTTATATTCCACCTACAACTGCAATTATGGAATTTAAGAAAATCTTGGGAGAAATAATCAGCTTTCAACAGGGAATATTACTTATAGATGGGGACTGGAACTTGATTTGCAACACTGAAGACATATCTGGGAGACCTAGAAGGTAAAAATATAACAAAAGTGGGTAGATTTCAGAAGAAATTTATGAAAATATTTGGTATGGAAGATGTGAATTCAGTAGTAGGAACATGGAGAAAATTTGCACATTATTCTCCAAGGTACAATAACTGGGCTAGATTAGGCAAAAATTAGTTATTACACGAACATGTGCATTAAAGCTTTGACACACATCCAATACCTATGTCAGATCATGTGCCAATAACAACTAAAATAAAATGCAAGGTAATGAAGTAAAAATGAAACAGTGGTGCTCCCCCTATTAACCTACCTGTTAAAAAGAGAGGAATTTAAGGCATGCGTAGTCGAAAATATTCAAGCGTTATTAGGGAAAACAGAAATCTTTCAGAAGTTAATAGCTAGTGAGTGAGATAAAATGGGGTTTAAATGTAGGGTAGCAATAAAAGAAAAAGAGATATGGTTAAGAAGTAACAGGAATTATTTAGAGGGATGGACAAAGGTTAAAGTATTGCAGAATAAGTGGAATCTCACAGAACTAGAAGAGGTGCAACGGGAGAGTGGTAAAGAAAAAATAAAGAAGTATCTGGATAACATGCATGAGTTTACTAAGATTGCTGTTAAGTGACTTTTTAATAATAACTCCAGAGCACAGTGACTAAGGCAACATAAAGTAGAAAGGGTTGTTGCCAAACTTAGAGAACCTGTAACAAGAAAAATAACCACACATCTTGTAGAGATATTACAGGTATCTCGGAAATTTTATGAAAATTTGTATAAAGCGGAGGAATGTGGAAATCAGAAAGAGCACAAATGGAAATATTTATGGATGACTTAAGTATGACAAGATTAGATGTAGTTAAGGCTCAACAATTAACACTTAAGATAGAAGATGAGACAAAAATGGTGATGTACAATCAATCTGCAGGAAAGTCTCCAGGAATAGATGGCAGTCCTATGGATCTTTGGAAGCTAAGAGGGAAGAAATTGAAAGATCTGGAAGGTTTTTATCAAAGGAGAGTAAACAACATCATCCTTGAAGAAAGATTTGGTGGCTGTTATACCTAAAAACAGTAAAGACCCATCAGACCCAGCTTCATGTAAGCCCATTTCAATTTAAACCATGATTACAAAATGTCTATGTCTACAATAGCTAAAAGAATGGGAAAGTTGCTGCCACAATCAGTAGGCATGGATCTATGGGGTCTTGTGGAGGGAAAGCAAACATTTGTCAACATTAATAGAACAATGATGATCTATAGTGAAGCAGAGTGTAAAAAAATACTGCTGTTGTTGGTGGGTCTTGATGCAGAGAAATCATTTGTTGGAGTAAACTGGGATTTTATGAGTAGGGCAATGGAAACATTTGCATTCCCTGATACAATAATAAGGTTAATTAAGAGGATATATGAGGGATCAGAAGAAAAAATTAAAGTGAGGGGGTACCTCCACTGACAGTTTGTATCTAAACAGGGGAGCCAGGCAGGGGTGTCCTCTTTCCCTTTTGTTATATACTTTATATTTAGAGATATTGGCAAAGAAAATAATGGACTCAGAAATTCAAATATATTATATAATATTGTGCCTGTTTCAACTATGGGTTGTCAGATCTGACCAGAGCTGATATTGGCAACATTTCTGAAACTCTTCAGTTCCAGAGTTCTGACTCCTCCACTACCCATAATTCCTTAAACTCCACCTCAGTACTTCAGATCAAGTTTGGCCCCCATTAAGATAAAATATCCATATCTAAACTGATATATGTGTATATTAATTATATAACCCCTGTTCAAGTCTAAATCCAGAATATAGTGGCAAAAATGACAGATTTATGAGGAAAAGCAGTACGTACTGCTGATGAGCAGGGTATGCCAGAGACATCTCAGTCACCTGAAGCTCATTTGTGGCAAATTGGAAGGAGGCAGGTGGGAGAGAGGTTGAACTGGATGAAAATCAGACAACATGAATCTATCATTATGCTAAGTACATAAATTTTGTATCCACTGTTATCTGTTTTAATCCAATTCAGCTATGGAACAAATTTCGAAGCTGATAGGCTCAGGAGGTATCAAGGAAGGATATTCCTGAGGATGGTGGAACCAAATGAGGAACGTGATCTAAACTAGTTATCTTGCTTGTAATGAGATACAAAAGTATGAACTGTTGACCAAGTGGCTGCTGTGCAAATATCGTCAGTAGGTAGTTTACTGACAAAGGCTGTTGAAGTGGCCATTGCCCATGTGGAATGAGCCTTAGGTTTAGATTGTAAAGACAAGCCCATTCTATCATAACTGAAGGAAATGCATTTGAATAACCATCTAGACACAGTATCCTTAGCCACTGCTTTGCCCAGTTTACATTTTGAGAACACCAAAAACAATTTATCTGACTTCCTGGATAATTTGGTCCTATGAAAATCAACCCTAAGCTGGTGACAAACATCCAGCATACATAGAATGCATTCACCTTTGTTTAAGAACCTTTAAAAAAGACTGGTTGGTTTGCTGACTGATTTAAATTAGTCTTGGATGCCACATTAGGAAGGAAAGATGCATTAATTCTTAAAAGAACACTGTCTTTCTGAAAGACCATACAGGGGACTTGCAGAAAAGTGCTTACATCTCTGAAATCTGCTTAGCTTAAGTAACTGCCACCAGAAAAATTGTTTTCCATGACAGAAACTTTAAATCAACTGATGTTGGTTCAAAAGGTGGTTGAGTCAATGCTTGAAACATAATGGTAATGCCCCATGGAGGTACCAGGTCTCTGATAGGTGGCTGTAGAAGAAAGGTTCCCTTCAAAAGGGTGTTAAAGACTCTTAAGGAAACTACAGAGTTCTCATTCTGACCTATGTAAAAACTTAAGCTAGCTGACATTTGCACTTTGATAGTGGAATAACTAGAGCTGCTGTGGAAAAGTTCAGACAGGAATTATAGAAGGGAAGGAATGGGGCAGAGAACAGGTCTAAACCCCTTGACATAGCCAAGACTCATCCTCTATGGTAGATTTTCATAATGGACTGTTTGTTTATGAGTGGCTGATATGATCTAAACAACTGACTTAGGGAGGCTGGCATCTCTGGCTAGTGTTAGAACTGGAGGAAGCAAGCTGTCATCTTCATGGATTTCTAGTCCAGAAGAGGCAGTCCGCATGTGTGTGTTACTAGGTCTGGAGAATGGTCCAATATCCACGAGGGAGGTACTAACAGAGGCCATAGGAAGTGAAACCATGTTTGTCAAGACCAGAAAGGAGCAATAAGGAACACCTTGGGCTTGTACATTCTTGCTTTCTGGAATAACTTGTTTATCAAGGACAATGAAAGAAAGGCATAGAAGAGACCTGGGGGCCAATTGTAAATTAGAGAATCCCTCATTAACTGCCCCTGAGGGATCAGGGCAAAGTAACTGCTGCAAGTGTTGTTAGGGAGGATGCAAACAAGTGACAGCAAGGTTGGACCCAGCAACTGAAAATCAAAGCTGTCACTGTTGGATTGAGGGACCACACCTGAAACATTAAGATAGTTCTGTTCAATTTGTCCACCAGTATTCTGGACCACTCCAGAATATGTGTTGCATTAGAAAGTGGTGAGAAGACATCACCCATTGTCATACCCTCTTGGTTTTTCCACACAGGGGATAGGAGTGTGTTCCTTCCTATTTGTTGATGTACCAAACCACTGACATATTGTCTGTCTGTACAGACATCACGCCCCTGAGGATGACATCCTGAATAGCCTACAATACTAGGAGGACTGCCATTATCTCCAGGACATTGATATGAAGTTTGACCTTTGCATGTGACCAAGGACCTTGAACTGTCTCCCCTTCAAAATCCCCCCACCCAAGAAAGGATGCATCCATGGTCACTACAGCCACAGGGGAATCCATAAGGAATGGACGTCCTTCTGTCACTGAAGGAGATGTTATCCACCAGAATATGTTTTGCCTGCAAATTTGAGTGAGTTGAATTTTGGCATGAAGTGGATGCTATATCTGGACCAGTGCACTGCTAGTGCCCACTGAAGCACTCTCATGTAAAATCTGACTAATGGTACTATGAAAATTGTAGATGTCATTAGGCTTAGTAGATGGAGATTTCATCTCACTGGAGGAGATAGATGGTGAAGAACCTGAGTAGCTGTGAGGTGTAGGGAAAGTACCCTGGAGTGGGGTAAGTTTGGCAATTTTTAAATTGTCTTTCAGGTGGCAACCAATAGAATCTATTTGTTGAGTGTGGGCCAGTTGGCTTTTGTTGAGGTTGACTCTGATCCCTAGGTCTTGCATCATATGGAGCAGAAGGTCCTGATGGTACAATAAGCAATCATGAGAGGTGGCATTTAGAAGCAAGCCACTGAGGTAAACGAAGACATGGATCTCTAGCAGGCGAAGATGCACTGTCACCACAGCCATTATCTTGGAGAGCACCTTGAGGGCTGTGGTGAGACCGAATGGTAGGGCTCTGAATTGATAATGACTGGCTGCTAGATGGAAATGGAGACATCTGCTCAAATGCATCTCTATCTTCACATGATATCAGGCATCCTTGAAACCTATGGAGCACATCCAGTCATCCTTCCTCATCAGAGACACAATGGACTGAAGAGTGACCATCCAGAACTTTGTCTGCTTGACATATTGATTTAAATGAATCAAGTCCAAGATGGGTCTGAGATTCCCTGTTTTCTAGGTTGCTAAAAAGAACATAGAGTACACTCTGGACAATAAGTAGTCTTCAGAGACCTTTGGATAACTCTTTTCTAGCAGTTTAGAAAGTTCTGCTGCTGCAGGTTCTCTTTGACTGGGTGAACATTGAGAACTTTCTTTTTCTTGATAGAAGGAAGGAAAACGTGGTCTGGAGTAGCCTCTGGAAAGTATGTTTAGCACCCAAGAATATGTAGTTATGCTTTGCCAGCCTTGTGGGTGCAGAAATAAACACCCCATCTGCCTCCAGAGTGCCGCAGTTGGGCAATCCTTCAGGGGCACTGAAAGGGCTTGCCAGTAAAGAGACTGTGAAAGCCCTGGTTATGTGATCTGTCTCTGCCACTAGAGTGACATCTGTTGCTTCCTCCTCTTCTGATAGAAGAAAGTCAATTACCAGGAGCATCTTGACAAGAGCTCTGCGACTTTCAGAACCCCATCTTCTTTCCAGCTTGCTGATTCCTACTAGAATAAGTTCTCTGAGGGGTGGAAAAGTGAATCCCCACTGCACAGACAATCCTACCATCTTGTTGACTCCAGGTCAGTACATCTTTTACTTCTGGTCCAAATGAGGTGGATCCATCAAAAGGGGTATTAACAAAGAAGATCTAAAGCTTTCTGTAAAATTACACAGATGCATCCTGGCATGCCAGTGGATGGTGATGACAGCATCTGCTGCTCTGGCTGTGCCATCAGCTGCATTAGAAGGCAGTCATATGGCTATGTTAGAAGTACATTGGAGGGTAGAAAGCTGGGAGTCCACTGTCTTCTGAACATCCATAGAGAGGTTACCTGAGAGATGGATTTGGAAATCTCCTTTTCAGTGCTTTCTGAAATCTAGTTCATGGGTTAGATAATTCAGAGCTCTAAGTGCAAAAGCTGAAGTGTGTTTACATTTGCCAAACCAGTTCATAGACCTAGACTCCCTGTTGCAGGAATGAACTGAGGAACTTTCTTCCGATAGTTTTGTTTTTGTGGCTGCTGCTACCACCATTGCATCCACAAGTGCACCTTTCCTGCAGTGTTTTCGGTATTTGGTTGCTGCCATAATCCTATCAGGTTTCTTAGGGCTGGGTTCCACTACTTCAGGGTTCTTCCATGCCCATTGAGCCATCAAATCAATGAGTGGATCAACAGGTGGTACCACTCAAAATGAAGTTCAGCCAGAACCAAAGGCTTCCATGAACACAGACTCATCTGAAGAAGGGTTATCAGTGGACCATCCCCCTGTCTACCAAAAATGATGTCTTCAGAAGGGGGATCTAGGGGAGTCTTCACCTTCATCCAAGTCTGTATCTTCTGTGAAAGGCTCTGGAGAAGAGTCTAAGTTTTACCACTTCCACATTTGTTTCCTCTGAACCACTTCTGGGTGGGGGGGGGATTGGAAGGTTCTGAATCAGACTGGGAGTTAATCTAGCATGTAGCCTGAGAAGCCTGTGGAACTGAATCTCCCTGTCTTACAGGGAAGCAGGAAGTAGAAGCTAATTCCTGCCAGGTTGTAGTGGAAACAAGCTGGATGGGTGCACCTTCTCCTTCGGCATTGAAAGGACCTGCTCAAAAGCCGCAATGGCAGAGGACCCCATCGGCTCAGTAGGAGCCCTCCTGTCCTCGGACAGAAAAGAATCCTCAGAACCAAGGGGTCTTGATCTCAAGGCCAATCTAAGTACTGAGCTGTCAACAGTCAAGGCACAGAGGGGAAGAGATAGCTCCAACAACATCAATGTTGACACATCCTCTGGAGTCATGTTTCAGAACCTTCAGTTCTGAGTTTCTTCCAGATCTAAACATATCGGTGCCAAAACAGGAATTGAACCTCTCAGAGTCAAATTAATTGGGACTGTCGGCTCTAGTAAAGGAGCTCCTGGCTAGATCACATCCAAGATAACCAGGTCTGAAGGACAAACTGGGACCAGATAAGGAAGGTGTGTAGGGGTTGTTGGCCTAACAGAATGTTCTCAGAAGACAGTACCAACAGAACTCTGAGCTGAATTTGTGTTCTAAGGAATTTCCTCATCATTCTGTCAACATCTTGCTCGGTCAGGCCTTTGAATGACTGAGTGGATGACGTCATCGAAGGTGGTCTCATGTACCTTAATTCTTGGAGGATCAGTGAGTGTAGTCTGGGACTCACCAGGTCCAGCGATAACTGGGACCAAGAAGGTGATGGACAGATCTGAGAAACTGTCATCTTTGAATATCGAGGTACCTTGGAAGCTGAATTAGACAACAAAACTGTATCCAAGGAGCACTCTTGAGACTTTAGCTTTACTGAGTCAAGTTTCTCTTTTTCCTTCATCTTTTCCTTCTCTTTTTATTTCTCTTTCTCAGTCCCTTTCTACTTTTTTTTCTGTTATCCTTGGGCATTTTGTCTTTGTTTGCTGAAGAGGAAGCAGTGGAAAAAGTAGAAGGTACGGCAGACCCTGTATGAGGGAGAAAAAGACTCTTCACAATTTATTTCTCTCTCCTAGTTTGTAGAGCTTGGGAGCTGAATGAAAGACAGGCCTGACACTGTATGTTGAGATGAGTGGCACCCAAACAGTAAACATGTAGGGAGTGTGGATCTTGGGGGGGGGGGCTTGTGTCTGAACTACTATCCTAATAACTATCTAAATGTGTATTTGTCTATATACACCCTAAAGAACAATATGAAAAATGAAACACTCTCTGTGATTAATATGACCAACTACCTAATTCTAAGCCTCTAAACTTATTCCAAAAAACTAAGTAGACAGAAATATTTCTCTTAGTAGGGGTAGAAGCGAATGCTATTAGTGAAATTCACTAGTGGAATACCACAAAAAAAAAAAAAAACAGCAACTGTGAGCCTTCACCAACACAACCAAATTCTTACCAGGACATAGAGTGCACTATGAAATGAAAGGTCCTTTAAGACAGTAATTATGTCCATATACTAGACCCCTCCATGAAGCTAATTTGGGGTAAAGCAACTTATAAAGTAATACTAATTAGAGTGATGAAAGGACATTTGTGTGGCTTAAAAGATCAAGACACCATAACGTTTCCCTGTTTCTAAGTGTAGTGGTCCTTTAAGTTGATGACACTGTACTGGATTACTCCCTGCCCTTAATATGTATTGGGACTGGTGCTCTGTTTAGGTATGTTGGAGTCAAATGTACAATGAACAGATTCTCAAAATAATTTATCGGCATTTGGATCCTTTCTGTTAGCTTTACCCTCTTCTGTCAGGGAGAATATATTTTCTTGTAATTTCAATTAATGTTAGAAATATTTTTAAATGGAGTTCAGCAAAATTAATTTCTAAGTTGTGAAACTCATTTCATCTCCTGTTTATTTTTCTTCGACTCTAACCACTGTTAGTAATATTTATTTTATTGTTCATATGTCTTAGGCTTCATAGTTCCTGTATAAGCAGCTTTGGCAATTATATAAATTTTATCCTGGGACTGTTTTCTCTGAATTTTCCAGGCATAACTTTATTGTATCCTAGAGATGACTCTAATCACAGCATTTGGGATTACAGTCAGCTCTGTCTGAAATAGATGTATTCTTTTTTGTGCTTTAATGCTGGAATTAACTGAGGAGAATGTCAGCTTTAAATGTAAGAACTGGAGATTTACCTGAGACATGAATCCTCTGGACTGTCTAGATTCTTTCTTCAGCAGCCTTCTCTAGCACCTGTTATTATTACTGACTTGAGTATGACTCTACATCCAGGACAGAGTCCATGTTCCAAGAAAGTTATTGAAAGTATAACCCTGGCCTTGTTTAAAAGAGGATGAAGTCCTGAGTACAGCCCAGACAATCCATGTTTGATTAGCAGCACAGGCGTGTGAGGAACTAGGAGGGAAGAAATAAGTTTCAGCAGCTGATCCCAGCTTGCTTATCATTGGGTCAAGAGAGGCTAATATGCCTGCTACATTAGTGATAACTAGAAGTGGCTGGATGTTTTGCTCACCTGTACTGGCCATGTTGGCTCATGCTGTCAGATGGGGGGTTTCCTGCTTCATCACAGAATAGAAGGTGTCACAAACCTCCTTCCATAATCAGGCAGCTATGATAAATCTGCAACCAGTCTAGGGGGTATGTAAATCCAAGGAACCTGCAAGCTGATTTGTACCCTCCAACTTGACTCTTGGCACTGAGGGAGGGAATCAGTAGGCTAATAGGGTATCTCTAGCAGTAGCCTGAGGATGTGCCAAGCCCCGATCATCACAAAACAAATGGGTTTATTGGATGCAAACAGCAGAGGAATCAGACAAGATCCCTCAGAGGTGTGGATAGGGAATAAAAAAAATGACACTGAAGATTTTGCTCTGGTATGTTCTATCCTGACATATTCTATAACATCTGTGCCAAATGCTCTGTTTTAAACATTGATGGGTGGGTTATCCAAGGAGGGAAATTCAGAGGCCTATACCATCCAAAATAACCTATCTATAAATATTTACTGAATTCTTTCTTCCTGAGGACATTTACAATATCTTGTGTTTCATACTGACCATGACACCTTTCTAGAGGGCATGTAGAAGACAGGAACTATAGCTTTTAAGAAGTAGCTTGTTTCTAGAGTCAGATCTTACTAGGCTCACTGGATTCAGTGTTGGCACCCTGTTGAGAATGTGGACTTATTTTATAATATAGTGTGAGGATCTATTGAGAAATTTGCCTGCTCAAAGTTTGAAGTAAAGGGGTCATGTCAAGAGCATAGACATTCTGAATTATATATTACTGTCTTGCAAAACAGCTCTCATCATTGCATACATTATATTTCTTTTTTCCAAAACATTTCTATTAGATATATAACAAATTATTTAACTATATACAAAGAAAAGGAATAATAAATAATAAAAACAATCATTTGAAATTAAATGCATTCATGTAGTACAGCAACAGAAGCAAACCTTTTGACACCATATACTTGCTTTTTTCCTAGCAATGTTTCCAGTTTGGGAAGAGAGACTGCAAAAACAATTTACAAGAAAACAATGGGAAGACATATGTATGGCTCCCCAGTATGTAACCAAGTCCAGAAGGTTTAGGATATTTGCATGGAAGTGTTTGTATAGGTGTTTTTATACCCTAAGCAGACTTCAAGGAGGTGTGAAGGAGAAGAAAGAGGTAACTGGGAGCATATGTTTTAGGAGTGTAATGAGTTGGCAGAATTAAAAAATTCCATACAGAGTACTCTATTAGAAATACTGGGTGGGAAAATGGTAATAAGTAAAGAAATTATTCTTTTGAGCTGGGATACAGGATCTGAATTGTCTAGACTTAGTAAGAACTTAAGTTTAATTCTGTTGGCTGCTGCCAAAAAAAGTCTATACCAGCTGCATTTGAGGTATTGAATATTATAAAAGAATAAAAAAAAAACTGGAAGGGGGATCTTTAGAAAAGGGGAAGGAGAAAATTACATAGAACTAAATGGAAATTGTGGAACAATACATGCATTATAATATTCAGGAGGAGGTGGAGTGAGATATAAGGGAAGAAAGGAATTCAACAATTGTTTGTAATATTGGATATATGATAGTAGCAAAGAAAATATATGTGATGTATATCGTCTTTAAATGAAAAAGATGTTAAAATGGTTTTTTTTGTTTTTTGTTAATGTATGTTTGCCTATGACTTAAGTGATAATGTAATAAAGGTGTTTTTAAACTGATTCCAGTTTAATCCAATACTTAAACTTAGTTTTCTGTTGTTGAATCTTTGTCTCATAATTTTATTTTTTACATAAAATTATGCCAGAATCTAAAACATCTTTATTGTTAGGGGATGTATTACTCTTCCATTTCATTACAATAGCTTTTACAGCAACTACTAGCAAGCTTCATCCTTTGGATGAGACATTAAACCAAAGCCTCATCTTTCTGAGTTGGTGAATGTAAAAGATCCCAAGGCATCTATTGAAAAGAATAAGGGAAGTTCCCTGATGCTCTGGCCAAGTTTCATCTACTAGTATAAATGCCAACTCAGATCTTTCCCAAAAAGAGGCTACTAGACTAGTGGGACTGACCCAGTCAACAAAGAACAAATAAATAAAAGAATAGAAAAGAAACTAAGTAAGCTCCAGAATAATACATGCTATTCCTTCTTTATACAGTTAGGAACTGCAGTATTCATAATCATAAGGTATTGGTATTGATAGTTTTCAGACCATAATCCTTTCAAACCTTTCCTGTTTTGGACCAAAATATTTCTAACTTTTTCATGATCTAAGAATATATGCTGTTAATCTGATTCCAACTTTTCACAGGTCACCAGCATTTACTAGTATTTATTTTATATATTTTGATTATTTTATATGATGTAATGATTTAAAATATTTCTAGTATAAACTAGTTGTTTAAGTTGCCGATTTCCAAATAAATTTATCACAGATGTATTTTATATTTTTAGTTACTTGTTTAAAAATTTTCCTCCCAAAGACATGCTGTAGGTGGATTGGACACACTAAATTGGCCCTAAGCGTGACTGCATGCATGTGTGTGCCTTCTGCGGAAGGTTGGGTGCTGGGCTGGCAACTCGACACTGTAAAACTCTACTGCCAATCATGAGCGGACAGGTGATCCAATGTGGCGGCCCCTGACCTGGAAAAGCCGAAAAAAGAAGAAGTTACTTGTTTAAAAATGGCAATAATACTTCTTTATGTTACTGCTATCACATTGTATATTTAGATAAATTTCTATTTGAGCTACTTTCCCCTTTTATAATATATGATACAAGGCTCAGTGACTCTGGAATTTTTTTTCACTTAATATTTGTAGACTATATTTTACCAAGCAAATTCTGTATTATGCTTTGTACTGATAGCCATTGCAACTGAGTTATATAAAATTCTCCATTAGCATTTTCATGGGCATCACTATGTTACCTGCAAAACAAACAAACCAAAATATCAGTTTGTTATTTTTAATCTTGTCATTATTTCTGCATTCATACTTGCCAATAAAAACTTTTAATTAGCTGTAGGAAATATCACAACTTTCTTTCAGCTTTTCCCAGTTAGGGGTCGCCACAGCAGAACTCCGGTCTGCTAATGATTGGCAGTGGATTTTTACAGTGCAGAGTTGCCAGCCCGACACCCAACCTTCAAAGAAGGCACATCCATTCATGCACACACCTACCTGCATGTCTTTAAACATCACTCAACCACGGGAAGGACATGCAGACTCCAAACAGAAGGCGTTCCAGCCGAGAATCGAACAGGAGAACCTCTTGCTTTGAGGCAACAACACTAGCCACTGTAGGAAATATCACAAATCTCAACTTTTGAAAAACAAGGAATCTATATATGTAGTTTCTAATAATTTTGAAATTGTTATCATTTAATTAGAATCTATTTAAAGGAATAATTACCATTTAAATATAACTTCAATGTCCATAATCTTTTATTGTCTATAGTTTATAAGGAATTCATCAATTTTTTTTTATTTAAAATGTATTACAAATATGTTCCTCAATTAACTTCCATTGTCCTTTATGTATTTCATCAGTCCAGTAACTCAAAGTTTGGAATGCTGATACAATAACATTAGATTCTATATCAGTCATGCCAGTTCCTTCCCTTTCCCAAGTTCTGATATGATTATTATATGCTAATTTTGGTTTAGAGGGATGGCATAAAACGATGACAATCATTTTTTTTATTTTATTTATTATGGTTTGCTTGATATTAAAGAACTTGTTTGTGATTTATTTATATATATATATATATATATATATATATATATATATATATATATATATACACACATACATACACACACACACACACACACACACACACACACACACACACACACACACACACACACACCTATACAAATATATATATTCATGGAGATTCAGAAATACCATGTCTGTGACTACTGTCAAGGCAACACTCTTTACTATGCATGCTTGATAAAGCTCAATACAAATGCATGTGGCCAGGCCAGGAAGCTCCTCATTGTGGTTGTAGTGGGGTCCCACAAAAAGATGATGTTAGACCAACCAATGGCCAGAGTAAAGAATGAGTAACATTGGTAAACACTAGTCTTGCACAAGTTTCTAGGTTAGATACTAGGTTAGATATTGCAAGGTCACATGCACAGGTGGTAATAAAGTACTAAAAATGGTAATTGAAGACAAAGGATATGCAGAAGAATGTGTTATGAAAAAAGTAAGGCTATACTTGCTAAGGGTTGAGTGTAGAAGGGGTAGTAGGGCAACAAAAATAACAGAAAATGCCAGAAGAATGCAAAGGAAATGGGTGAACATATCAGGGATACAGAGTACAATGGAGAAGGAGATATAATGCCTACACACAGATATCCATCTAAAGTATTTGAACATAGACTATGTGGAATTCACATAAGATAGGATGCAATAAAGTAGCATGATGTATGGACCTATTCCAACCCTGTAAATATCACATTTTTATCAGTATACCTATACTATTTATTTGTTTAGCCTTTGTTGTCTGGGTTAGTCCCACTAGGCTATAATGTTAATGCAATGGAATACAAAATATCAAGCCTTAGGAGATTTTAGCACATTAACCCATTAAGTGCTATTCTCTTAAATTCAGCATTAACAAGGTGAGCCAATGCAGAAGTCCTACTGAAGAAGTCAGGGAATCACACATCAGAGGAATGCTACACAAGAACAGGTTTAAACCAGAAATCAAAAGATAAGCTTCAAGGGATCTTAACCCAGGGAGATCTTCAGTGACATGCACCCAAACCCAGCATTAGCAAGGTGGGCCATTGCAGAATCTATACTGAAGGGGTAAGGGAAACAGATATCAGAGGGATGTTACATGTGAACAGAATGGAGGTTGACAAATGAAATAAATAAATATAACCATGAGAAGATTGGAAGACCCCACTCTCTGCATTGGCATTCTGTAAAGCATATCATTAACAAAATGAGCCATGATGGCAATCAAAATAAAAACATAAGCTGTATTTTATTTCATATTTAACAACTGCTGTGCCATGGCACTTGGCTCATTTGTGCAAGTGAAGGCAATATGTGTAGTGCATGACACTGATTGGACTTCATTTTTTTCTATAAAAATGAGAATCACAATTTCTCTTTGGTTAAAATCTGGCATCAAAGGTGCTCTCCATGACCAATCATGCACTGTACAACCACAAAAATTGTTTTTAAGGGGTAGAACAGAAGGTAAGCAAATAAGGAATAAGGAAAATGTAGGTAGGGTAGGAGGAATACACTTTGTTTTGTGGAACAGGTGCCCATCGTTTAAGAGAAGGAAATGTTGGGAAAGTAAGTAAGAGGAAGGTAAGAGGGAAAGGATTGGTAGCAAGAAAAGAGAGGCAAGACTAACAAAGTAAGGGGCAATACAATGAAGGAGGGGAACAGAATGTTGAAGAGGCCTTCAGACAAATGGAGGGAAGACAGTGGTGAGGGGGGAGTTCTAAATCCAGTAGGGGTGGGCATGGGAACAAAAGGAAAGGGGAATATTAGGTAGGGGGATGAGACTGGTTATTTACAGATGCAGTCTCTGCCACCTGAGACACAATGACAGATCACACACCTCCATGCATACTGTCACCATTGCGTCCTGGCTCAGAAGGTAGAGCCAGCGCTGAACAGGGATGTGATTCAATGAGTTATTAGGGCATAGTCTCCATATGGTCAGTACGAGCATTGAGCATCCAACCTCTTGTCAATAATTCCTTGTACAATGTCTGCAAGTTGCCGATGAGTGACAAAGGTCATCTCCTCTAGCACTGCTATCAGTGGATATCACTGTACCAGCCTCCGGTGCAATGCTACCCGATACAGGTGGTGCGAGTAGGGAAAAAGGTGTTGAGGTAATTGTGGCAGGCTGGGACCAAGATGTGCTGTGTGCTTCAACTGGTAGTGCTGCTTCCACTTGTGGCGTGCTAACAGGCTTTGCAGATAAGCTTGTTGCAGGTTGCAGTGCTGTTTCATATAATAAAAAACAGAAAAACTAGTAGTTTTAAAATTTCATTGGTGACCTCAGTCACAATAATTTCCAAAAATCTTGAAACCCAGTTAGTGTTCCAAAGCAACAGCCTTTATTCATCACAGACAAGCTATTCTCAGTAACAAAAAACTCTAGTTACATCAAGGAGGTGTTGTGCAAAACTTTGTGTATATTTTCTTTTTTCAGTGAAGTGGTTGACAAAATGGGGGCAAAACCCTCAATGGTGTACTGGAAGGGTAGATCCATTAAGAATATGTTTGAAATGGACAGCTACATCAGTGGACGCATTAGTAACAAAAAAACATGGTACAGTTAAATGTGGGTTCTACCCCCAGTGTAAGTTCATTTTGGTGGGTGACCCTGTGAGAATTAAACACTTTGTCATTAAACCAGATTTCCACTGTAATTGTAACACCAAAGGCATAGTCTACCTGGCCAAATGTCAAAATGTGATGGGTTTTACATGAAGAAACCCAAAGGAAGTTAAAAGAGCATATTTACAAGCACCTTTTGGTCATCAGGAAACAAAATGACAAAAAGGTCCTGCTCAAACATACTTCAAAGCATCCTGAGCATTATTTTTTATTTTTGGGGTTGGAACAAGTTGTGAGGAACCCCAGGGATGGACCGTGGGAAGATGGTTTAGAAAAATACGAATTACACTGGCAGCTTAAGTTAAATGCCTTTATTTCACCTGGTCTGAACAAGCATATATCTATTGGGAGTGTTTTGATACTTAAGTCTTATTGTGTTTAATATTCATTTCAATTTTAATTTTGTTTCTTATTTTTTATTCTGGACTTTTATTTTTTAATTGTATTTTTTATTGGACTTTGGATTTAATTGGAAGGTAATGGTCATGTGACTTTGAGAGTGGGAGATTGAGAGAGTTTCTTTTTTTAGATGTAGTATTGATTCCAAAGAAGTCTGCGTATATTATCAGATGAAAGCACTTAATCCTATTTATTGGTTTATGGTATATTAAATTTATTTTTCCTGCACACCTGTGGCTACCTTGTCTTAATTACATTTGGTATTCATTGCTTTTAATTCTATCAATTGTCTCAGAGAAAATGAAACCTCCACACAGAGAATCAGAAAGTGACCTCTCTTCTGAGTCTGATTCAGAAATCTGAGGACAAAACCCTGACTCTGTCCCTGAATCTTCCTGTTCAGATTCAGCATCTTGAACCTCTTCAGGAAAGGATGCAGCCCTCTTTCTACTATACAAGAAGCATCAATAGCCTGAATCAAACCCTGAACCAGTCCCAGTACATTACTGCTATCCACAGATACTCAAAGAGTAGGTACATGCTTGGCTTTCTGTATCTTTTTGACAGCAAAAATGGGACCAACCATGTGAGCAGTCGCTGCCTTTATTTCCACAAGGATGTGCACAGCATTCTGACATAACAGAGAAACCTTCCCTTGTTCTCTCTCCCAGGACCAACAAGAGTGGTTCTCCCCTGCCCACTGAGGGGGACCTCAAAAGCTGCAGAGGATATGGCTAACTCCCAGTCCATAGTAGCTGTAGGTGCTACACTAGAGGGATCCAGGGTAAAAGATGTGTGGTCTGAGGTACAACAAATGGCCACAGCAAAGTCACCCAACTGTGCCTGAGGCAAACTACTACCCTACTGTAGTGGCAAAGGCTGTTTACTTAATTTTTCATTTAGTGCCGAAAGATGGACTGACAGTGGGAGGGATAATCTCTCTCGTGATCAAGCTGAAAATGTTTTTTCTATCCTGGAGAAAACAAGCAACAATGCCAGTAAAACTACTAGTCCCCAGAAGTTACTTTTTTGACAAAACATACACACACAGTAAAAAGCACTTTCAAACAATATGGCAGCCACACAACCTTAGAAGAAACACAATTTCTCCACAGAAAATATATTATAAGTTAGATAATGCTACTTTAAACTGACAGAAATGAGTGCTCTATTTAAAAGTATGTTACAGTCTTGAGATAGTCTATTAAAACACAACAATCCTAGCTTTTCCTGAAGAGGAAGATAATAAAACATCAGTAAAAAAAATAAGGAAATGGAAGTTTTTTTCCCCAAAGGAAATGTATTTTCCTAGTTAAGGAAAGCACAATCCAATCATCACTCCTTAAAATCTTCAGAGGAGCATACTGTTCAGCAGGAGTAAAGCTCTGAAGGGCTTCATTCCTAAACTTGTATTTTAGTCAACTCAGCTCAAGCTGCTTGGCAGTTTGGGCATGTGGAAGGTTTGCTGAAGATTTGGAAACTGTCCAGATGTTATATTCCTTACAGGATATAGCCCATACAGCTAAGTCTACTGCAGCAGTGATCAATATGAAGAACATCAATAGGTGTGATTAAATCGTGTCTCTACATGCATGAGACAGTCCCTAGTGTTCAGCTGACACCACAGAAATTCACTTTCCCAGCACAAATCATAAAACACATTGGAAAACCCCCATAAATGTTTAAAAGCAGAACTAAGCATACAAACACAGTAGTAAGAATTCCCAGAGGAATTAACAGCAACAGTGAATAGCAGGTAAACTAAAATAAAAATGTAACATACACACACACACACACACACACACACACACACCATTGAACCCATGAAAAAAATATGAAAACGTATTTCACGTGCATCCCCCACACTCCCTGCTACTTAAATATACCAACTCAGAGATTGTACTACAGTGAAGAAAACAGTAAAGTTCCCGTTCCGCACTGTATGGTAACCTCCATTCACAAGGTTCAATATTTCAAAACTTTGATCATCTGGTCATCTCAGTGATTTGATGTTCTGAAATTTCAATCCTTTGAAGGAGACCTATACACACACACACACACACACACACACACACACACACACACACACACACACACACACACACACACACACACACACACACCTTGGTAAATGTTAATCATTTTGTGGGCATAGGAGCAACAGATGTTAAACAATATTTGGAAATACTACTAAATAACTTGAAAGGTAGTTTAATTTTAACAGGAGCCATTAATTGTATAATGAATACTAATGATAGAAGTGCAAGAACAAACCCCAAAATTGCCACATACAGTGAAAGCTTTAAAGCTGGACAGATAGCTTAAACCTTAAGGGTACTATTAACTTTGCAGAAAATGACTCACTTTATTTTACTCATTGCTCATATCTATTTGGAATGCAATCTAGAAATGATAGAGTATACAGCTCTCTCTTTCACTCTCTCTCTTTATGTGTGTGTGTGTGTGTGTGTGTGTGTGTGTGTGTGTGTGTGTGTGTGTATATATATATATATATATATATATATATATATATATATATATAGATAGATAGATATATGGTTTAAAAGTAAGATTAAGATTGCTGGGATGAGATTAATTCCTTGCCCACTGTCTGTCCACAATGGAATATGTTTCTACATTACATGTTTCTAACTTACATGCCTAAGCTCATTGATTATAGAGCATACTTCACAAACAAACCAGTGAATACATGCCATATAATAATAAAGGGGGAAGCAAATTATATGAGTCAATGGGCCGTAGACATAAAATACAAAAAGGACTGCAAGAGGTAAAATTAAAAGTTCATAAAGAAGATAAAATTATTAACACAGTAAAGCAGTTAACAAACCAATATCAAAAAACAATAAATCAGAAACTGAAATGGCTTTAAGGAAAATTAAATTGCATATGTAGTCTATTATGATCTAAAAGGGTTACATAGGCTAGCTAATAGATCCACATTATTATCTAGAAACAAATCAAAGTCATAATATATATAATTCAGAATTAAAAAAAGAATACATCAGATATAGAAGAAATCTTGGTACATTTAGAAATGTTTATGAAAGAGTAAATCTAAGCAAAAAAGAAGTCATAGATGGGAAGCTCATAGAAGACCATATGCAAACATATAAACGTACATACATAAATAAATAAGTAAAGGAAAAATAAATACAGTATTAAATAGCCACCAAGTAAACAATTGACTAAAGCAGTTTCACTAGTACAGATTAAAGCCCAAATTAAAATGATTTGTACTGGCAAGGTACCAAAGTCAGATGGAATTATTCCAGAAATAAATAAACTATTTCCTCAAAAGATCATAACATTGGGGACGGAGCCTAGATGGCCAACTGAGAGCAGTGAATTTTGAGAGCTCCATAAACTAGTATAATTATATAGGGAAATTTTATTATTTTCAAGTTTAAAACATCAGAAATCTATAGATAAACTACTAAACTAAATAAATATCAATTTTGGTGGAGATAGACAACAATTTCATGTCAAGTAACTTGGAGATATTGAGTCACTGAATATGAACAAGTCAAGGAATTCTCATCCAAATGCTGCTTTGAAGAAAGAACTGCAATTGATGACATCTACCTTACAGGAACTATCTTTGAAGATGCATGGCTTTAAAATGACTTAGAAAACCTCAAATTAAATTCTCAAAAACAGACTGATACTCTTAAAGAACTATTACAGCAACACCATACAAAAATAACAAATATAGACTTCTCTAAATGACATTGAAGGGAGACTCAAAGAGGAAGAATTCCAAAAAGAATTTCTGCTTAAATAGAATACATGGCTGCTTAACAAAATAGATGATTTAGAAAACAGAGAAAGGAGAAACAGCATAAGGATCTTTAGTCTGCCTGAAAATGCTGAGGGATAAGACATTATTTCATTCTTAACAACCTGGATTCCTGAATTTTTAGATTTGAAAGAGGGACTTTCATTTGGAATTGAAAGGCTGCATAGAGCACTGAGGAAACCTGCTTCTAACTCAACAAATACTCCACCTAGATCCATAGTTATAAAATTTCTTTAATTTCTGGACAAGGAACTAATATTAAAATCTGCTTGGAGAAAATCACCCTTAAAATACAATCAATAAGGTTTGACACTGATTATTCTTCCAGAATACTAAAACAAAGGAAAGAAGTTTGGCCAATAATAAAACTGTTGAAATAAAACAACAACTGTCCTTTCCAGCCAAGATAAAAATACTTTTTGCCAATGAGATGAGAACCTTTAATGATTTAGAAGAAGAAGCTACTATATTCATCAAAAACAACAACATAGTGTCTATCCAAGAAAAATTGGAATGGATGGCCCTTACTATTAAAAAAAAGAAACAAATCCTTGGACTTATGCTAGAAAGAAGAAACAAAAACTGATTCTGAAAAAATATTTGGATCTGCTTACTGCTTCTTACTGCTTGCTCTTGCTGTGGGATTTGCTGGCTGGATTCTGCTAAAATTCAAAGTCTAGTTATATTTGCATTCACAGTCTGTCGCATACAGAAACTTGCAGAATATACACTGATGAGAGAATATACTTTGCAGCATCAACTTTAGAGAGCAGTAACCAATAACTCTTTATAATAAACCAAATGGACCAACATTGCAGCTTAAAAGTACTGTTCCAACTTTACTTCTCATATAGTACAGATGATGTGAGAGATATACCATTTACCTCAGGACTTGTGTCCCTACCATACCTCTAACATAACTAGATTTAATACAGACTTTTTATACATATTTTAGTTAAACACACACCTTCTTGGTTTTGGAAAGATACTGCCTTGATGACGCAAATGCTAACACATCTGTTCTTGTGCAAATGATGATAAGTAAACTGTCTTCAAGAAAACGCCTTGTGGATTCTGTAAATGCTGATAAGTAAACTGTCTTCAAGAAAACACCTTGTGGATTAACTTTCTTAGAAAAACATATTTTTAAACTTTCTTAGAAAAACATGTCCTGTTGTCCAGTGAAAGCAGATTACACTCTTGTCATGTCTGTAAGAAGTAAGTTTTCTTGATGTGTGTGTAATACACTCATAAGCAAATTCCTTATTTTTTTAAGCCACAGTCATTTATTTTAAACATTCTTGATGTGTGTATTTTTTAAGCCACAATCATTTAGTACGGATGCTAATCACATATTACTAAACTTTATTTCTACATTTGAGCAAGCTTTATCTTATTCCTTATTTATGTTGCATATTTGTAGCAAAGTTATTTTCAACCTTAGTATATTGTTGGGCACACTCTAACAATTCCTTCTTTTTTTATTATTTTAAACTAGAGAAATACATTCAGCATTATTTAATAATACTTTTTCATTATAACAATTAATAACTGTAACTTGACTAGTTTTTGCTAAGCAGACTTTAATACATGTAAATAATATGCAACCAAGCATTACAATAACAATAAAAGAAATTAAAAATACAGTGATTTTTCCTGCCCATCCTGTAAACAGATTACTAAACCATTCACTCCAGTCATCATTCCAGTTTTTTCTAGTATGTTGAGACACTTGTGCAATTACTACTAAATGTGCTTTTACAGATTCTGTTTTGTCTGGAATAAATGTACAACATTGTTCTCCTATTAAAGTACATGTACCCCCTTGGGATGCTAATATGTAATCTAATGCCATTCGATTTTGTAAAACCATAGTTCGTATTGCTGTCATTTCAACAGTAATGTCAAGGACTGCATTAAAAGTGGCATTTGCCAATACCTCAACTAGTTTAGATAGTTTTCTCAGCTCCCAGATGGCTTTTGCAGCCCCATACCAAGGGAAAATACATGCTCCAGATATTACATCATCTCCTAAATCCATATCTTTTAATTTAATATAATCAAGATTTTGATGATATATATGTGATGTATCTAAGGTGTCTACTGGATTTTCTGGACTTTCAATCACAGGTAATATATCCCTTTTCTTTTTTGCATTTCTAATGTTTCCTTTTGGTAACTCTTTTATATGATGCATTGCTGGTACCACTAATCCTATATAACAGATGCCATCCCATCCCTTTGGTAACCATTTATAAGTATATTTACCACAGATGTAATATAACCCATCTGATAGAGCAACACTGCTATTTACCAGACTGCCATTTACTTGCCCCATAGTATGAGTTTTATCATGTACAACTGTAAAGTTTTTATCTGTTTTACTTCTCCAACATGTAATATTGGTTTTACACTCATTTTTATCATTTTGTGAAAAATGAAATACTGCTGAATCACTTAATATTAATTGACCCTTAATTGGTATTAAAATAGGAAAACCATGAGAAAATACTCCACGTACTGGTATGTGGTTGTGAAAATTTACCATTTCAATTGTTTGAATACAATTGCTATTGCCCACTGGAACAGTTCCATTTTGTTGAAAACATGTGATCCCCTGTACTATAGCAGATAACTGTACTCTTGCTTTACGCAATTGTACATTTATAATTTGATCTCCAGTTTCATTTATTAATACCCTCCAACTACTAAGAGAATTTAGTGGAATAGGTATTAGAGGCATTACCCCTGTTATTTTTGGTATTAAACTACATACCCAACAATTAGAAACATTCATGCTTTTTGCATACCAACATTGTCTTGCTAAAAAAGTGTTAAAAGATGGTGACCAGTCTTGTTCATTTTTCCACATTTCTTTACTCTCTCTCTTATGTAACTTTAGAGTTTGATTATCAGGTTGTAAGTATAATACTAAGCAATACAGTAATAGTTACTATGATAGCTATTATCAATTTAAAAAAACATCCTTTAAATAGAAATTCCATTGTTGAATCATTTTGCTTTTGTTCATCCGAAACTGGATTTCCAAAAGGATGCACTTTAAACCAAGTCAATTTCATTATGGTTTTCTCTGTTGGAAACCTACAAAAGAATACATTTAATCAGATTTACTATTTTTGATCATTCTTAGCTGATCTTTATGTACCAACATTGTTCTGTTTTTCTTTTTTCCTTTAATTTTGTACACTAATGGTCCAATTTGTTCCACTACTTCAAACGGGCCTTGCCAATTGCTAGCCCATGGTCCTTCCATTTGAATGTTTTTACCAATACTTTGGTTCCACAGGGAAGGTTTTCTTCAGCTGGTAATATTGGCACCTTTTTCCATACATGGAACGCTTGCTCCCTTGCATTATAGTCACATATGCTAGTAAGTTGTTTTAGCCATTCCTGATGTTTGCTGATTTCTAGCATGGGCCTACCATTAGGGAAATCTGGATCAAATGGTAATAGTATGAGCATTTTGTGGCCTGTCATTATTTCATATGGGGAAATACCTGTTTTGCTGTTTGGTGTTGCTCAAATACCCATTAAAATACCAGGCAGATGATGTGCCCATGTATTGCCCTTTTCCAAGCATGCCTTTTTTAGACGTTCTTTTAACGTCCGATTCATACGTTCTACAATGCCATTGGATTGTGGATGGCATGGTACATGAAACCTTTGCTCTATACCTAACAAATTACACATTTGTTTAATGAGATCACTAACAAACTGTGGGCCATTGTCTGACTCTATGACCCGTGGCCATCCCCAATGACAGAAAATATTTTTCCATAAGGCTTCTGCTGTTGCCTTTGCTGTCATGGTTTTGGTAGGAATTGCTTCTACCCATTTTGAAAAAACGTCCACTACAACTAGTAGATACCTGTAACCTCCCTTTGCTGTTGGTAATGGACCTGCATAATCTATTTGAACTGCGTACCATGGCCCATCTGCTGGCTGTACTCGATGTAACTGAGGCCTTTTGCTTTTAGCATTTACCTGCAGACAGATTAAACATTCTTCTATAATCAGTTTACAAACCTTTTTTAAATTTGGGTTCCAATACTTTTCTTTTACAACTGCCCATAACTTATCAGTTCCTATATGGCCCAGTATTTGGTGATTTAACTTGACCAGCTGGCGTGCCAACTGGAATGGTACATATGGCAACTGTAACCCTTTGGAGGTGGTGTATGCACAGTACTCCTTTGGTGATACTCCTGTCAATTTGCACTGATCGATTTCTTCTTTTAAGCCCTGTTGTTTTTGTATATTTACAAGGTCTTTCTCTATTGATTTTTTATCTAACTCTTTTAAGACACTAACTTCTATACTGATATATTCATATTCTGGAAGTTCTTTTCCATTTTGTGCTGCTTGTTTTGCCAAAGTACCAGCTAACACATTTAATCTGTAAGTTTCACTGGTTGGCTTTTGATGTGCTTTTACTTTTAAGATGCTATACTGTCCTTGTTGTTTTGACATTGTTATAACTTTATATATGTCTTTTAATACTTCAGCATGCCATAATGGTTTACCTACACTATCCACAAATCCTCATCTTACCCACGTTTCCATATGTAATCTCAAAGAATTTACTACGTAAGCACTATCTGAAAAAATGTTAATGGGATTGTAATACTTTAACACATACAGTACTGCCTCCAGTTCAGCTCTTTGAGCTGACATATGCCCTAGTAATTTGATTAGTTCAGGGGAACCCAGTTGTGGATTTTCTGGAACTATGGCAAATCCTGTCCAGTATCCGCCTTGGTCCCAATATCGTGCTCCATCCACAAAGATGGATGGTTTAAAGTGATCAAAATCAGATGCTAAAAATTGCACCTCTGGTGACATTATCTTTTCTAAACAGTTATGCTGTTTTCCTTCATATCCCATGTAGTTTGATAAATAGTATTTGTCCCCTGTCTGTATAGTAACAGTTTTCATTCCAAAAAGTGCCATCCATTTTGCAAAGACTGCCTGACTAATACCATCTGTAATTTTGTTCATTTCAAAACTGTCCACCAGAGCTTTTACAGCTTGATGTGGTGTTTGTACTATAATGCTGGAAAATACGGTCAAATATTCAGTTTGTTTAATACCCCAGTAAATGGCTAATAACTGCTGTATACATGGATGGTAGCCCAATTCCACTGGGGTCATCTTCCTGCTAAAGAAAGTGACCGGGCGTAATGTTTTTTCCATTCTGTTGTCACTACCATGTGGCCATTCCTGTAATAGTACCACAGTGTTTTTTTTTTCCTGCTGCTGCTTGTAACACAAATGGTAACCTTGGTGTGGGCGCTATTAGTTCTGTAGCTTGTGCTAGTTTTATTTTTATATGTGAAAATGCCTCCTCGAGATGCCCACTCTAAAAAGGTGGAGTTCTTTTGTTCCTGTAATATTTTGTATAGGGGAGCAGCCACGGCTGCATAATCCTCTATAAATTCCCTATTGTAATTCATGATTCCCATGAATTTATGTAAGTCTGCTATAGTCAGTGGCTTTTCCATTTGTAAAATACCTTGTACACGTACAGGGCAAGGAGATCTTCCTGTTGGCTTTATAATAGTACCTAGAAACTTAACTTTTTGTGTCATAAACTTAATTTTTTCACTTTTAACCTTAAACCCTGCTTGTTGTAGAGTATAAAAAAATCTCTTAAGAAGCTGTACATGCTCCTCTACTGTTTCTGACTGAATTAAAATATCATCAATGTAATGTATTACTGAATCATCCTTTTCCAAATGTTGTAGAATGGATCCTACTGTCTGATGAAAAATAACTGGACTGTTTTAAAACCCTTGTGGTAACCTTGTCATAACATATTGCTGGTTTTTAAATGTAAAGGCAAATCTTGGCCAATCTTTTTTCCTGAGTGGAACTGCAAAAAAAAACATTTGCTAAATCTATTACTGTAAACCATTTACTTTGTGGCTTAACATGTGCAGTCAACTCTGGGACTCCTGGAATCAAATGTGCTCTAGGAGTGGTATACTGATTAACCTTCCGTAAATCAATAACAAGACGATAACTACCATATTTTTTCTTAACTGGCCAGATTGGTGAATTTGTAGGACTGTTGCCTTTTTGTATAATCCCTTCCTTTTCCCATTCTACAATACATTTTTCCATATGTTCTTCTGCCTTCCTAGGAATAGGATATTGTTTTTGAAAAGGTGGTATATAGTCCTGATCACTTCCTACTCCTACTGGGCTTTCTAGTTTTCCACAATCACTGGGACCCTTGAACCATAGATTTGGGAATTGCTGTTGTAAATGCTTCCATACATCCTCACTGTGTATTTACATAGCCTGTAGGTTTTTCAGGTTTGTCAGGTAGAGAGATTGCATAGCAACCTTTATTTTGCTTTTTCTCTCTTTGTTGTTTGTCTCCTATCCACAAAATTTCATTAGGTAAATCAATTACTATACCTAAAGGTCCTAGAATGTCCATACCAATAATGGTATTTGTGCAAGATGGATGCATTAAAAATGCACCCTTCCATGTCTGTCCTTCTTGACAAAACTTTATGTCCACACTTTGGCTACTCACTGCATAGCATCCTGTGCCATTAAATGCTGAAATGCAAACCTTTTTTATAGGATTTGCTGGTAACTGTCTGTTTGTGACAGATACTGCTGCTCCTGTGTCTATTAAGACATTTTTCCACAATGACCCCTCTATCCAAATATCAGTCAGTGGTCGTCCATCTCGACCCTTTTTAAAGGTAGTCAGGAAAGATACCAGAGTAGGGGGGGTTTGCATCCCTATTGTAAGGAAATCCACTCATCCTCTCCTTTATTATCAAATGCAATATGATGTACCTCATGTTTTTGTTTGTCATCTTCCTCTGTGTCTGAATGATCTACATATTTAGGTTTTTCAATCTTTTTTTTTAACTGTTGCCTAGCTATTCCTTCTGCCTGTTCTATCAAATGTTTCGGATTTATAGGTGAAACTGTTTGAAAATCTACTGGGCATACTTTCCCTTTTCCTGTATATTGATGGCTCTTATAACTGTTTTTGCCAATATTGTAAGGTTTTTGTACATAATCCTGCTTTTCTGACTTTTCTTGTAAATTTGTTTGCTCTCTTTTTGGAAATACCCCCTGTTCTTCTTTCTTTTTGCGCCAGGCTTTGTAATGATCACAATTTTGCTTAACATGTCCTATTTTTTTACAAAAAAAGCCTTTTGCTCATTACCTGTACTTGATCCTGGTACTACAAGCATAGAGGCAGGAGCTGGTGGTGCTGATGCAGCTCTTTCTGCTGGTGGTTGGTCACACCACCTTTGCCTTTCCCTGTTTTTTTTCTCACCAATTACTTCAAATGGCTCACTATTTTCTTCAAATGCAAAGATATGGTGTGAGTATAATGTCCCATCATCGGCCATAGTCCGTCCCCTCATTAGTTTTTTTACCAAATCAGTGAGGGTATCAGAATTTTCTTCGTAGATACATTTAATATCCCCTGGAACCCCTTTTACTTGTTCTAAGAAGCAATGTATTAACTGTTTTTGTATGTCTCTTTTTTTCCATGTCTCTGTTTTCTTATATATGATTTGAAATGCAAGTCTAAAATGATCACTTTGTTCCATTAATTTATCTGTGATAGTAATTTTAAAATTATCTAATAATTTGGCTGTGAGAGGCTGCCCTTGTGTAAATGCCATTAAAATGGCTGTCATACGTCCTACTTTAGTATTTAACTGATAATCATCTGGTTTTAATTGAATGAAAGTTTTAAAACATTTGGGAATAAAAATCCAAAAACATCTAAGTAATGCATCTGTCCATATATCAGATCCTGCTGTATATGCCACCCATTCTTCAAATGTAAGCATGTTATAAAATATGCCTTTTTTATCATTCCACTGTGGTAAACTCTGTAATAATCTAGACTGTGTATATAAATCTGTAGTGGTTCCCTGCCCCTGTTCTATAATTTGGACTGGTTTTGTGTTTTTTAACTCTTCCTTAAGCTGGGATATCAAAATAGTATTTTGGAGGTTAGTCTCTGTTAATTTATCTAATTCTTCTTCCTTTTCCTTCAAACGTTGTTTAAGGTCTGTCATTTCTACTTGTAAGTGTTTAAGGGATGTATGATACCTATTATTGGATTCCTCTGTGGACTGCAGGGCTCCTATGCACTTTTGACAGAGATCTTGGATGTCATTTCTGAACATTTTAAACTCACTTTGTTTCTCTTTTAAAAACGTATTAAATTCTTCTGTTAATGTATCATAAGCTTTGTTTCTGTCCTCATCTGTAAAGGGAGTTACAAGATCTACAGGGGGCTCTGTCAATAACAGATTTGACTGCTGTTTTAATTCAGAAATTAATGTACTGACATGACATAACTGCTTGACATCTGGATATAATGAAAACTGTGTACCCTTAATTAATTCTTTATCATGAACAGATCTGTCTGAAAAGTCTATTTTTTTAGCAATATCATGCAAGATTTTTTTATGGCATATTACACAAAATGCAGTTTCTCTTGAATCACACAATAAACATTTACTATGATATACTTCATTTTTTTGTTGCAAATACCAATCAAATGTTATAATCCACTTACATAATGCTTGTATGTCAACTTGCCCTAACAAGGTTTTACACTTACTAATGTGTTGTGTATACCAACATTGCAATTTACTCCATATTTTATCTGGTTGTTCTGCTACATTAAGAGTAAAACTTGGCTTACATTTGCTAGAATTCTGCCTAATAGCATCCATACTAAAAAATGTGACGTAGAAAAAAGTCTTACCAGTGAGCATGAAAACAGGTGATCAGGCTGTTGTTGCAGATGGCTGGAAATTTTTCAAAGTCACTCGAGAAGCTGGGAAAGCACAACAGGCAGTGGACTGTTGGGCTAGTGGATATCCACCTTTTCTTAGTGAAATTATGGCACTGCGACTGGAACTTCTGTCTCACTCCGGATGTAGACATCTAAAAAACTTTACTACTGCAAGCTGCATAAACTGGAATACTTCTGTTCAGAATTGACATATACGTACAAATCTTAGCTACTGCAATTTAACTGAAGTAACCCTCTGCAGGGCTTACCATCACTCCCCCTGTGTTTGAATGCAGAGTGTAGGTTCAGATGCAGGCTAGCTTGCCATTGAAAAAATATTTGGCTCTAGACACTCAGCTGGCTCATCATTGAAAAAATATATTGAGCTCTCTAGGTTCGACTCCTGGCTGGCTCACCATTGAAAAAATATTTGGATCTGCTTACTGCTTCTTACTGCTTGCTCTTGCTGTGGGATTTGCTGGCTGGATTCTGCTAAAATTCAAAGTCTAGTTATATTTGCATTCACAGTCTGTCGCATACAGAAACTTGCAGAATATACACTGATGAGAGAATATACTTTGCAGCATCAACTTTAGAGAGCAGTAACCAATAACTTTTTATAATAAACCAAAAGGACCAACATTGCAGCTTAAAGGTACTGGTCCAACTTTACTTCTCATATAGTACAGATGATGTGAGAGATATACCATTTACCTCAGGACTTGTGTCCCTACCATACCTCTAACATAACTAGATTTAATACAGACTTTTTATACATATTTTAGTTAAACACACACCCTCTTGGTTTTGGAAAGATACTGCCTTGATGACGCAACTGCTAACACATCTGTTCTTGTGCAAATAATGATAAGTAAACTGTCTTCAAGAAAACGCCTTGTGGATTCTGTAAATGCTGATAAGTAAACTGTCTTCAAGAAAACGCCTTGTGGATTAACTTTCTTAGAAAAACATATTTTTAAACTTTCTTAGAAAAACATGTCCTGTTGTCCAGTGAAAGCAGATTACACTCTTGTCATGTCTGTAAGAAGTAAGTTTTCTTGATGTGTGTGTAATACACTCATAAGCAAATTCCTTATTTTTTTAAGCCACAGTCATTTATTTTAAACTTTCTTGATGTGTGTATTTTTTAAGCCACAATCATTTAGTATGGATGCTAATCACATATTACTAAACTTTCTTTCTACATTTGAGCAAGCTTTATCTTATTCCTTATTTATGTTGCATATTTGTAGCAAAGTTATTTTCAACCTTAGTATATTGTTGGGCACACTGTAACAGATTCCAAGATAGCAGTCCCAAAAAATAACTCTTACAACTACATATGTCAAAGTATCAACTGATATGGTACATCACTTGTCATCTGTTTTTATTTTAAAAAAGGAGGGTTTCCTTAAACAACTGAGAAACAGTAATGATTTATTCAGAATGTTCAAAGAGTCCAATAATTCTTCACAAACAAAGGTAAGTCAAGATGGGTTACTATTTACATTATATATAAGCCAAACAAAGCAACATATAATACAAACATAGAAGTTTCTGTTCCCCTACTTGAACTCAATGAATACTTATCTTGTTAATTTTTCATTGATTTTGCTTATAATAATTTAAGTAATTAATTAACTAATTCAACAATGTACCATTCATCAGAGTTCAGACTCAAATGTAACAAATTAACATAATATATAATAGCAGTAACAGTAGAGTGTTTTGAATAAAAATGCTATCATGGAGACTAAGATTTAGAATTGTCATGTATATCCTGGTTAAATAATAGTAGCAAGCTCTTAGTACAAATGTCATCATTATTCTGTCTAAATATAGTTAATATCATTTATGGCAGGTATCACAGCTACAAGTGCTGTTTGATCAGTCCTGATATGGTGTGTGGATGCAGCTGTGTTTGGCAGCTAGTACAAATGTCATTATTATTCTGTCTAAACATAGTTAATATAAATTATGGCAGGTATCATAGCATTGAGTGCTGTTTGATCAATCCTGATATGGTGTGTGTGGATGCACCCATGTCTGGCAGCTAGTACAAATATCATTATTATTCTGTCAAAACATAGTTAATATTAATTATGGCAGGTATCATAGTTTCAAGTGCTATTTGATTAAGTCTGACATGGTGTGTGTGGATGCAGCTGTGTCTGGCAGCTGTTGTATGTTACCATTTTCATCTCTGGGAAGCTATGGGTTGCTGCTTGTGATCGAGGTTTACTGATGCTTGTGTATTAGGAAGAGACATTTGGTGTTTTAGCCTGGATCCAGGGGAAGGGGGTGGATAAAACTGTGATTTGGGATATGTTGGCATAGAATAGTTTGTTTATACATCTGCTGCGTGAGAGGTAGGAAGGCTGGAAGAATGTGTTATCTCTTCTTGTGGTGGCTTGTTGGGAGTTTTTTTTTTTTTTATCTGTTTGCTCTCTGTTATTTTCCTGTCTGCTGCCTCACTGAAAGGGTAGGAATTTAGGCTTGAAGTTGCAGTGAAGTGAAGCTTTGCTTCAAATGCATCTCAAGCCTCTGGTATGCAGTACACAGACACACTAACAGAAACAGATGCTTCCAGGTTGTTATGATAAAAAAGACAGAGTGACGATAATGCTTAAAGGCTCTGAGGAACTTCAGAGATGATTCTCAGCAATGAAGTTTTTGGTTTAAAAAAATGTATAATAAAAGCGCTGTTTAAAACCACATGTACACATATTGATGGTCTCCCAGTACTTCGTTTAGCTCATTAAGTTGATTCTTGATAAAAATAATAATAAGAGCAATTTTATATTTAAAATGTATTTTGCTCCAAACACATTAAGGACTTACACAAGAGTGGAAGTCTGTGTTATCGTAAAAGACTAAGAGCACTTGGTCTTGTGCAATACCCTTTGCAGTTGTGTGGGAGGGGAGCTTGCTCGGACATGTTGGGCATATGAGGATAGCTGATTCTAGGGGTGTTTGTGGTTGCCAGTAAGTGCTAGAGTCATCAGATTTCCTTCATGGAAATATCTGTGGGAATGGTAGGTATGTTGAGTGGCTCACTGCCAGAGTGACCAATGCATGGAACAAGCTGGTAAAATGTAACAGGACAAATATTGGTTTGGATATTTTAAGAACAGCCTGGAAACACACCACATGAACTAGTGAATGGTATACTGGCAAAACTGGATGGGCATTGATGCCTGTGCTTGAACTACTGATATGTGTGTATGTAAGGATGGAAATATACTTATAACAGATAAGAAACTAGAAGGGTCACATCATTTAAAGTCTATGGGCTATATAAACATGATTGGAAGGAGATTTTAAGAATAAGCATTACAGCTTGTGTAATGTATTATTTTAGTAAATCTAGACATAAAATATATAATCATCACATAAAATGAAGCAGTCTGCTAAATTTAGATATTAAAGACAGGATTTAATAACACGGGCTTGTGTATAATAACACTACTGTCTTAACTTGTCATAAATGACATACACTACATTGAACATCAAGGGGAAGCATGATGATTTTCTTATATAAGTAAATATGCATAACAAGTCATATAATTGCTCTAACTTGAATTATAGTTTTTATAACCCATCTTGACCATACATAATACTTAAGCAGTTACCAAGGTAGCTAATGTTTTATACATGACATCAAACTAAGTTGTTCAAGAGAAACAATATTAAGGACTTACACAAGAGTGGAAGTCTGTGTTATCATACATCATATCTGAACTAGGAATGTCACAGAATGTAACAATCACATTCTGAACTAATAGTATTAAATTGACAATAATCACTCAGTTTAACATTTTCTGATTATACAAAATAGAATGCTGCCATTTAAATCTAAAAAAAATCAGTATATGCCATAAAATGGCAATTTATGAATATGGAAAGGGAACTTGTAATCATTAATCACAGTAAGTGAATTTGTTGTTTTTAACCTATAATTTCACTCATTTTTAATAAGAAATGATAGATATCAAAATCCTTATGTGTAGGAAATGGGAGAAGAGGGATGCAATGATAATTAAAATGCACTAACTTTCATCAATGTTCACATAAAACAAACTTGATTTAAGTAAGTTAGCAACAAACAAAGCAATTACTTAAATGCTGGTAAACAATGAAATATAACTTCTGATATAGCCAGTAAAATACATTGTATTATAAACATTAGGTATAAATATTATTACCATCTATTTATATTAAGTAATACGTTTTGAAAGACTTCATTAATAAGGGTGAATATGTTAAATAACCGTGTGCTATAATCTTTTACTGAAGTTTTGTATATATGATACATCCTACTTTACTATGATTGAATTGCTTGTCATCTATCTTTCATGTAAATATTAATTGCTTATAGAATAAATAGACATTTATATTGTATTAGAATTCTGTCTAATCTGCAATAGTACTATATCTGTTCAAAATAACATAAATATTGCTTATTCCTATTACAAATATACTCCATGTGATAATTCAATTTATGGAGCTCAGATGTTATGGATTGTCAAGGTATGAGTGATAATCTGATGGACTTAGATTTATCCATCAGATTAGGAATGATTTTCATTCCATGGCTAGTATGGATCTTAGTTTTGTTAACATTTACTAATTAAAATTTATTTCACAAAAACATTTTAGTATGCCTGACCAAAACATTACTTTATTAGTAAACACTCAAAATAAAAAACTGATAATTTCCTTTAAAAGCTCAAACATATACTTTATAGTTATCAGAGGAAAATGTTTAATAGTCGCAATAAAACAAAAAAAAACATAGTCTAAATAACCTAAGATGGATTTAACTTTATTATCTTTAAATACCAATGGCTTAAACAACCCTAGCAAGAGATCAAATCTACTGAAATATTTAAAACTGAACAAAGCACAAAGTGTCTTCCTTCAAGAAACTCATTTCAAAACAAATTACAATTACAAATGGAATCCTAAGGAATATATGATATTGACGAAATCCACTTATAAGTCAAAGACATAAGGGGTAACAATTTTATGGAAAACAGATGTGTTTAACCCAGAAATCATTTATAAGTATGAAGATAAAGCAGGCATTATGGCATTAGTAATAGTTAAATATAATAACATAATATGGACCCTAGCCAGTCTATACTGGTTCCCAGGCATTGGAACAGGAACTGTTAAAAAACACTTGGATTTAATTTCCAATAATTATAAAGGCAACTTAATGTTAAGAGGAGATTTTAACTGTATATTTGATATTTCTGAAACTACAAATAAAAGAATATGGCGTACATCTGCTGTATAAAAAGCTTTAAACAAGTGGGTAGAATCATTTAATCTTGTAGATACTTTCAAATTTAAAGAAAATAAATCTTTGTTGTTTTCCCATCAACATCACAGATTTGTTACCAAAACTAGAACAAATAAAATATTTGCTGCCCATGACTTACACTCTAAAATCATTAATTTCTCAATCATTCCCTGCCCCTTTTCAGATCACAATTCATTGATAATAAAACTTCAAAATGGGTACAAACCATTAATCTTTAACTCCAGAATTCCAACATATATCTAAAACTATAGAGTTCAAACCCTGGTTGTCATCTGAATTACAGTTCTTCTTAGATATTAATTGCACCACAAAGATAAATAAAATAATTATATGGGACTCATTAAAGCTTACATATATGGTAAAACCCTAACTTGGTATAAAAAAATCAGAGAATGGGATTCTGAATTATTAGATCTACAATCCAAACTTTTGTCAGTAAAAGCTGAAAACAAATCAAAATCATTTGGAGATGAAAAAGAAAGTAAAAGTATTAAACAATAAATACAATGAAATTCTTACATATAAAATTAGTTTAGCTTTAGAAAAACTACAAATGAATACCTTGGCAACTTCTCCCAAATATCTGCATAATTTATCCACAAGAATCAAAATACAATCAAAAGCTAATAACATTAAAACTATCTTCCATGCAAAGAAAGGGAAAAATGTCTTGGATATAGGTGATATTCTTGATACCTATAGAAATCACTATATGGAACATTTCCAAAAAGAAAATATACATATTGATCAATTAAATCTAGATGAAAAATGTTCTAATATAAAAAATGCCAGAAAAATTAAAACTAGATCTGCAAGCACCCATATCCTACAAAGAAATTACAGACACAATAAAATAGGGTAAAATAATAAAGCTCCAGGTATAAATGGCATAATTATGGAAATATATAAACATTTTCCTTCAAAGATACTATCCCTCTTCCATAAAACTCTATTAGAAATTCAGTCACAAACTTTAATACCACCCTCTTGGAGATATTCCTTAATCACACCAATTCTAAAGGAAAACAAATCCCCAAACCTCTGTACCTCATACAGACCTATATCATTATTAAATAATGCCTATAAGATATTCATGACAATATTAACTAACAGAATGAAAATACCACTATCCAAAAGAATAAATAACGATCAAACTGGATTTATATATCATAGACACACACATGGCAATATTAAATGGATAATTTCTCTTATAGATTATGTTAATAAAGAAAATAAACACTTATAAGTGGCTTAAATATAGAGAAAAACTTTGATTCCCTAAATTGGGACTATTTATTCAAAATCCTAATGCTATTTTAATTTCCTGCATCCTTTGTTAATCTCCTAAAGAATATATATATACAAAACATTTAGCGTATGTCAAGTTAGGTCCTTTTACCTCAGGTTCTATACATATAACAAAAGGCACTAAACAAGGATGTCCCATGTCACCGATTCTATTGGCTCTGGCTATTGAAATATTGGTAGATTCAATTCATAACAATATAAAAATCAAAGGAATAGATGTTTATGAACAAAACAATTCTAAAGTAATGCTATTTGCTGATGACATATTACTACAAAAGAGACATTAGAAGAATTAGATATATTAATTGACAAATTTCACATGACTTCAGGACTCCATTTCAATAAATCAAAATCAAACTTTTTTATTTTTAAATAAAAAAAAGAACTGCAGACTAAGGGGAATCACATCATAGAGAAACAAGAATCTACCTTAAAATATCTAGGAATTGAGTTATGCAAGGATAATAATGAATTAGTCTCAAAAGAACTGCAATAATATCATCAATACAATTAAAATCTCTGTGGAAAAATGGAAAAAAATAATATTAACATTTGAAAATAGACTACAGCTAATAAAAATGGTTTTACTGCCCAAGATCTTATATATAGCATTGGCAATACAACTGTTACCAGAAAGGAATATACTTAAAGAAATAAATTCATGTCTAATAAAATTTTTTTGGTTTCCCAAAAGAAACAGACAGAGCTTTAATACATCATATCAGACCATGGAAACAGGGAGGATTAAACTTTCCTGATATAGAAACATATATAAAAGCATCAATATCTAAAACAATCTCAGACTGGATAAGTCCAAATGACTCTGCAAATTGGGAAGAATTACTAACTGTAATATCAATAAATGAATTTGATTTACAAAAAAAATTCAAATAACAGATTAAAAACAATTTGCCATGGCACATATTATGTATTAGTATGCAATATAACATAACTAAACCCACTAAAACTCGTATAAGTAATTATTACATTGACTCATTTAGGAAAATTATTAATGCAAATTGAGATTTAAAAAATCTGGTTTGATCTTTTAACACTATTTATAGCCACAAAGAACTTTCCACATAAAATATATAGAGAAATTATTAATTCCTGGGAACAGAAAGGATTTGTTTGTTGGCTCCAATGTATCAAAGAACTAAAAGTTTTAGATATGCAAGTAATAGAAACAACAGACACAATTCCACAACAGGACTGGCTAACTTTACAGAGTATTCTGTCATATTCGCAAGATTTAAGTAGAATAATTAACAATTCTTTATTTAAAGAAATACCTAAATTTATGAAATACATATATGAAATCAAATATAATGACTTTGACATGGGAAACAGTATTTCAAAATTTTACAAAATCTTGATAAACTATAAAACAACACCCAAAACCTCATATTGGAAATATATAACAAAAATACACTCAATACAGTTAACTGAAGATATTAAAACAAATATCTTATTATCGATAAAATATACATTCTTTACACAATACTGGAAAGTTTTTAATTGAAAATGCTTGCACAAAGCATTCTTAACCCCAGACAGAATCAGTAAAATTAGTTTTTCCATAAAAGGAAAATGTTGGACATGTGAGCAAGTACACAATGCAGATTAGAACCATATTTTCTTTGATTGTGTTAAAATTAAGCCATTTTGGAATGGTTTTAATAACTTTCTACAAGCTTTATTTAATTAATCATTTTATTTAACTAAAGCTCTTGTATTATTAAATGTGAACGAAGGTCCTCATTTGAATAGGTCAAACATGTATCTAGTATGGACTATACTTGCAATTTCAAGGAAGTGTATAACAAGAAGATGTAATGTAAACACAATACCAACTTTGGAAGACTTCTACAGCCTACAGAAGACCACAGTATTATTGGAAATTAAAATTAAAGAACCAAAAATTTATCCAAAGCCATTTATCAACAACCCTTGGGGAAAAGTCTTATTGTTGATTGACACTATACGATAATGGATTGGACATACTTATAAAGCAACTATATGCATTAGGATCTGTTATAGTGTCAGGCTAATGTAAACAGTGTACATAGTTATTTAAGATATTATGTATAAATACTATGTAATTCATTCAAATGTATTTGAAAAAAAATGAGGAAAAAAAAGATCATAACATTAATCAGAAAGGCTTTTTTGTTAGCAACTGAAACAAATCAGTTACCATTAATTTGGGAATGTTCTTTTATTATTCTCATTGTAAAACAAGGGAACAATTCAGCATTAGTTGTATCTTACAGACCCATCTTATTATAAAATTCTAATTATAAAATATGTGCTTCAGTTTTAACTAATAGGTTTAGGTCATAATGAACAACTTAATAAAGATCAATCAGGTTTTATAACAAATAGATTTAAAACAATATTAACAGTCATTCCAATAACTAACAATGCAAATATCAAGAAACTGAGATCAGTTTTAACATAAAGAAAGAATTTGACAAAGAAAATTAGATATTTTTTATTAAAAACATTACAGACTTATGGATTTTCTAAATAAATGTAATATAATATATGTAAATGAAAACATGTTAATATGGTTTGTTTGTTCTGTTAATTTATGTGTGTCTATGTCTTGTCTTTGTCTTTCGGCTTTTCGGTTAGGGGTCGCCACAGCAGAACTCTGGTTTGCTAATGATTGGCAGTGGATTTTTACGGTGCTGAGTTACCAGCCTGACGCCCAACCTTCAAGGAAGGCACACCCATTCACACACGCACCTACCTGCATGTCTTTAATATCACTCGACTGTGGGGAGGACATGCAGACTCCACACAGATGGTGTTCCAGCCAAGAATCGAATGGGAGAACCTCTTGCTGCGAGGTGACAACGCTACCGCAGCACCACCACTGTGGATATATATATATTGCGCTTATATATCTCAAGTATATGCACACAAATGTAGTCAGTGTGTGGTAAACTACCACCAAGCTGTGCATACCCATATGCAAACCAAATAAGAAAGTACAAAGGGCAGTGTACAGTTATCATTTACACAGGTGAGGAAAGGAGCTGGCTCTACCAGGAAGTACAGTGAATCAATCACTAACCTAGTGTGAAGTCTGTGCTCCAAAACTGCTTCTTTAATGTGATGAGGCTCTCTGCCTGTAATTGTGTTGATTCAGCTGTCTGGGTACAATGATTATGTAATTAGAGATCATCCCATTATTGTTTCTAAATCGCTCAATTTCCATGACCAGCAAACCTGATAAACATGGTGGTGATTTCTAAATAATGCCATGCACATGCCTAAGCACTTGCGGGCAGCTCCTTACGTGTGTACTCAGCCTATTATTTTAGGGGTTTGGGAATTGTCATCCAATATTTAACCATCTTCAGATGAAACCACTGTAAAGCTTTCATTCTCAACAACATAAAAAGGGATGCCGGAATATGATATTTCACGCCTTAAAGTGCCATTGGAAATATAAAAAAATACAGTACCTATATTTTCTGTGTTTGACATTTGTCATGCAAATGAAGTGCATGTCAGTGCCCATTGTTGCCCAGCAGACAGGACATGTAACAAACTGCTTTGAGCTCCAAACCATTTGACATTTTCCCTGAGATTCTTCTAGGTGAGACTTAATGGCTGGAAAAGGAGAGGGTAGTGCTCTTTCTACAGTACAAAGGTGGTATGAGGAGGAGTCCAGCATTTTTCTGAACATCCTCCATTAGATGTACAGCCAGAGACTCCTGCAGAAGGGCTGTACAAGTCACAATGTATTTTCCTGTCCAGTAGTATCACTGCAGCAGTACATATTCCACACAGGCAAGATCATCCTTATTAATTTGTTGAAAATGTCCTAACTTGCAATAGGAATGATTGTTCTTTACCTATCACATATGGCTAAAATCCATCTGTCTTAGCAGCATATGCACAATCAGAAGCATAGGTGGTTCAACCAGTGCCCTGTGCTAGTTCCATGAACCAGCACTCCATCCCCTCAGCTCTTCAATGGAAAATCAAAAAAAAAAAATCACTTTACTGTATTAAGCCAGTCACTGTATAAGTGACTTATTATGCACCTGCACTATCCCATAGCTCTTTCAGAGCAAAAGCAAAAACAAAAAAACAAACATTCATTCTAGCAAGGTGACCAGATGCATAACACCCCCCCTTAGCCATTCAGGAACTATTTCTGTGCCCTGCCCTGACCCTTCTCTAATACATTCAAACCTGAATGCTGCAACTCCCCTTGTGGGGTCTAAACTCTAACAACTGCTTGCTATGATTTAAAAGTGTAACAAAGAAATTAACTGAAACCTTAGCTCTGCGTCTCTCCATGAAGACGACGTATAGACTGCAGCAGCAGTTAATACAGTTTATACCTTGCCTGAAAGGAGTAATACGGCGTTTAGGTTTTAGTTAAAAAAATATCCTTCTTATAAGCTGTAGCAAACAGATATATCCTGCCTGCATGGAGCTCTATCAAGTTTTAGTTCAAAAAAAGGATTTTTTTTATCTTTTAAACTGTGGCAAACTGTTTACTACAATGAAATACACAGTTACTATAGTTTAGACCACACAGAGCACTACAGTGCTCAGGTATATTGACATTTAAAAGTCATTATTGTATTAATAAAGATTTAGATTGGCTGATTGCACCATCAACACTTTGTACCCGGGGCAGTTGTCCCTCTCTCCTTGCCCTAGCTAAGCTACTGCAGCAGACAGAGGTGCCCATTCCGTATAATACCAGAAATTCTACAGCTGACATAGAAGGGAAATTCTCATTATTGCCAGACTAGCTATGGGGCTTCACATTGAGTACAAGTATGCCTTTGGTGGTAATCTGTGAAGTTTGACACTTAGGACACTGATCTGTATGAGGGGACTGACAGATTAAACCAACAGTCCATCAGTAAGTGGTGGAGTTTCAGGGAATGACAACAGGATGAGATTGCTAATGATCTTATCAATAGGTGTTGTGTCAGGTAAATGGGATACGAGTGGTCAGACTGGTGTGATGCAAGTTGCTGTATAAGGTAAGAGTGACTGGTAATCAGGTTAAGGAGGGGAACTGACAGCATGGAAATTTGTGTCTAGGTAGTAACATGAGGAATGGAGTTTTGCTTTTTAATTATATTTTCTGGCCCTATGCTGTTGACCATCAGCTGCCACTGGCAGAAGCATAGCTGGCTCAACTAGATCCCTGTGCCTTTACCATGAACCAGTGTCCCACTCCCTCAGCTCTTCAGGAGCCGATTGCTATATGATTAGCTTATTACAGACCCCCACCCCACCTAAAAGCTAATCCAGAGCAAAAGCAAAAACAAAAAAAAAGACATTCCTTCTAGCTATGGGGACCAGGTGTATAACACCGCCTCCCTCCTGCCCATTCATTCAGGTCCTGTTTCTATGCTCCACATCCAAACCCCCTCCGATGTATTCAAACCTGAGCATTGTAGCGCTCCATGTGGGGTCTAAACTCTAGCAACTACTTGCTACATTGTGGCAAGCAGTTTGTAACAGTTTAAAACTGTAAAAAAGAAACTGAAACTTTTTTAACTGAAACCTGAGCACTGTAGCTGTCTGTAAACACAGTGTATAAACTGTAGGAACAGTTACTACAGTTTATACCCTGTATGCACTGAGCACTATAGCTCTCAGGTATTAGTTAATTTGCCTTACAAACATTTAAACAAGAATTTTTAGAAAGAGGCTATAGTAGTAAACTTATTGATTCTCAAATAGCAGAAGGATGGTGGCATAGATCAGGTAAGTGCCAGCCATATTTTCCCCCCTCCCACTAGTATTAACAACAGAGACAATATTGACAATACTTTCTCAAGTGATGCTTCCACTGATACCTCTAGGAATAAACTAAAGATGCCATTGACCTTTGCCAGTAATGTGCATGTAGCATGTGATATTATTAAAAAGAACTGGGATATTCTGTCTACTGTACATGAGTTGAATGGGGTCACTGGCACACAGCCAGATTTTGCTTTTAGAAATAATAGATCACTTAAGAGTCAGCTCTGTTATCGATCCTTTAATACTAAATCAACTATAACATCTGATAGACTTGGTACATATATGTGTAGGAATTGTATGGCCTGTACACATATACATATTGGTAATCATTTCACACATCCCACTTTGGGTTTTAAGATAGATACTGCTTTTTATGCAGGTTGTCGAACAAAAAATGTCTATTTTTGCTATTGTACTACCTGCTTCTCATTTTACATAGTGAAAATGAACAGGGTGTTTAAGGATAGAATACCTGAACACCTTAGGGATATCAGGAATGTTAAAGAAATCAGCGCACTATCACTACATGTAGCTAAAGAGGCTAAAGAACATAAGTTTAGCTTTATGGTACTAGAGATTCTGCATAGTACCAAGAGAGGAGGTGACATAAATAATAGAACAGAATCTAGTGAACAGAAATGGATTTTGCGCTTTCAAGCTGATAAACCTCCTGGTTTAAACAACAGTTTCCCTGAAACCCTTCCTTAAAGCACGGCCATTAAAGCATTGATCTCTCTTTTAATATTTTACCATATATGTTTCAATAGTCCATCTTTTATTATTTTTTACTATTGTATTTTTACCAGTTTTAAGTACATATTATTCATTTAGTCTGTTTTATTCAATTTTTTAACGATCTATATATTCTACAGATGTATTTTATCTCATGGCTTTTAGCTATGATGCACATTTTATCTGATTTTTGATTGGATGTTTTAGTGTTTAAAAATGTAACTGCTAGTCTATCTTTGTTGGTCTGATGAAGCGGATGTTATTCCGAGAAAGTGCTTACCTACTACAATAAAGGACATATTGATTTTCACTGCTGTGTGGAACCAGATTATTTTCCTTTTTCTTGTATACAGTGTAGGAACAGTTACTACAGTTTATACCCTGTATGCACTGAGCACTATAGCTCTCAGGTATTAGTTAAAAAATCCTTCTTATAAACTGTAGATAACTGCTTGCTACAAATGTACAAATAGCTGCTATAGTTTAAACCCTGCCTACGTGGAGAGCTATAGTGCTCAGGTTTTAGTTAACAAAATGATTTCTTTTGTCTTTTAAACTGTCATATTGATTCTGAAGAAGTCTGTGTATGTTATCAGATGAAAGCGTTTAATTCTATTTGTTGTTTTATGGTATATTAAATTTATTTCCCTGCACACCTGCTAATCCTGTTTATTGTTTTATGCTACATTAAATTTATTTTCCCTGCATACCTGTGGCTACCTTGTCTTCATTGGATCTGGTATTCATTGCTTTTACCTGTGGATTTGTGTTTTGGTTCTTAGTTTTTTGGAACTATTGCTAGAATTTTTCAGTGTTTTCAATGGGAGAACACTTAAGTTTCTCAATCTCTCAAAAAATATTATGAATTGTTAAAGAAGAATTTTCTAGAACCTACAACCATTCCTCCTGTCCTGTCTGCTTTACAGAAGTTGTATCTTACTGCCTGCAATTTTCCTGTTAGTTAGCCAGCTGTCCCTAAAAAAGCAAATAGAATGTATAAAGTTCCTCAGTGTTTTAAATTTTATACATTATTGACCCGCGGTAGTGGTGCTCCGTTAGCGTTGTCGCCTCACAACAAGACGTTGTCCCGTTCAATTCTCAGATATAGCGTCTTCTGTGTGGAGGCATGCGTGAATGAATGTCCCTTCATTGAAAGTTGTGCATCAGGGCTGGTAACTCGGTACGTAAAAATCCACTACCAAACATTAGTGGATCGGAGTTCCGCTGTGGTGACCCCTAACCGGGATAAGCCGAAAGACACAACAACAACTACAACATTATGGCCAAACCTAACCCAGCAGATATAGCCTTAGATGACTCCTCTGCTACTAAGCACTTAGTTATTTCCAGTCCTACTGTTTCTATTAAGGATAGGAAAAGTATTGATAGGTCTAGGGGAAAAAGTGTATACTTCTACAACTTTGAATTTCAGAATTTTACATTATCAGGCTCATATGTTAAAGTTTATTCTGACATACCATGAAAGTATGAGGACTGTTTTATCTAGTTTCTTCCTGTGAAAAAAAATTGCTTTAAATAACTTAGTTTCTTCTGTTGCACAGGTCATTATGCATTATTTGCAGATTGTATGTATAATTCTGTTGATATTTCTTCCAGGGCTATGGTCACCGGTACTGTTTAAGGAGGCTTGCTTGGCTGCATTCTCACAACCTTCCAGATGCTAAAAATGAAATTGTAAATTCTCTCTTGGAAAGAGATTTAGTGTTTGCCCCCTCTGATACAGAGAGAGGTTTAGTGTTTGGCCCCTCTGATACAGAGATGATCAAAAACTGTCATGAAAGGGGCAGGCTGATCCAGAAAGCCTCTAAGATATTTTCAGCCCTCCTTTTTCAAATTGTCCAAGGGATTTTCTTTTTCCTTATTCAGTTTCAGCAAAAAATAGAATAAAGAGTCTCAACAGAAATCAGGTAAGCAGACATTTAAAAATAAGTGACAAGGAAGGTAAAAAAAAAGTCTCCAGCCTCCCCAAACCAAGGAAACTCTAACAAATCTGAATGACTATTCAAAAGACATTGTGACTCCCACCCACACTGACCCTCTTTCTCTTCCAGAAAGTTTGAATCTCCATTTTTCTCTTTGGCAACAGATTGTTTCAGACAAATGTGTTCTGAAAATCACTCATCAGAATTACAGATGGCAGTGGGAGAAAATTCCTCCTATCCAGGGGGTCACTCCTCATCTTGCAGATCAGACTGTTTTGTTTCCACCTGTTCTTCATCACATGCTGTCCCAAGGTCTGATAGAACCAGTTCCTGCTTTCCAGGTGGAAAATGGGTTTTATTCAAGGATGCTACTAGTCCCAAAGAAAGAAAAAACATGCTTGGTGACTAGTTCTGGATCCTTTTTCATAAACCTGTTTGTGATTATGTCCAAATTCAAAATGATGTCACTTCACAACCCAATGCTTCTTCTTCTTCTTTCAAGTTTTCTGGTAATACTAGACATAAAGGACGCTAATCGTCACATTCCTGCTCATCCAGACTTCAAGCATTTCTTAAGGTTTTGTGTGTCTGGATCACCTTATCAATTCTCTGCCTTACACTTTGGGGTATCCGCTGCACCATAGGTTTCTACAAAGTGTCTAGCTCCAGTTATAGCTCATTGCAGGCTACAAGGTATCTATGTCTTTCCATATTTAGATGGCTAGCTTATCTTTGCAGAGTCTTTTCAAAATGTCAGGAATCTCTCTAAGGTGAGATTCCAAGAGAACATTCAAAAGTTTTTCTTGACTCTGTCACACAAGATTGTGTTCCTGGGTTGTCAACTAGACACCTCAGATCAAAGAACATTTCTTCCATTGTAAAAATAGATCTTTATTTAGGTCTGTTTTTAAGGTTTTCCACTCATTGTTCAGTTACTTTGAGGGAACACCTCAGGATTTTGGCTCTCATGGTATCTATGATTCTCATGATACCCCTGGCAAGACTCCACTTGAGAAAGATACAGTGGTATCTGAAATCTCTTTGGTCCTAGCATTAACACCCTTTATCTTTTCAGATCCAGTACTGGGGTTTGTCAGAAGAGAAATCACTTGGTTAAGGTCTCCCCTTCTACCTCCCAGCTCCAAAGCAGTCAGTCAGCACTGCTGCTTCAAGCTTTGCTTGGAGAGCAGTTTCAGGACAGATAAAAGTGCAGTGACTGTGGGGCACCAAAGATGATGCAAGCACATAAATATCAAGGAGATGCTTGCCCTGATCAAGGCACTGAACTCTCTGAACCATATTTGGTAGCCTGGACCTCTTCAAGTGGTGGTTGCAGACAATACTACAGTTATGTGGTATATCACCAAGCAACAGGGAACCAGGTCATACCACCTTTGCAGACTAGGCATGTTAACTTGGGATACAACTTCACAACACAATCTAACTCTAAAGACATTCTACTTTCTGTCAGAGCAACATTCTGTGTCAGACAAACTGAGCAGGACCAGGGCAAACCCTCATGAATGAAAACTAGATCCGAAGGTCTTCCAAGATATGATCCGTCTGTGGAGAGTTCCTCAAGTAGACCTCTTTGCCTTCTATCTCAATAATAAACTGGCAAAATTCTGTTCCAGAACTCCATCCAAGAAGGCCTGGAAGACAGATACATTTTCTTTTCATTAGACAGGAATACTTCTGTATGCCTTTCCACTAATGTCCAGGGTACTTCTGAAGATTCAAAAGGAATCTCCCAAGATCATTTTGGTGACTCCCTCCTGGGGCAGGCAGCTGTGGTTCTTTCTTCTTTGTAAATGACCAGGGGCAATTACCACATGCTTCCTCACAGAATGGATCTACTCACATAAGAAAAGGGGTGTTTGATACATCCTCACATCAGTCAGTTGACTGACTGGATGATAGGGTCTTGATTTCTTTTAGGCACCTGTTTTCTAAGAATCTGCAGTAGGTACTAATGGAGGCAAGAAAGCCTGGTACTATAAAATCATATATTAGCAAATGGAAAAAAGTTTTGTAGTTGGTGCCAGTAATATAACCAGCACCCATTCAGGGCTAGTTGTTCTCTGTTTTTTTCAGTACTTCAGTGAGTTACTATCCTATGGCCTTTCTTATTCCTCTATCAAGTTTCATTTTTCGGCTATTTCAGCATGTCTGCCCATAGATCCTCCTCTTTCAAGACAGTCACATGTTAAAAAGTTGTTGAAAAAGGTTTTGCATAAGAGGCCTCCAAGTAAATTAGTGGTCCCTCCTTATGATCTTAATTGTATATTAGAGAAACTAACACCTCCATCTGAACCAGCTAATCCATCTGACTTGAGATTCCTAACATGGAAAATAGTTTTATTCATTGCTCTAACCTCTGCAAAAAGGCTATCTGAGTTGCAAGTGCTTATGGTGATTCAACCCTACCTCATCTTCTACAAGAACAGGGTTTCTTTGAGAAGTAATCCTTCTTTTATGCCAAAAGTGGTATCTGAGTTTACTTTAAATCAAACTATCCATTGCCCCATTTTCTTTCTGTACCTAAAAATGAGGAGTACAGGGTACTCCATACCTTGGATGTCCACAGACAGCTCAGGTACTATCTTGATAGAACTAAATCTTTCAGATCATTGGATACATAGTTAATTTCTTGTGAAGGTAAGAAATGACAACTGGTGTCAAAACAGACTATTTACAAATGGCTATCCAAGGCTATTACTTTAGTTATACTCGCCGTGACAAATCTGTTCCAGGCAGAGTAAAGGTCCACTCTACAGGAACCTTGATTTTTCTATGGCTGTCTGGAAATGGTTGGATTCTTGAAGTATCTGGTCCTCTATACATACTTTTAGAAAGCATTATAAGCTGGATTCCTTCTCTAGGTCTAGAACATGCTTTACTTGGACCATTCTCCAAGGCCTCCTTGACCCTTCTCCTTCCACCTCCCAAATATAGTTAGCTGTGGTAAGCAGCAGTAACCAATATGAAGAACAACATAAAGTTGTGTAAGTTGAACTTACCTTAACAGTAGATGTTTGAATGATCACTGCTGCAGTAGCCACTTTATCCCTCTTCTTTTTCTTGGTGTGTTTTTATGTCAGGGTGTGAACATTTACTTTTTTTTATTCGTAGCCTTGTCCTTACAGGGCTTAGCCTCCCTGTCTCTGCTACCAGGAAAGCTCTGAAGGGCTTTATACCCAAACTTGTCTTTTAGTCAGCTCAGCTCAAGCTGCTTGACAGTTTGGGTGCATAATAGGTACCCTGAAACTTTGGAACCTGGCAGGATAGAACCCATAAAGCTAAGGCTACTGCAGCAGTGATCATTCAAACATCTACTATTATAATAAATTCAACTTACACAACTGTACTTTTCTGTTATTTATTTGCTACATTTAAACTGTTTCTGCTTCTTTTTTAAGTAGTTTAACCTTATCTTATTTCCTGTGTAGGGTTATAGTTTATATTTTCTGTTATTGCTGTCATTAGTCAGCCCTTAATAGTGTCAGTGGAGTATTTTGGCTGGTGGTTTTTTCCCTTGACTTGATGAATCCTGATGATATGGCTGCTCCCCCCACCAGCAAATCCAGCTGCACCTAAAAAGAAAAAAAACTCTAAAAAACATGTCTCAGCCTACAATTTGTGAATCTATTGTAGTCTTAAGTTGGCCAACAGATAGCTTAACATTTTACTCATCATCCTCTGGTGTGAGCAAAGAGCTGTCTATGGTGCTAGGGTCAGACACATTTTTGGGGCTGTTCCAGTATATGGTTAAGATAAAGGAAAACCAAATGTTTAGGTACAGGAGAGGTCCAGGGTAAAAGATTGCTTGCCAGATGTAATACTCTGTTCTCAGATATTTTGTCCACTAGTGTAGTTCACAGCTAATCTCAGAGACTATGCTCCTGTTTAAAATAACTATGAGGCTGTCTTCTCTACAGATCAATCTAATATGACAGCACATTTTAATAGGGACTCTGATGCAGATAATACTAAACACCCTGAGTCAGTATACTATGATTTTTCTGAAGGTGAACAGGTTCAAAAAACCCAAACAGGTGTTCACCTTTCCACAGATGATAGCTAGGTCTAGAGATGTCTTTGATGGAAGCAATCTGGAGCTGTGCCAGATATTATCAGAGTTTATGATCTTACTAAAGATGAGATTCCAAATGTTGTTGGAAATGGCTGTTCCTCCTCTGTTACCAGCCTTAGAAGATGTCTATAAAACTGCATGTAAAACCCCTTTGGCTAGTGAACCAGTTCCTAAAAAGGCTTTGAGGAAATACATGGTGTACTCTGATCTTGTAGCTATGTCTGCTCCTTTGTCACCTGACCCAGGTGTGGCTTTGCCAAATGCCAACTCTAAAATTTCTACTAAGAGGTTCTTCTAACCTTACACACCCAGATATAATTTGCAAGCGGTTACAATTTCAGGGGAAAAAGTTGTCTCAGTCAAGTAATTTACTCTTTAGAATTCTAAATTATCTAGGCTTTATGTGGAGGGTTATTTTTAAATGTGCTTACAGTTTAGATGACTTGGCTGCATCTTTGCCTGTTGGACAGAAGTGTTATAGGAATGAGATTGTTTCTAGTGTGACTCAGGTTTTGAAACATGCCTTGGGAAGTGTTGTGGAAGGTGCGAACATAATTTCTAGAAGTGCAGCCACTTCTGTTGTACTGAAAATATATGCTTTCTTATATAACTAGAATGTTTCTGAGTATTTACAAAATGAGACAAATTGATACATGGGGTATCTGCAATGTGTCATATTTCCAGGTTTTCCCCTAAAAAGGATTCCATCTTTAAAGGACAGAAGAAACAAACTTCCCAGCCTAGCAAAAGTCAGGGTACTAAGAGGAAGTAGCAGGAGGATAATACTTCCAAACCAAATAAAAGGGGTTCCTTTCTCAAAAAGGACCAATCCCCTGCTAAAGAATGAATGCTGAAACTCAAGCATCCCAGCTCTCCACCCGTTTCCCCTTCCCCTTCTCCCCAGGCTTTCATTCAGCCCAGCAGCTTGGCCACAAGTAGTCATAGACAAATGGGTGTTGAAAGTAATTCAAATCTTCCTTCCTTAAGGAGAATCCACCAGCACCCACCAACCCAGTCACATCTGTTCTCTCTGGTACTCTTTCACATCACATGTTGCAATCAGGGGTCATAGAACCAGTTCCTGCAACACAAAAAGGAAAATGATTTTACTCAAGAATATTTTTGGTACCCAAAAAGGAGCTACCATGGAGATCAGTATTAGATTTGTCTTACCTAAATACCCAAATTCAACATTTTTACCTGCAGACACTCCTACGTCTTCTTCTGCTTATCATCACATTCCAATTGTTACCAGCATCAGGAAACATGCTTTGAGAAGTGTCTTGGAAGGTGTGGACACAATTTTAGATTTGCTGTGTCTGGATTACATTATCAGTTTTCAGCATTACCCTTTAGGATATCTACTGCATCTCGTGTATTGGTTGCTTACTGCAGGACCCAGGGCATCCATATTTTCCCTTATTTAAATGACTTGCTGATTTGTGCAGTGTCTGTTTACAGGTGTTTAGAATCATTAGACAACATCTCAACCATTTCAGCTCACCTGGGCTTCAAGTTACGGTTGCCACCCGTCCCGTTGTCAGCGGGACACTCACGGGTTGTGGCCTCTCATCCCGCTTCCCGCAGTCACCAAGCGTGGGACTTTAAAAGTCCCGGTTTTTCCCCTTTCGCGATCACGAAACGCGAATAATTTAATTGCCGTGGAAAAGCCGAAAATACTTCCGGTTTTTCCACAGCAATGCGGCTACGTCACCACCCGGACCTGCAATTAGAGGGATTCCCTGCTAGGTCCGGGTGGTAATGCAGCACAGTAATTGGCTGCAGGGGTTGGAGGGGGCGGGAACCTGCTCAGAAGAGCCCCATAAAGGTCGCAGCTGTAGAGCACTAAGCTCTATAGCAGCTGCGATTGAGATCTGATTCTATCTCCAGCCAGCCCAGCCAGCCAGGATTGAAGCCAGCCAGGAAAGAAGCCAGCAAGGGAGTCTACCTGCCAGCCAGCCTGGAAAGAAGCCAGCAAGGGAGCCTGCCTGCCAGCCCAGCCAGCCAGGAGAGAAGCCAGCAAGGGAGCCTGCTTGCCAGCCAGCCCAGCCAGGAAAGAAGCCAGCAAGGGAGCCTGCGTGCCAGCCAGGAAAGAAGCCAGCAAAGGAGCCTACCTGCCAGCCCAGCCAGCCAGGAAAGAAGCCAGCAAGGGAGCCAGCCAGCCCAGCCACTGCTTGAAAAACCAACTAGCCATTCTATCAGGAAGGAAGCAAGTTAGCCCAGCAATAACTGTGATAGTGGTAAGTAAATTGCATTTTGTGGCTTTAGTTATTTAAAATGGGAATAGTGTGCTTTATTTAAGTTTTTAATGTTTAGAGGTAGATGGGGATGTAGTATGCAGTATTTAAATCTGTGCAGTGGTTATTTTGAGACTTTTGAGTACTAGTTTAAAATGGGAATATATTGTGGTTTAATTTTTTTAATGTTTAGAGGTAGATGGTGGATGCAGTACGCAGTATTTAAATCTGCAGTGGTTATTTTGATATTTTTGAGTAGTAGTTTTTAAAGATATAAAACCTGAATGTATATGTAATTGTTATTATTCTTGGGGGTATGATTTGGAAGCATTACTTTTAAAAGGCTGAACTATGTATGGAAGTTGTTTGTTTCTGTTGGGGGGGCAGTGAAATATAAATTTAGTGTGACTCATTTCTATTGTCATAGCTTTTTCTGGGTATTGTCTGTTTGCAGATAGGAAATGTTCAAGCATAGTTTGCACTTTTTTGTATGGAAATGTGTGCAATTTAATGCTGTTTTCAGGAAGTTACGATATACTGTTTAGGTAATTTTTCCTGTTAGTTCCTGCAAGTCCATGTGTATGTGGTACAAGTCTACCTTTTGAGGGGGAATGTTAACAGTTATTGTAATTCATTTATTATTCTAGTAGGTACATGTTGCCAATTTGCCGAAGCTGTTTCAAGATTGTTTTCATTTATACTTGTAAATGTGTGCATTTAATTTATTATCCATTTTTAATAAGGTTAAAATGTACTGCTTTGCTTGTAATGTGAATATGGGTGTGTTGCTTTTACTTGGGCCTGTTTATTGCATTGCTGTGCTGGATTAATTGCTGTTTTGAGGTAAAAGGAGCCCATGGAGTCTGCTGTACATTGTAGTTTGTTACTTCTCTTGCAAGAAGTATTTTTAAAAGTTAAAATGTTTATGGACTTTTTCCCGTTTTTTTTTTTTTTTGTGGATGGATGCTCAGAAGTTAATGCAATGTATTTGAGATTGTGCTAAACCATGTCGTTGTTACAGGGTAGTTTGCGTTTATAAGTAGCAAAGTTTGTATTTTGTGTTTTAGTGATGTCTTCAACATACTTGTGTACTGTTTTCATTATAGTCCGATTACGACCAGTGCTGCTGTTGGGCATGTTCATTAATAGATCATTGCGCTGTGTAAATTAGTGCCATACATTTCTTTTAACTGCTGTGGTCAAAAGCTAAAGCAGGTCTATGGTATCCACTGTGCATTCTCATTCATTTTAGTGTTTTTTGGTTCAGTGAATGTGGTTAACTTTTTTTGTCTTGAGGGGTGGTGTGAGGTGGACATGTTCAGTGGTAAAAATAATGCATTTAATTTTCTACAGGCTGTATTAATGTTAGTTTTCAATGGCCAAAATGCCCCCTACATTACCTCATTTACTATTTGACCTTTTTCAAACTGTCTGTAAACTCTTTTTTGCTCCATTCCTCGGTTATTTTGCATGCCAATGTTTTTCAAGTCAGTTCTTTTGTGTGCCAATTTTTTTCAAGCCAGTTCTTTCACATGCCAATGTTTTTCAAGCCAGTTCTTTTGTGTGCCAATGTTTTTTCAAGCCATTTCTTTCACATGCCAATGTTTTTCAAGCCAGCTCTTTCATGTGCCAATGTTTTTCAAGCCAGTTCTTGAGCATGCCAATGTTTTTCAAGCCAGTTTTTTCACATGCCAATGTTTTTTGAGCCAGTTCTTTCTTGTGCCTATGTTTTTCGAACCAGTTCTTTCATTTGCCAATTTTTTCGAGCCAGTTTTTTCGTGTGCCAATGTTTTTCAAACCAGTTCTTTCGCATGCCAATGATTTTCAAGCCAGTTCTTTCACATGCCACTGTTTTTTGAGCCAGCTCTTTCATGTGCCAATGTTTTTCAAGCCAGTTCTTTTGCATGCCAATGTTTTTCAAGCCAGTTTTTTCACATGCCAATGTTTTTCGAGCCAGTTCTTTCATGTGCCAATGTTTTTCAAGCCAGTTCTTTTGTTTGCCAATGTTTTTCAAGCCAGTTCTTTCGTTTGCCAATGTTTTTCGAGCCAGTTCTTTCATGTGCCAATGTTTTTCAAACCAGTTCTTTCGCATACCAATGTTTTTCGAGCCAGTTCTTTCGTGTGCCAATATTTTTCAAGCCAGTTCTTTCATGTGCCAATGTTTTTCAAGCCAGTTTTTTGTGTGCCAATTAAGCCAGTTCATTTGTGCTGTGCAGCAGTATGTTACTGAACCCTACTAACACAGTGTTGGTAAATATGTTGCATATCAGGTAAGTACAGATTCAAGCATGAAGAGAGCAGCAGTTTCATCACAGTCAACCAGCAGCAAGAGAATGTGCAAGTGGCAGGACGTTTGGAAAACAGAATTTGACTGGATCGAGAGATGCACTGATGTCAAAGCATTCTGCAGGTACTGCAAGAGAGAATTTCTAGTGACCCATGGTGGAAGAAATGATGTTGCACGACATGAGGCAACTGAACAACATAAGACTGCCATTCTTCAAGCTAAATCCACTCACCTGATGACAAAGTGGGCAAGAAACGCAAACCTTGAGGGACCAGAACTTAGGATCATTGCAGCAGAAGCCTCTGAGGTTTTCCATGCTGTTAAGCACAATATTTCGTATAACAGCTTGGACTATGCAGTAAAGTTGGCCAGCCAGTTGTACAGTGACTCAGACACTGCAAAGAAACTATCTTGTGGCAGAACCAAGGCTGAAGCCATAGTCGAAAATGTTTTGGGACCACACTCATTGGAATGCCTCCTGCATGACCTTCAAAAACCAGGTACTTCATTTGCAATTTCATCAGATGCTTCCAACAAGGGGAACATAAAATTATTTCCCCTTGTTGTGAGGTATTTTTCTAAAGAAGAAGGGGTGGTGAATGGCCTTTTGGACTTCTATGAAGACCCTGATGAATCGGCACAGGCTATTTCACAGCAAATTTCCAACATTATGGAAAGGCACTCCTTGCCCTGGAACCATATTTCAGCTTATGGGGCTGATAATGCCAATGTGAACTATGGGAAGAAATCTGGTGTGTATACCAGATTAAAAGAAAAGTGCCCATCACAACAGAAGGCTAACTGTGTTGCCCATATCATTCACAATGCAGCCAAAAAAGCTGCAGCACAACTACCATACGATATGGAAGCATTTGTAATGAGACTTTTCAGCCACTTCTCAGGTTCGGCCACAAGGACCAGAGACTTGAAAGACTTCTTTGAGTTTTGTGGCATGGAATTTGAGAGTCTGTTAAGACATGTGCCAACAAGGTGGCTGTCACTACTCCCAGCCATTGAAAGAGTAGTGAAAAATCTCCCAGTGCTCTAGTCCTATTTCCTCTCTCAGGGAGAAGAGGAGTCCCCTGGCAGATATGGCAGTACTTTTCAGCTAATGAGCATGGTGAGAATGAATTGCCTACACTGCACCAGTACTATTTGCACTTTCTCTGTGCTGTTCTTGTTGATTTTAATGAACATATAAGTACATTAGAAAAATCAGCACTTACTGCCATGGAAACTTTTTGTGTAATGGTCTCTCTGAAGCAAAAACTGCAGGCAAGATCTGAAGGTGCTTTCTTTGGTGGGAAACTTAGGGCACTTATGAGCACATTAGACAGCACTTCTGCTAACAAACTGAAAAGAGACTTCATTGTGTTCTTGGAGACAGCAGTGAAATACCTGGAGCAGTGGTTTGATTATACTGAAAGCAATTACTTGTTTACACTATCTAAATTATCTCTAAATGAGCCCTTTGCCTTCAGTGACTTGCTTAATGTGATCATTGCCCTGAGTCTGCAGGATGTAGATGAAGATTATCTTTTTAGGGACTACTTGGCAATTAGGCCCTCTCTCGAACAGTTATGTAACACAAGCTTGACCCCAGGAGAGAAGTGGCTGAAGCTTTTCAAAGAAGGGCCTGAACTGACTACACTCTATCTGGTAATTGCTAGGGTTTTATCTATACCGCCCTCAAATGCATTTGCAGAAAGAGTTTTTTCATTGGTGAAATGTAAATGGACAGATGTGCGAAACCGATGTAGTGTGGACTTGTTAAAAGCTGAACTAATGATGAGTGTAAATTACCGGATGAAATGTTGTGACTTTTACTCAAATATTGTTTCAAATCAGGCCCTTCTTCAAGCCATAAAATCAAATTCAAAATACACTTTTAAAAAAAAGTGATTTATTGTACTAGTGTGCAGTATAAAGTACTAGGATGCAGTTCATAACTTTGTGTTTTTCTTTGTTTAGCATTAATTTGCTAGGGTGCATATGTAGTACTAGGGTATGTAGTTTTGTGTTTTTTCTTTGCTTTACCTTTAATTGACAATAAGTCTTAATTTTATACTTGGCTTGTATGTGGTATGTAGATTTTTAAGTTTTCTTTCTGAATAGCAATGGTTGGTTTATGAATTTTACTTTTTAAATAAAGTGTCTGTTTAATGATTAGTGTGTTTTTTATTCCTTTAAAGTTTATTTATTGTTACAACTGATTAGTGTGTGTTTGCAGTAATAGTTCACTTCATTTAAATGGTTTGAGTTTTCAGTATGCTGTAATGTCATAATGTTGCATCCATAGCTAATACTGCATCTCCTTTAACAACTCTGGTAATGTCGTGGTGGGGGTGTGGCCAGTGTCATGTTGGCCACACCTCTACCCTGTTGACCACACCCCCATGCCCCACTTTGCCCTTGTTAATAGGTGGCAACCCTGCTTCAAGCTGAACCTACAAAAATCCTGTTTCATATACACTCAACGAATTGTCTTCCTGAGGTGTATGATAGACACAGAAAAAAGAATGGTCTTTCAACCAGAAGACACTTTTTTCACTTATCAGAACATTTTCAGGGATTTCTCTCTTCAAGAAACTGTGTCTACAATACAGTATCTCAATTTCTAGGCCTCATGGCATCAATGATCCTCATGATACCACTGGTAGACTCCATACAGGAAGGATTCAATGTTACCTAAAAATTGTTGGTTCCAGCACCTACATCTCTTGGAGTTCCAGGTGCCAGTGCTTGAATTTGTGAAAATGAAAGTTATGTACTTACCATAATGATAGATCTGTGTTGTCTGATTTTTGTTAAGTTCAACTCATGGGTTGTCAGATCTGATCAGACCTGACCTCAGCACCATTTCTGAAGCTTCTGGATCCAGGGCTGTGACTCCTCAGCTGCCATAATTCCCTCCACTCCACCTTAGTACCTCAGATCAAGTTTGCCCTACCAAAATAAAACTTATAAACTAAATATCAAACCTTACATAACACTCCAAAAATGAGTCACAGATTGAAAGAGCTGGTTCCAAGAAGGATTGAGGTAATGCTTGGAGCAAAACATGGATATATCATTGATGTGATGGGCCTCTAATTGAAGGATGTAGAATAAATGTTCCCCTCAGGAAGGCTTTGGAAATTTTTAGAGATACTATTGTGGTGTCATTCTGACCTATGTGAAAATTAGAAACTGCAGCCATTTGAAATAATGGAGAAGCTAGAACTGGTATGGAAATGTTTGGACAGAAACCCCAATACAGAATAAATGAGGAATAAAAAAGGGTTTATTACTTTTAACATAGCCTTGGAGAAATATATTTTCCATTTGATCTGGTAAAATTTTTTTGGAATTATTTTTAAAAAGTTGAGATAATCTGAACAACCAAAGACGGGAGTCTGCATCTCTGGCTGCAGACAAAAATGTAAGAGGCAAGTGGTTAGGTTCATGGACTTTTGGTCCTGAGGAGGCAGTCTAGTCAGATATGTCAAAAGGTTTGGATATTGATCCAACATCCAGAGTGAATGTACTAGCAAGGGCCACAATAAAGAAGAATATTTGTTGGGCCATAAAGGAGCAATTAGGATCACTCTGGTCTTGCACCTTCTTGCTTTATGGATACATTTGTTCCTTAAAGACACCATGGAAATGCATAAAGGAGATCCAGGGGCCATTTGTGGATTTACAGTGTCCCTCGGTGACTGTCCCTGTAGGGAGGATTATGGAAAAGTAACTGCTGCATTTGTTGCTCAGGTAAGATGCAAAGTGGATGCAGCAAAGTGGGCCCCAGAGGCTGACAATTAACACTGCCACTGCTAGATTGAAGTAGAGAACTCAGCACAGCTCCTCGTAGTATCCAGCAGAGTTCCTAGAGCAGCAGAGACCAGAAAAAGCAACTTTCCAGATTTTAAGTATTTTTTCTTGCATTTTTCGACCATTTGTGTTATTCAACGACTGTTTCTGTCTATTTTATAGTGGTATTACCTGTTTTTCCTGTTTTTATAAGCTTTAATTGTTGGTTGCACTTCTTAGTTTGTTTGCTTAAAAGTTAAACTACAGGCTAATACACTCAAGTGTACTAGCTTTTGATAGCATTTAATCAAAAAGCAAAGCATTTATTGTGTTTTCTGTTCTGTCTGTGAAAAAAATAAAAAAAAAAAAAAAATATTCTTGTTCTCCTAACTTTCCTGGCTAGTTGTTCCAGTGATCAGGTTTTGCTGATCCCTGGGCTTTGTCTTGGTTCCTGTACTTCTCCATTTTCTTTGTTTGGTCAGGGGGAAGTTTCTTTACTCACCAGTGGGAGTGGGGAGTACTGAGCTGCCTGTTTGTCCTCAGAGGAGTGGTTTAAGACAGTAACTTGTAATTCTTTGGCCATTTTGGGTCATTTCCTGCCTTTTCCAGCCCCCTGCTATAAAGCACGCTTTGGCGGGCTTTTCTGGCTGTAGAGAACTCAGCACAGCTCCTCGTGGTATCCAGCAGAGTTCCTAGAGCAGCAGAGACCAGAAAAAGCAACTTTCCAGATTTTAAGTATTTTTTCTTGCATTTTTCGACCATTTGTGTTATTTGATGACTGTTTCTGTCTATTTTATAGTGGTATTACCTGTTTTTCCTTCTTTTATAAGCTTTAATTGTTGGTTGCACTTCTTAGTTTAAGTTTGCTTAAAAGTTTAACTACAGGCTAATACACTCAAGTGTACTAGCTTTTGATAGCATTTAATCGAAAAGCAAAGCATTTATTGTGTTTTCTGTTCTGTCTGTGAAAAATTAAAAAAACAAAAAAATATTCTTGTTCTCCTAACTTTCCTGGCTAGTTGTTCCAGTGATCAGGTTTTGCTGATCCCTGTGCTTTGTCTTGGTTCCTGTACGTCTCCATTTTTTTTGTTTGGTCAGGCAGAAGTTTCTTTACTCACCAGTGGGAGTGGGGAGTACTGAGCTGCCTGTTTGTCCTCAGAGTGGTTTAAGACAGTAACTTGTAATTCATTGGCCATTTTGAGTAATTTCCTGCCTTTTCCAGCCCCCTGCTATAAAGCATGCTTTGGCAGGCTTTTCTGGCTGTAGAGAACTCAGCACAGCTCCTCGTGGTATCCAGCAGAGTTCCTAGAGCAGCAGAGACCAGAAAAAGCAACTTTCCAGATTTTAAGTATTTTTCTTGCATTTTTCGACCATTTGTGTTATTCAACGACTGTTTCTGTCTATTTTATAGTGGTATTACCTGTTTTTCCTGTTTTTATAAGCTTTAATTGTTGGTTGCACTTCTTAGTTTAAGTTTGCTTAAAAGTTAAACTACAGGCTAATACACTCAAGTGTACTAGCTTTTGATAGCATTTAATCGAAAAGCAAAGCATTTATTGTGTTTTCTGTTCTGTCTGTGAAAAAAATTAAAAGAAAAAAACAAAAAAATATTCTTGTTCTCCTAACCTTCCTGGCTAGTTGTTCCAGTGATCAGGTTTTGCTGATCCCTGGGCTTTGTCTTGGTTCCTGTACTTCTCCATTTTCTTTGTTTGGTCAGGGGGGAAGTTTCTTTACTCACCAGTGGGAGTGGGGAGTACTGAGCTGCCTGTTTGTCCTCAGAGGAGCGGTTTAAAACAGTAACTTGTAATTCTTTGGCCATTTTGGGTAATTTCCTGCCTTTTCCAGCCCCCTGCTATAAAGCACGCTTTAGCGTGCTTTAGCCGATGAGCGGAGTTGCCACTAGAGCAGCATCGGGCAGCGCCGGTTTAACAAGGTTAAACTTTTTCTGGCTCCATAAAGGCTGTTCTTCATATTTTCCCTTAGAACTGCTCTACTAGTAACCTAAACAGTATATCCCTTAACTAAAAAGCGCAGCACTTGTTCCTAAAAGTTTTTTTTTTCAAAAAAAGCTCAGCACTTGTCTTAAAAGCATCTTCCTTGCAGGTTAAGCACTTCTATATTATACAAAGTCCCTCACTTGCGAAACCCCCCCAGGAGTACCCACTTCCTTACTAAGTCCTCTCTTATTCAGTCTCATACCTAACTCCTTAATTTTTCTAGCATGTCGAAGGGCCAGATGCTGGCGTCCTCTCCTGCCCAGTTGGTGAATCTGGGAATATTAAGGCAATGTTACAATTGCCTCATGTACACAGACAACCCTCTCCTCCTCCCACATAACACAAATACTTGCGAGAGATGCAGCTATTTAGCCAAATTGGAGGCTGAGCTCTCTCAACTCAGGACTGGCAAGACCAGACAGGAGGAGAAGGCAACTACACACACCACAAAACCAGCCTCACATAATGCTACCACACCACTGAATCAAACACATAAACACACAAAGACCTACTCGGAGGCTCTGAGTACAAATTTACCTAAACAGCAGAGGCCTCCAAAGCAGACACCCAAGCAACTGCTACCTCAAGACACCCCACAAGCAACACATAAACCACAAAATCAGTGTGCAAAGCAGTCACAGCCCTTAAGGCCAAATACAACACCAAACATACTTGTCATAGGTGACTCCATAGTCAGACACACTGACATCCCACTCACCAGGCTGAACAAGGAGAGGGTCACAGTAAGCTGCCTATCGGGCTAGAATCCGCCACATAACACAAGCACTCTGGTCACTCCACGGCAAGTACAAATATGACACAGTCATTGTCCATGCTGGTGTGAACGACCTGAGACGTACCTCCCTGGACTACATGAAAAGAGACATAGAGGAGCTCTCTGATTATGTAGCCCAGGCAGGTATGACCCTGACCCTGAGCAGTATCCTTCCTTCACCAAGAATGATGCCACAATATAGAGACAAGATGATCAGCTTTAACAATTGGCTTAATTTCTGGTGTCATTCAAAGGGGATCCAGTGTCTGTCTGCCTGGGATGACATGCTTGACAAGCCACGCTGCTAAGCAAGGGACGGCTTGCACCTGTCACCCCTGGGATTCTGGATATTGGCTAAGGCTCTTGCCACCCCATAGTGCCTTTTTAGGCAAGGCTCAAATTCTAAACCTACCACCCTAGAAAACAAAAATGGGAAGAAACTGAGGGTAATGCTGCTCAATGCCAGAAGTCTAAATCTCAAAATGCACGCACTCGAGGCCCTTCTCAGTATGGAGAACATCGATGTCTGTGCTGTAACTGAAACCTGGTTCAAGGCTCCTGAGAGCACCCCGGCACTATCAGGTTTTACCTCATATCATGCATTCTGGCCCCAAAACCCGGACCACACCACAAAAAGAGGGGGTGTATCCATATTCATAAAGGATACCCACACCTCCAGGTTGGTGGCAACGCACGAAGCTTAGGAAACCATCCAGGTGCAACTAACCATAGGCAAAACTGCTCTACAATTTGTAGCATGCTACAGGCCACCCTCTCAAACTCAGGAACCCCACACAGCCTTCCTGAAGACACTGGAGGGTATAAATGTATCTCCAAACACCATCATATTGGATGACTTCAACTACCCAAATATAGACTGGGAATATTACTCAAGCCCTAACTTTCTAGCCCAACGGTTCCTGGAGTTCATAAATTCAAATGCCATGGAACAACTAGTCACTGTTCCCACGAGAGGAGAAAATATACTAGATCTCATTATCACAAACATGGGGACAAAATGCTCCACACCGGAAGTATATCCCTCATTGGTGAGATCTGATCATAAACTAATCTCACTTGAAATCCACATCCCGCCCCCACCCCAAACAAAAAAGACCACAGTGAAGAACTTCTCTAAAGCAAACTTCACACTACTCAAGACTGGTGTGGTATCCTTCAAGGCCCCTGAGCCAGTGGAAACCACAACCCAAGCTGCAGAAGCCCTTACAAATGCCTTCTATGAACACCTCCAGGACTGCATGGACCAGGCAATCCCAAATAAAACCAAGACTCTCTCCACCAAGGGCAAACGTCCAGTCTGGTGGACCCCAGCCATTAACAAACTTTACAATAAGAGGAGAAAGCTATTACATGATAGAACAAAATCCATAAAAGGGAAGTCACCCCTGATCAGTATTGGTAAAAAAATACGAGCACTCATAAAATCAACTAAGGCCAATTTTGAGAGAAAAATTGCCATGGATTCAAAAGACAATCATTAGGCCTTTTTCAGCTATGTTAGGAACCTGGGTGGAAACTCCCAGATATGCTCAGAATTAGTCCAAAATGATACAAAAATCACTGAACCCACAGACATTGCCAACATACTGGCAGACAGGTTCAGTGCAAACTTCACCCCCCTCTTCCCCCCAAAGGAGAGATAACTATCCCAGCGGAGTGTAGCCTCCCAGACATCTCAAATGCGCAGGTGAAAGCTGCTCTCTCTAAAGCTAAATACACAGCCTCAATGGGACCGGATGGTGTCCCCGGCTGTGTGCTACACGAGCTCAATGAGGAACTAAACCCGCACATAAGGCAGCTGTTTAATCTCAGCCTTAGCACAGGATACATGCCCAAGGAGTGGCGTATGGCAACTGTGGTCCCACTCCACAAAGGCGGTGCCTCTACGGACCCTGGTAATTACTGCCCCATAAGCTTAACAAGTCTAGTCTGCAAAGCTATGGAGGGGATCATAATGGAGCTCATAAACAAAGATATAGGGGACTTGCAGACATTGGACTTGAACCAGTTTGGCTTCGTCAAGGGCAGATCATGCCTTTTGAACTTGGTCGACTTCTTCGAAACAGTCACCAAGGCCATTGATGAGGGAAAGGCAGTCCATACAGCCTACCTTGACCTTGCAAAGGCTTTCGACACAATAGCACACTCGGGTATTGTAGATAAACTTACCAGCTTAAATGTAAACCCATATGTCACAAGATGGGTTGCAAACTGGCTTAAGGACAGAACCCACAGGGTTAGAGTTGCTGGCGGTATGTCAGACTCCAAGCCGGTCACAAGTGGTGTCCCACAGGGCTCGGTCCTTGGCCCCCTATTGTTCGGCATCTACTTCTCAGAAGTACAGGCCAACATGGGAGGACTTTGGCTGACAAAGTTTGCAGATGACTGCAAACTGGGCGCCATAGTGGAAAGTGCATCGGGCACGGATATCCTTCAGAGGGGACTCACAGAAACAGATAGCTGGTGCCAGAGCCATGGCCTGAAGTTAAACGCCAAAAAATGTATAGTCATACCCTTCGGGAAAAACAAGGTAACCCCAAGCTACCATATAGGTGGCAATCCACTAAGCACAGAAGAGGATATCAGGGACCTGGGGACCCAGGTTGACAGTGGCCTTTCTTTTGACACTCACGTTGCTAAAGTGGTTAGAAAGACCTTCTGCATTGCCCACCTGATCATGAAGGGATTCACATTCAGATCTAGTGAGGTCATTGATCCCCTGTACTCTTCACTTATCAGACCAATGATCGAGTACAATGCCCCATTCGGGATGTATCTCACCCGACATCTGCAGCAATTGGAGAGACCCCAAAAGTTCCTCACCAAAAGGATAAAGGGACTCCAAAATCTGTCATATGGTGCCAGATTGAAGAAACTCCAGCTCTATTCAGTCACATACCATCTGCTCAGAGGTGACATGTGCCTGACATACAAGGCCATGTCCAACCCGGAATAAATGGACATGCTCCACCTCAAAAAATCCAAATCCACCAGAACCACTAGAGCAAGCGACTTAAACCTTAGCATGGATATAAATAGGACATGCTGGAGGGATAGATTTATCACTCAGAGACACCCTATGCTGTGGAATAAAATCCCGGTCCATGTTAGGCAGAGCACCTCGCTGGCTCTGTTCAAGAGAAATCTTGACCTGTGGATGGGAGATCATAGGTTTACCCCGGGAATCATCTCTGGGTCACTGCTGGACAGAGGCACAACAAACTAATGGGCACAGTATTTTTTCATATAAGGGGTGGCGTAAGCCACAAAACTTTGGGCTAGGCTTATAAATGCTTTAGGGCAGATAGCCTTGTATATACCTATGAACCTATGAGGCATTAAGATGGTTCTGCTCAGTTTGTCTACCAATACAATGGATAATCTGGGATGTGTGCTGTTATCAGGGATCTGTTTGAAGACGTTGTCCTCTACCATACTCTCATGGCTTCCTGACACAGAGGGTACGAGCGGATTCTTCTCTGTTTATTGATGTACCAGAATACTGCCATGTTATCTGTCTGGATGGAAATCACACCCTTGGGGAGGAAGTCCTGAAAGGCCTACAAGGCTAGAGGGCTGCCCTTATCTCCAAGTCATTGATGTGAAGATTGGCCTCTAGATGTATCCAAGTATGTTGGACCATCCTCCCTTCAAAATGACCCCCAACCCGAGAAGGAAGGCAACAATAGTTACAACAGCCTGTTGATTATCCAAGCAAAAGGTCTGACCTGCCATCACAGATGGAGACTTTATCCACCAAGTGATATGATCCTTGCATATTTCAGCAAATCTTAGTGTGTAATGGATGAATGTTTTGTGACCATTGCACAAAAAGAGTCTACTGAAGTCCACTCACGTGAAATCTGGTTAGTGGAACCAGCACAAGTGAAGAGGCCATCAGTCTTAACAGGAGAAGAATAAGTCTTGCTGATGACGATGAATACTAAAGTACCTGGAAAGTCACCAGATGAAGGAGAGCACTCAGGTGTTCAGCAGCTCGGCAATTTGTGAACGTGGCATCCAGTGAATTCTATTTGTTGTGTCGGCACTAGGTGACTCTTGGGCAGGTTTACTGTGATTCCCAAGTTCTGCATTAAGTGGAGCAAGAAGTCCAGGTGATGTAATAACAGATGCCTGTACTAATCAGTGAGGAGCCAATCCTCAAGGTATGGGAAAGCTTGGACCCTAGCAGGCAGAGATGTGCTGCAACCACTGCCAGTACTTTTGTAAACACCCTGAGGGCTGTGGTGAGACCAAAGGGCAGCGCTCCGAATTGGTGATAATTGGCTCACAACCAGAAATGGAGGAATCTCCTTGAATGCCCCTCTATCTTTATATGATAGTATGCATCCTGGAGATTTATGGAGCACATCCAGTCATTCTTCCTCAAAACACACAATCTGGATGGAATTGTGATCATCTGAAATACTGCCTTGCAAACTGATTTAGATGCTTAGATCCAGAATGGGTCTGAAGTTCTCTGTCTCTTTGGCTACTAAAAAGAACCAGGAATAGACTCCAGAATCTAAATGGACTTAGTGTCTGTCTGGGTGACTCTTTCATCTAGCAGCTTTGAAATATCTGCTGCTGGAGATTTCCATTAACTGAGTAGAATGTTGGGATCTTTTTCTTCTTTGTTGGATAACATAAAAGGGGAATTGAATACCCTCTGGACATAATTTTGAGTACTCAGGAATCTGATATTAAGCTTTGCCAGGCAAGTGGGTGCACGAATAAGAACTCCTCTGACTACCTTCAGAGTTAAGCATTCAGGCATCCTTTCAGGAGAGATGGTAGGGCTTTTTGGTGAATGGACCATGAAAGTCCTGGTTTTCTGGTCTGCCTCTGCCTCTTGAGCTACATCCATTAGAATTTCTTCCTCCTCCTCTGCTACAAAAAAATCTGTCCCAGGGAGTGTCTTGATAATAGCCCCGTGACTTTTGGAAGCATATCTTCTTGCCATCCCTCTGATTCCTAGAATAGTTCCAGTGTGGCTCTGATTCCTAGAATAGTTCCAGTGTGGTACAATGAAATGGATTCCAACTGCAGAGAATATATAAACCACATTCGAAAAGGAAACAATCTTTTTACCACACACCAGTAGACCGGTATAGCCACAGGAATCATCAGGAAATAACATGAACCACAGCAGGCGGTTCCTTTCTTTTCTTCTTTAATAAAAGAATATCAGCAGTAACTATTAGCAGCACAGCAAATAGCAAGTAAAAAAGCTTTTCTTAAACACCATAAAACAAATCATCTAGTGCCACAGCTTCCACAGCCTTTTCAGAGTATATTTTCATCATAAAACACATACTTCTTTTATATATAAAGAAAAAACGCCCCCTCAATCTTTCAATTAAACTTAAGTGCTTCTTAAAGAAATGTTATAAAAAGCTTTTTCCAATTGCATTCCTTGTTTAAACCTTTCAGACACAAGGTATTATACTTCAAAATAAAAGTAGATTATTTCTGTTAATGGAATTGGCTAAGGGCAATTACCATAAGCTTCCTCACGTTCTGGATCTACTCACACAATATTAGGGGCTGACTGGTACAATCTAACTTAGAGCATGTGCAACTGACAACCTGGATGATTCTGTCTTGATACCTTTTAGGCATGTGCAGCAGGAATTGAAGGTATTGAATGAGGCAAGAAAACCTGCAACTAGAAAATCTTATGTTTACAAGTGGAGAACATTTTCTAGGTTGTACCTGATAACAGAGGGTCTTTTATGGTGTCTACCCCTCTGTACTTGAAATATTTGTGTAAGCTACTCCATGATGGTTTATGTAATGCATCTAGATAGATACATCTTGCAACCATCTCAGCTTGTCTGGTCATGGATCCCCACTCTTTCATCTCTTTATGTGGTCAAACAGTTTATAAAAGGAGGGCTGCACATGACACCCCTTGAAAGCAAATTCCTTTTTGAACCTGCCTTTAAGGCTGCTTTAATGTTCATCACTTGGAAAACTGTTTTGCTTATTGTGCTGACAAATGCAAGGCAAGTCTCTGAGCTGCAAGTTCTCATGGTGGACAACCTTATCTGACATCCACAAGGACAGGTTTGTTTTACAAACTAATCCACTTTTCATGCTAAAAGTTGTTTCTGAATTTACCCTGAATCAGGCCATCAGTCTCCCAGTTTTCTTTTCAGAACCTCAAAACAAGGGAGAGAAGATTCTACATACCTTGGATGTGCATAGGCAGCTCAGGTACTCTCTTGACAGAACTAAGCCCTTCAGGAAGGCTGAACAGCTGTTTATTTCCTATTCTGTCCAGATTTTTGCCTCATATTTTTGCCTGTTCCTCATAAAAAGGATTGAAATTGTTAAATAATGACAGACATTTGAGTTTCAGACTTCATATCCTTTAGAAAATGCATACTAACGCAAATCCTGTTATTCTAGCAATTTTCTAAGTTCATGAGGACAATATTTATAATCCGTCCCTATCTCTTATCACTAAACTAGAGCAAACATAACAAAATTGCCAGATCTGCCACCAACCTTAATTACAAATCTCACCACTGTATTGCCCTTAAGTCACTCCAATGGCCAGAATTCTCCAAACAGCTACTTATACCCCAGCTATATATTGCACACTCTATCCTATATGAACCCTCACCCTGTCCCTCCAACTCCAATTTAGTCTCCTTCTATAACCCCCTCTTCACCTCTGTATTGCCAGTAAACACCTCCTTCAGTTATACAAACCCAACAAATACAGTGGTAAGGCCCTTTGAAATACTCTGTAGCCCATGCTTGGAACTCACTCCCTCTCAACATAAGAAGCTTTCAGCATAAATACCTGTTTAAGAAAGAACTTAAACTTTTTCTCCTGAAGACTTGGTCATGACCTTGTCAAACCCCCACTTGAACTAGTCTCCTCTCTTCTTATCTTATCTGCTTTTCCCTATCAACTATTTTTCCTTCTTGTACTTGTTCTACCAAACTGTATTCATACAGTACCCCTTTGTGTAATATTCTCTAAACCTTTTAATTATTTGGCCTATGCTATACACTGTTTTATCAAATTTTGGAAATTGTACTTAACTGTTATTTTATATATGCATTGTACTGCTGTGCACATTTTTTGACCTGTATTATATTTCTGTGACCCTACTTTAATATTTTGTAAATATCATAATTACTTGTATTATTTCTAGAGATTTTCTCCTTGGGTCTGCACTGAAAATGGGCCCCTGGCTCAGCTGGACTAACCCCAGTTAACAAATGTCAACAAATAAATAAATAAATTTATTTTAGGCTTTGTCCAAATTTTTTGCATTAAAAGTTGAGGTGTGTGTGTGTGAGAGAGAATGAAATGCCCTAGTTAGGGTTAGCAGGTGTTTAGTAATTTGCTCAGGCTCAAGCTATAGGAAACAAGAGCCTGAATACTCTACCCCAATTACCAAGCTGCATTTTTCAAGGCACTGACTTTCAGGTACATTTTTCAAGGAATTTAGTTTTAAGTTCATTTTCAAGGAATTGTGAGCTTTGGGGAAGAGGAGTTTACTGCTGCTCATGCTAAGTCTGTTTACAATATGCAACCATTTTGTTTAGCAAATGGTATCACTGTTGTGGTATAGAATTTGTCTTGATGTAGAAGGCTGTGGGTTCTACTCCCACTGCATATAGATGGATTGCTGATACTGTATTGTACTTTAGGGGGTGGGGTACTGCAGTCCTGAGAATGTCCTCCTTTGGATGAGATGCCTAGTAACTATGATCCTGTTTTCAGTTTGCCATCCATTTCCTATTGCAATATTACCAGCTTACCATTTTTTTATGTAACATAGGCAATTTATTCTTCAAGAGCAAGCGGCACTGAATTTGTAGATGAAACACTGAAATATGAAGTTGTTTGCTAGCAGCAAGCTTTTCATAAGTTACAGATCTCTTTAATGTGGAATTATCCAGATGACTTTTAATTCTGCAGAGATTGTGCATATTGACTGATATTGGTGGATTGTAATGACAGACGTTTGAGTGGCCTTTATGTTTGAAATGTTCTGAATTGGGCAGTTTTGTCATTATTGGTTCATATATTTTGTTTCATTGCTTATTGAAAAGATGTTCAAAACTATAAATGTAAAACACATTTAACAAGTGGTTATACAAGGGATGCAATTTAATTGTTATATATTATAATTTAATACAATCAGGAAGGTGAATCAAAGAACATTTGCATGGCCCTAAAAATGTGAGCAAGGGGCCTATGATTTGAAAACGGCCAAAAGGTAAACTTAATCTGCCACTGGCCAAATGCATTTTCTTTGAATGTGAGTTTCAAAGGTAAATAAGTTTAATGCCAAGTCTGTTTTTAATTTTGAGACTGTATTGTTTTGTTTAGCAAGTGTCTATCAGCGTTTGTGCTAAAAAATTTGAACTAAAAGTTTTAAATTATATCCAAATATATGTAGTCATTGTAAAAGTAAAACAGAAAACAGTATGCACATTGAGAGTTTTGAACAGTGCTTATAGCATCTAGGGAGAAGTGGAGAAATAGCCAAGTAATGGGACACTTGAATGGCTGTGGGGGTACCAAAATTACACACATCTTGCTTTTACATACATGTCTAGAATTTTTGACATGAAAAGTTGACAACCCTATCCTGGATCCTTATCCTTCCTCCTCCCAGGTAGGGTAAACTTGGGGAATCTATCCATATGCCAATGAGGCAGTGTAAATGATGAACATAGTATGATTTCATAAATCCTACTTACCTCTAACAGCAAATATTCAAATTTCACACTGCCTCAGTGGCAGCACCACCATTCCCCTAATTTTATATATATATATATATATATATATATATATATATATATATATATATATATATATATATATATAGAGTTCCATGATATGCATCTATGTTGTGTTAGTGTTTTTGGCTGTGAATTGGTTGGTTTCATGCAATTCTTGCTCTGGTCCTTCGTGGTTCTTCCTATTTAGCACCAAAAGCCTGAACAACTTTCTTATGACAGGTATGAAACTTCCCTTTATGGGGGGGGACAGCCAATCCCTTATTGCAGGGAGTCAGAGGACAGCATTTCTGAGTTCTGGAAAGCTGTCAGTGTGGGTTTCTGCAGGCACAGAGCCCATATGCCACTGAAGTAGTGTTACATGTGAACATCTACTGTTACATGGAAAATAGGACTTACATAACTGCACTTTTTTTGATATTCAGTATTTACACTGAAAATAGACATCTGTTATCTGTCACCTTATTCAATATTTTTGTTATTATTTTTGTTACTATGGTGCTTTTTTCCTTAAGATTATATTACTACTTTTTATTTCTTTAACCAAAGCCAAATTAATATTTTATATTCTGTATTTCTTTTTCAGTATAATCGAGCAGATTCAATAAACTCTACATAGCCAATTAAGACCGCGTGCATGTCATGCCACAACACACGCACGGTAGCACACTGTTTTGGATTTGATAAGCGGCTCTACATGGTGTGAGAGTCACGCAAACATGGTAAACACCATGGCATGCTAATTATAGCATAAACAACTGAATCACATGCTAATCAACCAATCCAAGATGGAGGAGCTATTCAACAAGCTATAAAGCAACTGTGTAGACTCAGTGCTAGTTTTCCATGCAAATTTCAAAACCTACTAGAATACAGCCATGAAAAAGAGTCTACACAGAAAGAATATTAGAGGCTGCTGTTGCTTTAATTTATGTGTACGTGCAACAGCATTAAGTCTATGCTGCTGCTGCTAATAGACTACAGCCAAGAAGGAGAACAGTTTTCGGACCCAGTTTAACTTATAACAATCTGCATGAGGTGGAAGTTGTAGAGTACTCCAGGGTGGATAGAGACACACTACAGGAATGTTGCAACCTCTGTTGTCCTCAACTCAGGCTCAGGGCAAACTGAGGGAAACCCATACCAGTGGAGATAAAGATATGTATCCCACCCGGGGAAAAGGGTAGGCTCTATATCAATAGAAAAGGCTTCAACTCTATTAACTGATAAGTTGTGTGCAATGCCAAGGGAATCATCTTGAATGTGTGTGCTGGTAACCCAGGCAGTTACCAGAAGAAGAAGGTGGGAGGCTGGCATAATGGTTAAGGTATTTGCCTTATAAACCAAAGGTGTAGGGTTTGATTATCACAAGGGGTAATTGGCTAGGCTTAAAATGGCCCACAAAGGGAGTTAGCCTAGTACTAATATATGAACCTATGTGCAGCACTTAGACGTTTAGCTACAGGAACCTTTCAGAGACTAACAGAGGACATGCTGGAGGTGTCACAGGCATCAGCATCCAGGATCCTCCATCAATTCCTGAGTGTTATGCTCCAACATGCCAGTGACCACATATATTTTGCCCATAGTCCTGAGGACAGGGCCACAAATATGCAAGAGTTCTACCCTGTAACACACTATCCTGAAGTAATAGGTGCCATAGTTTGCACACATGTAGAAATTAAGGCACCACCCGGGGAAAAGGGTAGGCTCTATATAAATAGAAAGGGCTTCAACTCTATTAACTGACAAGTTGTGTGCAATGTGAAGGGAATCATCTTGAATGTGTGTGCTGGCACCCAGGCAGTTACCATGACTCACTTATCTGGCAGACCTCCCACCTATATCAGATGTTTACTAGGGGGGATATCCCACAGGGTCATTTACTGGGAGATGCAGGTTATGCACTGAAACCATGGCTGATGATGCCCATGTGAAATACAAACACACCCACTGAAGAATGTCATAATGAGGTACACACTCAAACCAGAAATATCATAGAGCATGTGTTTGGGCTGGTGAAGTTGTAGTTCCTGTGCCTAGATACATCTGGGAGAGCCATGCAGTACAATCCATGTACATGTACTGAAATATTCACCATCTCTGCCACGCTACACAACAAAATCCTGAAAGAGCAGCTTCAGCAGGATCAACAAGGGGAAGGGGCACACATCCCACCACCAGTGGCAAGGTCACCACAGCCATATGCAGGTGAGGAGTCAGAGGGGGACCCAGTATGTGCTGTGGGTGTAGGCAGGCATAGGTATGCTCAATATGCCCTCTCACTGGCTAATAGCCAGCGCATAGCACACTCACTCACCACTTAAGTGGCTAAAACCTTCATCCTATGCATGTACATGCAATTATATTGATGCCAGGCAATGCTCACAACCTTTACCTACCCATGTAATAGCTGTGTACTGCTAGGATCAGACAGAGTCAGCCCTGAACTAAAACTGTTGCAACTGATGGATTTACAAGGTAAGTGTTAAACCTGGAGTGTATTGTGTAATAATACAAATGAATGGTATATCCTTGCATGGCTGCTTGGAAATGAAAGCAAGTGAAAGGTGGGTGATTTGTACAGAAATGACTTTAACATGTGACAGCAAAGACGTATGTAACTACCTGTGTCCTGTATCAAGTAGTAGGCCTCAGGCATCAAAGATTTACAAATTCATACCTCTCAAAAAGTGCTGATAGTCACAAAATGTCTTCAATGTGGCATCATACTTTTGTACTGGAAAATCTTTACAGAGAGAAGTTAGAAAATAATGAGACACATTTCACTTTCAGACTTCACAACCCTCAGAAGATTATTAAAAATAATGATGCAAATAAATGTCTGATTCTATCAAATGTCTAACTTTCTGAGACCAAAATATGTCAAAGGTATAATTAGCAATGCACTAGGTCAGCTATGCACCCTGCGCATCAGACACAAATGTTATGCATCCTTGAATCCAAAAGATGGAAAACAAGAATATGGCACAGCTTTAATCACTTGTAGAGGGTGTGTGTGTGTGTGTTTTTTTTTGGGGGGGGGGGAACAGGAAGCCTAGGATGAGACAAAAAGTAGGTGAATGTGTGTGAGTAAGAAAGAGCTGCAAGGAATACATTTGAATAACGTAACAAATGGCCAGTGAGACAAAATGAGCTTTAAGCTTCACAGCTGAACCATGTAACTGCTGTGTGTGTGTCTGTATGGGTCCTCCAGGTGAAATTGGTCTGTGAGTGTCTGCATGAACACAGCCATGCTCTGTGCTAGCTCTATGGCTTGGTATGTTGGATAGATGTGAGTAATGCATGTTAGAGGTGGCAGTTCATCACTGTCATACTTGATCTTAAAAACTGACTCGGCCAGGAATTGTTCTGGCACATCCACGCCCATGGTCAGATGCACTGCTGCTACCTGAATGTGACTGATGTTTGCTGGATGAGCTCCCCTCATGAGGATGCCAGCTACCATGACCCCATGGCCTACCACATCTGGATGTGGACACCTTGATGGGGGAGTGAAAGTAGTGCCACTATGAGAACATGATCAGGCATGACCAAGTCAGCTAACAGCAGATGATGTGACTGACCTGCACCCAAAAGGATGCTGTCCCCCTCACAGTAGATGTTCCATCAAACACACTGCCCATTTTAATATGTTATTTGTCTGCTCCATTGAATCGTCAACATGATAGAGGCAGTCATGCATGTGAGCTTGTGCCACATCTACAACCCTAAGCATTTTTCTGGGGGATCTATAGGAACATGCCTGTACCTCTATGATGGCCCTAAACATAGGAGTGGCACGGGAAGAAACACCTGGATCAAGTACAGGATGGACAGCAGGGCTTCTCTGATCACCCATAACAACCTTCCTGTGTGGCACCTCACCCACACTTTGGCTACAGCCAGAGTCAATAGGCATTGAAGCAGCAGGAACCACACTTCCCTGATCGGTTTTCTCACGTTCCACCTGTCCAGTAGCTGAGGGCTCACTGGAATGGGTTGGCATAGGTCTACTGGCTGTGTCTGATAGAATTATAGGGAATGGCTGAATGTCAAAATCAGTGCCAGATTCAGCCTCTGCACCTCCCGACTGTGCCTCTGTTTGGCTGCCACCACCATCATCAGAGTCTGCCAATACAGGTTGTAAGAGTCCTACACCTCCACTGTCAGAATCACTTGTGATAATAAGCAACAAATGCAGGAAAGAAAGTAATAGCTACACTACTATAGTCAAATGTATTCTAGCAAACTAAGTGGTGCCACTACTACAGACAGTACAGCAATACACACAATGGTCCTGGCACCCACATCACACATATGGATAAAATAAATATTTCTTTGAACTGCTGATCACTACTGACAAAAAAAAAATATTTGGTTTACCATGTGCAGATGATGCTATGCTTCCCATGGGTGATGGTCCTTGAAGAGGTTAAGCAAAAGGTAAAGACACCATCATCACAATTAACAGTAACACAGGGGGTTAAAGCTTTTTGCCCTTTATTTGTCCATTAATGATACTATTAACAAGAACTTTGATGACAAGTCCACCCTAAGCCCATGTGTAATCATCAGAATGTGCTGTTAACTATATCAGTCTACAACTACTCCCCAATGAATTTAATGTTAAACAGAACCTAAGTATTGCTGTCAATATTTTACTATACAGGAAATATTTAACAATTGTGGTAGGTAACCCTACCTGGAAGCTCCTCCTGGGACATACTTGTTCTCCCTGAAATAGTAGCACCAATGTCTAGGACATGCTGTTCTGCACTTTCCAGGCAGCTGTCTGGATCCCTGACAGTGGACAGCAAATCTTCATTTTCAGTTAGTGCTGGCTCTGTGGCAGGCCCCCCGTGGTACCCATCCATTCACCGGCCACTGCAGCTGCTCTCCTCTGTGCAGAAGAAATCATGTCAATGGCCCTATGGTATACCTGATCATATGTCCTGCTGTGGCCGCCTATTGTGTTCACATCAGCAATTATCTGCTGCCAAATTTGTATTTTGCCTGACATATCTCCACACCCCCTCTCAAGCAGAAAGGCACCATGTCACCTAAAATCTTCCACAATTACCTCAATCACAGGGTCACTGAAGGGGGGGGGGGTTGCAGAATTCAGACGTCTGAGTGCCATAGTCCTAGGTGACCTAAAGCACAACAGAAGGATAATATACATATGTATCACATAACTAAAAGTTCTGTTTCGAGATAACACATAAAAGGTATAATTTCACTATTACCTACCAGAGAAACATAAAACAGTCAAGATATTCAAATATAAAAAAAAAGGAATTGTGTGGTTGCAACATATTACAATCAGACACAAAACAAAGTTGGATCCAAAACAAGGAGAGTAATAGCAAAATATCTTGTTTGTGCCAAAACAAAAATGCAACTTGCTATGCCACCCCCCCCCCACAAAAAATAGGCAAATTACATATTCTGCTAAGAAACCATCAGTGAAATGCTAAAAGTGCTATCAGATAAACTGTCCCTGAAACATGTGTACAGATTTTATACAGAACATTCCATTTTAAGCTATTGCCAGTCATGTCTACCTGTGGCCAGCATTCCCCTAGAGGTGTGTATGGTCCATCCTAGAAGGCTAACATCCCTGTGTCATTGACAATAGGACATTTATATTTCATAGAAATAACAATAGAACAGTGTGCAGAGAAAAACATTTGTAACATTAGAACTTGTGATGATAGTTAATAAGGCTGTGCATCTGAGAAAGTAAAATGCCCTGACAAACATGCCCATGCCATCATATGGATAAAAGTAGTATGTGTGTGTGTGTATATATATGTATATATATATATATATATATATATATATATATATATATATATATATATATATATATATAAACATTTGACATTTCAGCATATGCAGTATGTAGCTGAAAAATGCAAGTATACTTTATCAAGGTCAGTAGTCTTCTGTGCAGATATATCCCAAAGTAATATCCTCTTCTGTCTTATCCACATAAATAAGTCTCCTCACCTTCAGGTTCCCTAGCTACACAGTTCCCTTGTTATGGTGCAGATTCAGGGATATGAGGATGATGAATATGCAAATGAGGTGTGAACTTATTAGAATTGTTGAATTTCAATTACTTGGCTCTGTGTAGCACACTAGCAGATGTAAACATAGTGCAGGCACTACATCACTGTTTGCAGATAATGGATTGCAACAGTGGGAGAAGGAAAACACAACAGCAATTCAGACTGCCCTACCTCCAGTGAGTGTGTCAACCAGGTTAGACTTATAAAGTGTATTATTGCCATTTAATATCCTTATACATTTATGACTTTATAGTCCAGTTTATAATAATGAGCACAAAAATATACAAGTGTTATTTCAACATTCTTGTGGCAACAGATGTAAGTATAGGGCTGCCCTACACATGCTCCTGAGTTCTAATATAGCACATTCCAAACATTTTTACTGTTGCTCCATTTCACATTATATTCAATCTCACTTATAATACTTCAGATAGTGGCGCTGGTATGAATTATATTTATGAGGGATAAGACAAGCTTACTGTGTTTTCATATGTATGACTGAGACCATACTGTCTACTAAATTTCTGTAAGTATAATTCTGCTATCTGGACTTGGATGGCCTTCACACTTAAATAAGACACACAAATTAATCGATATACAAGAACCTTGTCAGGTAACACACATACATGAGTAATACCTCAAACCGTCAGCTGTATTTATGAATGATTCACAACTATGTATGATCAGCAGTTCTTCTGTGGCAAAGATAGAAAATTACAGCTATGGAAGAAAATGATTTGTCCCTTATGCATAAGTTTGAATCCCACACTTTAAAAATCAATTTTATCAGTGTATAAAGCCAAACCAAAAATGTGTCAGGTCATGAAATTTATGCCCCCAGTGCATGTCTGCAAAGTTAAATCACCCAACAGTTACAGTTACAGCAGCAGACACCCATCGAACTAATGTCAAGTGTCAGATTAACCTTCCAGTTTAAAAAACTGATTTACAACCTACTTGGTACAGCTACTCTCTGCTTAACATCACGCAAAAGAGGGTGGCATCATTGCTCAAGTTTGTGCACTACCAGTAAATGTGACAACAGAAAATGGCAATAAATCATTAGCTGCCATTGCTCTACTTGTGGTATTAGACATGTCTGGCATTAGGGGCAAAGGTGCCCAGTTTAGGACACAGAGGTCAGATGTTCAAGAGCCCAGAATATTTACTGGACTCCTAGTAATGCCCCACAACCAAAGACTTCTGCAGGGACCTATTCTGGCTCTCAGTACAAGTCTGAGGCTTACAGTAGTTTAGGTAAGGCTGTATCCAGTGCGACTGGTATCCCACGCATTGGAGAACAGTGTAGGCACCACTTCAGTGACCTACTAAGATATAAGGGGGATACACTCAAACAGTGGTTGACTGAGTTTCAAACTAGTGACATCCCAGTTGTGTAAGTATGCTAATAAAGAGGATTTTTAATGCACATAAAGATAAATATAGGCAAGACTGGTATGCATAATGCACTTCTGTTCTTTTCTTTTCACAGCTAATGTCTTAACTGAGTTGAGTAGGCAGGCTCATGCTGAGGGAAGCAAGTGGTATGTATGCAGCACAAGAGAAGTATTATTGTAGCTTTAAAAGTTAATGATAGATTTTTTTTGTTTTCTATACAGTAGTAGCAAAGTAAAAGCAAGTATGCACAACCAACTTTAGGAGTCAAGTGTAAGACTGGGTAAGAGGATGTGGGTTCAAATGCCATGATTAACAACTATACAGTACTGCATTTCTTTAATAATATTACATAAATTAAACTCTATACAAGTGGCATAAATGCCCTGCTTTAAACTGTAATCTTTATACTTGGACCAAGCATATGCGCAATGCATGCACATTGCAATGTTTATGTTTGAGCAATCCATAATTATAGTTTGCAGTTGTTAGGATGTATACTTAAATATAATATTTCAAATAAAATAGTTGTATAATTGCAATAATGCATTGTATGTCACATATGATGGTACTAATTTTATCTCTTTTTACTCTGCCACCCCGATCCATATCTCTTTTTTTATTATGTGTCATCAAAATGACTCCATGACATCCATCTGTAACAAATCACTAAATGCTTCACAGCATAGTGAAGTAGGCCAACCCCAGTGGGTCAGCCTGCTTCCACTCCACCAGCTCTCGCACCAATGCCCAGCACATCTGCAGCCCAACCTGACAGTACTGCCTCTGCTGCCCCTGTACTACCTGCACTTTCAGGTAGCACTACCCTGACAGCTGGTGCTGTGGTACCCTCTGAGAGTACTGATAGAGGTGGGGATTTCATCATCTGCCAGGATATGCCAGGTTTAGTGCATAGGGTTGTGCACAGCACCACTGATGTACTCCTATGCCAGATGGAGAGGCTGCTCTCCCTCATGGTTCATAGGAGGAGAAGATGTCAAGCACTCCAGCACCCAATGGAATAAGGGGACAGTGATGACAGTCCTGTGGTTGAAGACTAGATTCTCACTGTCTCCATGTTTGATAGGCATGAGCTTGCGTTGTCTCCTCCCTCACACCAATCATGGTGACCCCGACCTTTTGTGTCCCTCACCATCCCTGTGTCTTATCTTGTTTTTCCTGTTTGCATTTGTTTCCTCACCTACCCAACTTGCCTGACCAAGAAATACCAACGTCCCTTACTCAGCATTCCTGTCTTAATGAAGTTAAAAAATGGGCACTTGTCCCACCAAAAACATATCATCCTGCGCATAGCTCTCCATTTCACCCATTTGTCTTCTTGACACACTTGATTTGGTCCAACTGGCTATACAACATGATTGCATTGTTGTCACCCCTCTTTGTGGAGGTGACAGTCCAGTTTCAGATAATATTCTGTACACATTTTCAGCTTACACTGTTAAAGAAATGGATAGCTATGGTTCTTTCATACTTTCCTCCTGCACATTCCTGTATTGCTTTCCCTTTGTTCTTTCTCCTGTTTGCTCCTCATTTCACCACTTTCCTATCTACCCCATTTTAACACCTATAATATGGTCAAAATACAATCACACACAACTCACATAAGTACAAAAAAAAGTAATAGGGCCCTTCACTTTTTAGCCTCTATGTTTGTGTGGTGTTTGGCATCATGCACCAATGCCAGGTGAATGTGAACAGCTCTGCAATGGTGCAGTTACCTCTGTGAAATGCTGCTTAAACATGCTGCACTACGGTAACATGCAATAACACACAGTGATAGTTTATTTATAAAGATTTATTTATTTATGTATTTATAAAAATGTATTTCATTGCATTCTCACTACTTATTTAAAAGTATTACATACAACTGGATTTGAACCCATATCATCTTGGCTCAAGAAGAAATGTGTCCATGCATTTCTCCCTGCTGCCACAGAGTCAGTTAAGTGGCAGTTGTGTTTTATTCACTCTAACTCATCATTTTGCAGTGAGCCTTGCAGTCCTGTACTGCTTAACTGCATGGAAACAAGAAAAGTGGTGGAAATGTGTATCTCACAAACCTGCTGCTTGCCATTGCACTATGCAAAGTAAATCATAGAATGTATTGCTTTTATTTACTGTCCATTTAGTCTTCATTCCATGAAAATACATGTGGAAACCTAAAATAATAAAGGGACTCCTATTGTTTGGCATCTAGTTCTCAGAGGTCCAGGCGAAGACAAAGTGCCTGTTGCTGACCAAGTTTTGTGGATGACTGTAAGTTGGATGATGGCAACATACTGCAAGAGGGTCTCATAGCTACAAATAACTGGTGCCAAAGTCATGGCCTTAAGTTAAATGCAAAAAAAATGTATCATCATATCATTTGGCAAAAATACATCCCCTACTGATTACCACATGAATGGCAACCCACTAAGCACCCAACCTGTGGTGAGAGACCTGGGTATTCAGGTTGACAACCAATCTCACATTCGACCATCATGTGGCGGCAGTGGTCAGAAAAGCCTTTTACTTGGTTCATCTCATAAGTAAAGTGACTTCATCCAGAAAAAAAGAGGTTATTACCACTCTGTACTCTTCCTCATTAGGCCTATAATTGAGTATAATGCCCTATTTGGTATGTACCTCTCCAAACATCTGTACCACCTGGAAAGGCTACAGAAATACCTCACAAAGTGAATCCATGGCCTCCAGAATCAGTTGTATGTGGACAGGCTCAAATCACTATTACTCTACTCATTATCATACAGACTGCTCAAAGGTGATCAGTGTCTTGCCTACAAGGCAATATCGGACCCTTCCCTACTAGAGATGCTCCATATCCGTAAGTCTAATTCCTCGCACATTACCCGCTTGATAGGCCTAAATCTAATATGCAACATCAACAAAACCTGCTGGAGAGACAGGTTTGTCTCCTAGAGGCTGCCCCATATCTGGAATAGACTTCCCATACATGTCAAACAGAGTACCTTGCTGGCCCTCTTCAAGTGCAACCTTGATGAGTGGATGAGAAACCACAAATTTGTGCCAGGGTTCCACCTTTGTCCCTCATTGACAGGGTTGACAGGTACTTGTTCACAAATATATCATGTACACTACATAAATTAATAATAAATGTGTTACATACCATGCACATCTTTAGAATGACAATGCACATTATGATTTTTAAATAATTGCAGTAATGTGCACACCTGTTTGCATATAGTTTGTAAAGCTGTCTCTTAAGGTATACCTGCACATTGGAATATAACACCACATACTACACATTGATCACTTATCAATCTGGTAACATGCAGAACATAAAATATCTTGACAGTTCAATATGCTTACACATCTATTTCATGCAGGCCTCCCAACATCTTTCTAACATCCAGTGTTGATGTCATCCACCATAAGTTGTCCTGCAGCCTTGTAAGAGTCAGACTTGTGCTGTGGTGCCTGCATAAAGCACTGAGTTCCCTAGTCTGTGTACTTAGATAGCTAGGGATTCTGTTCTCAATGCATTCAACTGGGGTGTGTGTATGTCTCTCTAGCCAGAGGAGTATATAAGTATGTATCTGACAGTTACCACTCCAATCCCTTGGACTGAAAGTATTTTGATACTTGCACAAGCTTACATATCCATTTTATGCATGCCTCCCAACATCTTCTTTCTAACATCCAGTGCTGATGTCATCCACCATAACTTGTCCTGCAGCCTTGTAAGAGTCAGACTGTGCTGTGGTGCTTGAATAAAGTACTGAGTTATCTAGTCTGTTTACTCAGGTAGGGGTTCTGTTCTGACTTCAGTCAATTAAGGTGTGTGTGTGTGTGTGTGTGTGTGTGTGTGTGTGTGTGTGTGTGTGTGTGTGTGTGTGTGTGTGTGTGTGTGTGTGTCTATTTAGCCAGAGGAGCATAACTGTGCATCTGACAGTTACCACTCCAATTCCATGGATTTACAGTATTTACACTTGCAAAAGCCTACAAATCCATTTCATGCAGGCCTCCCAACATCTTCTCTTCAACATCCAGTGCTGATGTCATCCACCATAAGTTGTCCTGCAGCCTTTTAAGAGTCAGACTTGTGCCATGACATTTGTGTAACATACTGAGTTCTCTAGTCCATGTACTTAGATAGGCAGGGGTTCTGTTCTCACTGCAGTCAACTGTGGTGTGTGTATGTGTGTGCATCTAGTCTCACTGGAGTCAACTTTGTGTGTGTGTGTGTCTATCTAGAATGAGGAGCATAAGTGTGTATCTAACAGTTACCACTCCAGTTTCATGGATTTACAGTATTTTGACATGTGCTCAAGCTTACACATCCATTTCATGCAGGCCTCCCAACACTTTCTCTCCAACATCCAGTGCAGATGTCATCCATTATAAGTTGTTCTGCAACCTTGTAAGAATCAAATTTGTGCCATAGTACTTGCTTAAAGTACTTATTTCACTAATATGTGTATGTAGATATGTAGGGGTTCAATTTGCACTGCAGCCAGCTGTGGGAGGGGGGGTTGTGTACTTGCTTGACATTACAGAGAGCATTTTACACTAGCATGTGGGACACTGATAGCATTTTCTCCTTAGCTGACACTGCTGATGTCATCAGGTATAAACTGTTGTCTGACTCTCTCCAAGTCAGACTTGAGCTGTGATGCATGCCATAAATACAGAATTTTCTAGTTGGTGTACTTAGGTAGAGGTTCTGTTCTCCCTGCAGTCATATGTGTGTGTGTGTGTGTGTGTGTGTGTGTGTGTGTGTGTGTGTGTGTGTGTGTGTGCAGGTGCTTGACATCACAGAGAGCGTTTTAAACCAGACTCTGCTGATAACATCACCTATAGCTGTTTTGTTGATGTGCAGTATTCCCACTAGGGAAGGGTCAGAGACTGGCCTGGAGGCCAGGCACATCAGTTCATCTAATATGATACAGATTACAGTGACAGGGCTTTCAGTCTATCCACATATGTCATGGCATGGTTTGCAAACCCTGTATTTTCTTGGTGAGAAACCCCTCTGGTTTCTCCAGCTGCTGCAGGTGTCTGGTGAGGTACGTGCAAAAGGCAACATTATGTTCCATTAGTGTTCTGATGAGGTTAATGTACAGTGCTGTTATATCATCCTTGGATCTGAATACGATAGCCTGACTTATGAGGTGCACAATGTAGCCTTAACATACTACTGTGGACATTTGGTGGTCAAAGTTTAGGTTGGTATTTATGTGTGTTCCCAGGTCTGGCACCACTGAGTTCATCAAAGGGGCAATGTTGTCAGTGCTGTAATTAGCAGGGAAATCTACTTTGCAGAAGGTCAAAATAAAGTCACATTTTTGCATTTTTTGTAGACTATGTGGCTTTGGCACCAATCATTCATCTGTATTAGTCCCTCCTGTAGTATGTTATCATCATTGGTGGGCTTAATGATTGCACCCAATATGCAAGAATCAGCAAACTTGGTAAGCCAAAGGCTATATACTTTAGCCTTCACTGTCAAGAAATAGATTCCAAACAGTAAAGGGCCAAGCATAGATCCCTGGGGTATACCAATGGTGACAGCTCTACTGGTAGACGCTGATTCACCAACTTTCACAGTATGTGCTCTATCAGTGAACCAATTGGTTAACCATTTAGTGATGTAATCCCCAGCTGGGAGAGTTTCTCAATGATACCTGAGTGGGGGATTGTGTCAAAACCTTAGGCCAGATCAAGATAGGCAGTATGCATTATTTTACCTTCATTGAGGCCTATCACACAGAATCAATGGGCTGTGACAACATAACAGATCACTTATAGTGTCACTCCGCACATAACACCTTCCTGACATGGTTGAAAACACACCTTCCACATGGACTATGTTCCCATAGGAGGATGTACTTCAACATGCATCCATCTGAGTTGGGGGGGGGCAGCACCTGATGCATACATATATAGACACATCCTTACTCTCATCTGTGAGGTAGACCAACATGTCATCATGGATCTTTTCAAAATGGACACTAGTAATATCCTGGCTGTGTGGAACAGACCTGTGTGTTGTTAATGCTAAATCCATGTTTGTTACATCTGCTAAATGTCCTCAAAGAGGTCACTAAGGACATGCATGATAACAACACTATCATCCTGTGGAACTTGACCAGACCAAGGCATTTGACACAAATCCACATGGAGGTATTCACTCAACTCTGTCAGGTGTGGCCATAAACACCCATATCACCAAGTGCGTAGACTACTGGATCACATAAGTGGCATATTAAGATGTTGAAATGTGTGAAGTGACCAATACTTTGGGTCCAGCGATCAGGTCTGTACATCAGGGCTGTCTGCTAGGCACTTCCCTGTCCATTATTTAGGTCACATACATCACGAATGACATACACATCTTGTGTCCAAACTGTTTGGATGACTACAGATTGTGGGCAATCATTGACTCCAACTGTAATATTAGTATCAACCCTCACCAAAGATTGCTGCCACAGTTATGACAATACATGAGATGAAACAAAAATATGAGGGGATTTCCTATGTTATGAAAACAAATGCACAATCCAAGAATAATCACACCCTATAAGCAGACCAATTGGTATGTGACCCTTGTCCTTGGATAGATGGTATGTGGAATGTCCACCAGCATGTGGTCACAGTGCTGACTACTCACTTGTATGTAACACAACTACTGAGTATGTAAAGGGCATCCACATCAAAGGCCATAATACCTTCATAGTTCACAGCCTTCATCACTCCAATACCTGAGTACAATGCACACTTCTTCATGTACCTCTCTACACATCTTCCAGTGATGTGCAACTGAAGTGTACCATCTTTGCCACAGTGAGCTATCACACATCTTATTGGCCATACCTAAGTATTCTTTTTGTTGCATAAACATTAATGTCTGATGGTGTGGAACACCAATCAAGGTGATACTCCAGATGCATGTGTGATACCTGTTCCAGTGATGCACACACAGTACATACATAACTGTTTGACAAAATTGATGGCATGGATTACATTTGTGACAGTCTGGATTATGCCATATATATCTGCCATGCACACTAGTCAATTAGCCTGTAGTGATCCTAATGTCACACAAAGATATAGCAGTGTCCCTCAACACCTTCATCAGATGTTACAGTGTTAGAACAGTGTGCTTGATTACCCTCATAGATTGCTGACATGTCATAATAGTTGTACAAGTGTGTTCACGTAGAACCATCTATGATCACTTAGAATCACATATGTGATGTCAGAGACATGGGATTACTGTTGGTATTATTCTGATATTGTCCATGATTGTGTGTGCTTCTTTTGCTGTTGTCCATAAGGCTGTAACTGTGTCCCACTTGTTGGAGACCTCTGCTGATATTACACTCATATTCAGGCAAATCAGTTTGCACAGCTTCACAATTTGCACCCAGCCTCAATTGTATATAACATCCCAAGTAGATGTCCTCTCCATTGTTAATGTGAGGATGTTTATCTCACAAAGACATATTCTCCATTGTTATGTCACCTTCTCTGATAGTCATATAATATATATTTTCACTGTGGAGTCCATACTGTACCATATTGGTATGTGATTAGTGTTCCTGCTACAACTGTATTCCATTGACATGCTCTCATCTGCTGTACATTAGTGTTTTACCTGTTCTCTTTCCCTGTGTTACCTACAGTGCATCAGTGTCTCCCTATTCAATACACACACTTCCCTTGACTGTTTATTATAAATGGCAGTCCATGTACCCTTACAGATCATTTATACAACTTTTGTACAGAATGCCTGGAATGGGATTTCACAATACTCTGCACTGTGTACACTGTCCTGTACTGTGTTTGGAACATATACATTATTATACGTAAAACCCTGCTAATCATTGTGGCATTCTGTGCAATCCCGCTAACCCAGTTTGCTCTATTGTAAAAAAGTTTGCTATCTGTGTTGCTTTATACAGTTGTTAGCTGACAACACTGTTACCGGCCCAGAAACCATACTTGTTTATGTTTAAATACAGTGCATACCATAAATATGTAATTAGCACTACTGCTCAATGTGCAAACATGTAAACTCTGTGTATGTTTGTGCAAAGCTTCCACAAAGTTTATTGAATCCCAAGGAATGTCTTTTTTCCAAAAAATAAGTTTCTGAAGAAATATCATGTCTCTCTTGTTCAAACCATTTAAAATGTACATATTTGAAGAGTAATTTTCTTTTATTGGCACTGTTTAATCCATTAATGTTTAAAGAGATTGGTTAAAGTCTGCTCATAATTTTAAACATTATGCCACATTTGTTTTTATCACCTTTATTTCTTGTGTCTCTCCCATTCTGGTTATTATTTTCATATAATAACTGTATTTTTGAATTGCTTACAAAAAATACAGGTTTATTGATTTTGTCTTCCTTTCCAACTATCAAAATAATTGGGAAAAATCTATTAAACAACTTTGTAACTAATTTTAAATGCATACATTCCTAATCACTAACAGATACCTAAGTTCATAGTCTGCCTAAGTAAACTTAAAACAAATTCCCTAATCTGCAGCAACAATCACCAAATTATTAGATTCAAAATTGATACTATAGCTAGTTTTAATCATTAAAATGATTTTCTAAAAATGTACACATTTCTCCATTAGTGTGACCTTTTCAGTAAATTCTGTTTATCAGATGTTCTTAGTGTTTCACTGTTGCAGTCATTACGTTAGGGTAATTTGCTGGCAGGTTGCCCTCAGTCGGCCTGAATTCCAAAGTCTTGGGTCCTGTGTTGGTTGCTGTCTTCTCTTCCATGACGTCAGGGGTATAAAACATGCAGCCGACGCAATTTTCTTTAGTCTTTCTTGCTGCGCAGTGCCCGAAGCAGAAGCATTTCGCAAGTGCCTGTCGGCCGACTACTGAAATATTCGAGTTTGAGTTTCAGAACCGAAGTCTTCACTAAAGCTAAGTACCCCGTTGGGGAAACTTTTTCTTGCCTTTTACTGATGTCAGAAAAAGTTAATAATTGCATTACTTGTGGGAAGCAAATACCTCATAAGGATTTCCATTTATACTGTATTCCTTGCCTAGGCCCTGATCACAACATGCCTGGCTGTCGATTTTGTGCTAGATTTAACCAACGCACTATTAAGCGTCGGTATATTTTTGCATCTAAGTATTTTGGAAACAGGTATAACTACCCAGAAATGTCGTCGGATAGCAAAAGGACAGAGAAAGGCAGTCAAGATCCAAAACCGACAACGAAGCTTCTCCTAAGCCAGTCGTCGGTTCGTCGGTACTCAGTGAGGTGCTTTCACAACCCCTGATACCCACTACCTTTGAGTCGCAGGCCTCTACCAACACCCATGTGGAGTCTGGCATGTCGCAAGATACTCAAGGTATTGGACCGACGGATGTATCTCCCTCGGATGGGTCTGGAGCCACTGAGCAGGCACCGGCTTCTGGGGGTGTATTCAGACCTCAACATTTATATATCAAACTAACGAAAGTTACAAAACCAAAGACAAAGACATCTTCAAAAACTAAAAAAAAACGATGCCTGAGCCACGTGCACAGGCCTCTATGCCTAAAAAACAAATGATCAAAATGGCTGAAGACCTTATTACCTTGATCAGGGGTACCAAACCCCCTCCAGATAAAAGGCCTACGCAAGACACTGACTATGAATCTTCAGATCAGGTTTCTATTTCTTCTGATTCCTCTTCTGATCAAGAATTATCTTTACCTTCCTATGAGGATTCTGATGCTGAGGAGTCTATTCCATCTGCATCTCCTCCTGAGGATTATTCAGTTGGAGAAACCTTGCATACTTTGAGGGAGCATTTTCACTGGGAGAGTGAAGACTTCTCAGAATCAAAACAGAGGCTCAGGGATTTCCTTCTTCCCCCTCAGCACAAGCCTTTAGCCATTCCCCCTGTTTTAGACATTGTGGATGATGTGTTTTCGGAGTCAAGTCTGACCCCTGAGTCCTTACATCTGGCTCCCAGTAAGCCTGACATGTATTGCAGGGTCCATGACTATCATAAATTTTTATTTAGAAACCCTGTTGCTGATCCTGAAATTATTTCACAGGGTCCAAAGGGTGTTAAGGCCTCAACAGCAAAAAACCCTACCCCCTCTGACAGAGATTTAAGGACACTGGACAGATGCGGAAAAAAGGTTTATACATCTGCACCCTTGGCAATCAGGGCCTTAAACTGTCAATTTCATATGCTTAAGTACCATCAACATGTTATAGGATTGCTGAAATAGAAAATGATGTTGATTTCAGAATGTGCAGAAAATAAAGAACTGCAGGAATTATTGCATGCAGCTGAACAGGTTGGAAAGCATACTTTGCAATATGGTTTTGATTCTTTAGAGGCCTCCTGCAGGGCCACAGTTACTGGATCTGTGATTAGGAGGCATGCCTGGTTAAAGGAACAAAATTTGCCTGATCATGTTAAAGCTAAATTGCTAGATGCATCTTTACAGCATGATTCTCTGTTTGGTATTAAGGCAGAAGAGGTTTTAAAGAAAATGGGAGACAAAGCTAAGTCTATGCAAACTGTTAAAGATTTCTTACAAGTGCAGCCACCAAGATTCAGTAGACACTGGCCTACAAAAAATTAGTCCTTTCCTGTGTCCTTCCCTACACCAAGCACTTATCTTTTGGCAGCACCCATAGGGGGGAAAATTAGCACCTTTTGCTCAAAACTGGCAGTTAATAACCCAGGACAAGTGGGTACTAAACATCATATCACAGGGATACAGATTCCATTTCCACACTCTGCCAATGACAAATGGTTGGCCAGATCTGCCAAAAAACCAATGGGCAGAGGCACAGAAACAGGTTATGTTCCTCATGGATATGGGGGCCATTCAGACAGTACCAGAACAGGAAAAAGGACAAGGTTTTTACTCAAGACTGTTCGTGGTACCCAGAAAGGACAAGGCCTGGTGGCCAATACTGGATTTATCGATTTTGAATACATACCTGGACATTCCAAAATTCAAAATGCTCAGTTTACAACATCTTCTGCCCATGCTGGGCAAGAATGCTTGGCTGGTGACTTTAGACCTAAAAGAGGCATACCTGCATGTCCCAATAAAATAGTCATGCAGAGGATACCTCAGATTCAAGGCTGGCTTAATGCATTACCAATTCTCTGCACTGCCCTTTGGCTTATCTACTGCGCCCAGGGTCTTTACAAAGTGCCTGGCACCAGTAATTGCATTTTTCAGACATAGAAGTATTCAAATATATCCTTACTTGGACGACTGTCTCATTCAAGCAGAGAACAAGGACACTCTTCTATGACACCTGGCATTTGTGAAAAGACTTCTAACATGCCTAGGGTACACAATAAATGAAAAGAAATCACAACTGGTACCCTCTCAAAAGATAGCATTCTTGGGTGCAAGCTTGAATACAACTGCCCAGATTGGCTTACCTCATGCCAGACAAACAAAGGCAACTGACTACTTACTTCAAACTGATGGCAACAAAAACCCAGTCTTCTGCAAGACAAAGTCTGCAGGCTCTGGGCTTCATGGCATCCTACTAATTCCATATTCACAACTGCATATGAGGAAACTTCAATGGTACCTAAAAAGTTTATGGAGTCAACATTCACACAGTCTGGAAAAAAGGATTCCTCTCATTCCCTGCCTGCAACAGGAGTTTCTATGGTGGGCAAATGCCTGTCACCAAAACATGGGATGGCCCTTCACTCTACCCCCTGCCAGCCAAACCTGGGGAGCCCACATGGCAGGAAGATGCATTCAGGGTATATGGGCACCAAATCAAATGCATCTACATATCAACCAGAAAGAGATGCTAGCTGTTCAAAATGCCCTAACAGCCTTCAAGGACTTACTTCATCCAAGAAAACTACTGATAAAGATGGACAACACCACAGTCATGTGGTATATAAACAAACAAGGGGGCACACACTCATACCCCCTTTGCAGATTAGCCATTGCACTGTAGGACACAGCTTTGACCTACCAAATACATCTTCAAGCTCAATTCCTGCCAGGAAAACAAAACACTCTGGCAGACAATTTAAGCAGAAACCTTATGGACCGTCACGAGTGGAAACTAAATCCACAAGTCTTCAGCATGATAACAGAGAAATGGGGAGCCCAGACAAAGATCTATTTGCCTCTCCTCAAAATTATCAACTAAAAAGATTCTACACAAGGATTTATCACAGACAACCATGGAAAGTGGATTCCCTATCCTTCAGTTGGAAAAACCTGTCAGTTTACTCTTTTCCACCTCTGCCTCTTCTACCCAAGCTCCTGCTAAAAGTCAGAAAAGAGAAGCCAAAGATGATATTAATTGCCCTGGACTGGCCCCACCAATACTGGTACCCAATCCTAAGGAACTTGTCTCAATACCCAGCTTGGACCTTGCCTCAAAAACTACAACTACTGTCCCAGCAAAACAATCAGATCCTGCACAATCAACTACAGACTCTGAACCTGACAGCATGGCTAATCCTGTAATCATACAAACGACACCTCTCAGTAAAGCTGTGATGGATGTTATTTTGGAAGCCAGAAGGCCTAGTACTAGAAAATCTTATGCTGACAAATGGAAGAGATTCTGTGCTTGGAATCAAACACAAGGAACTGATACAGCAGAACCACATATTCCTCAGATATTACAATACTTAACTGAGATGCTTGACAAAGGCCTAGCTTTCTCATCAATCAAAATCCATGCCTCTGCCATTTCGGCTCATTACAATACAGAGCCACCAATCTTTTCTCATCCTTTACTGAAGCAGTATCTTAGAGGAGCCAAAAATTTAAGGCCTCCTAGAAGATCACCCTTACCTGCATGGGACCTCAATTATGTGTTGGAAAAGCTCATCCTGCCTCCATTTGAACCAGCTGCTACTGCTGATATAAAGTTCTTATCATGGAAGACAGCTCTGCTGCTAGCAATTACTTCAACAAGAAGAGTTTCAGAGCTACAGGCCCTCATGGCTGTTGAGCCTTTTATCATATTTTACCCAGACAGGGTGTCTCTGAGGACAAATCCTACTTTTATGCCTAAGGTCGTTTCCAGTGTGGCTCTTAACCAAACAATTCATCTGCCAACTTTTTATCCAAATCCGCAAAACAAAGGGGAGAGAATTCTGCATTCTTTGGATGTACACAGATAGCTAAGACTCTACTTGAGCAGGACTAAAACTCCAAGAAAAGCTGAACAACTACTAGTGTCATATGCTGCAGGATCAGAAGGAAAGGCTATTTCAAAGCAGACAATTATAAAGTGGATACGCCATTGCATCCGTTTCTGATACTTACACCATGGCAAACCTGTGCCCAAGGGCATTAAGTCTCACTCCACCAGGGCTGCAGCTACTTCAGCAGCCTTTCTCAGAGGAGTACCAACCAAGGACATTCTAGAGGCTGCTACTTGGAGCTCTATTCACACCTTTATAAAGCATTACTATTTGCCTCTCTACTCTAAGTCCAGGGCAGGCTTTGCCACTGCAGTGCTGCAGGGCCTTATAGCCTCACCTAATGCTGTTTAGCTCCAGCCTCCCAACCATAGCTTTGGGATTCTACCCAAATGTAATGACTGCAACAGTGAAACACGAAGAACATAGTACAGTTGTGTACACTTACCATAAATGTAGATGTTTGAGTGTATTCACTGTTGCAGTCCAGGTTACCCTCCTGCCATCCCCCTGTCATTCTACAGTCTATCTTTCCTTCTTTATCTTCTACAACCTATGTGGTGGATTTGCTTGTAGATGAAGGTAAAGTTTATACTGATGCATGTATATATATAAATATTTATAACATTACTACCTTTTTGGGGGCACCTGACATCGGGAGCAAGAAAAACTAAAGAAAATGGGGTCGGCTGCATGTTTTATACCCCTGGTGACCTGACGTCATGGAAGAGAAAACAACAACCGACGCAGGACCCAAGACTTTGGAAATCAAGCCGACTGGGGGCAACCTGCCAGCAGATTACCCTAATGTAATGACTGCAACAGTGTATACACTCAAACATCTACATTTATGGTAAGTGTACAAAAGTGTATTTTTGTTGGACTAGAAAAATGATACATGTATATATATGATATTACATAGATCAGAATGAAGTGTTTTAAAACAGTTATGCTTTTACCTTAACCCTTCCTGTCTTAATAACTGCTATTAAACTGTTAGAATATTAGTTATTTACTCATAAGATTCAATGTTTTGAATAGCAAAACTTAGCTAACTTAAAAGAAGCTTTTATTATCTAAATTATTGTCACCAAACATTTATCATCAAGTAATGTATCATCAGTATTTAAACTGCATCAACTTCTATGTATTTCAGTAATATTTCTATTACTTAGGTACAGTGATACCCAAACAATCAATGTAAACAATATTCCTCATAAATGCATATTTGATAATATTGTCATAAACTCATAATAAATTTATATTCACTCCTTTGTCTTCATAGTTATATTATAAATATATATTATGTTATTTTAGCATACACTCTTATTCATCTTATCATGTGTTTTGTGATGTATTATATTAACAGAATCCAACACAAAATTTGAAAAGATGTGTGAACCCAAGTTCTATTAAGGCACTCACTGTCTTTTCATCAACTTAGCCTTAGCATATATCACTACTTGCAAGTGAATAATATATCATGACTGTTTTAAGAATGTATAAATGTTTTTATACACTTTTATAAGTACTAAGTAATGCAATCCAGCAAACATGTTTGTTCCATCAACCATCTTTATAATAACTAATTAAGAAACTATTGATTTAGGTAATGCTTTATATTTCTTCCATCTAAGTAGATTGAATGCACACACACAGAGGGATATGTTTTTTTTTTTCAGATACCCTTATAAAAGTGGTGTGAACAGCTAAGAAAAGCAATAGTCTGTAAACAGCAAATAGTACAAAGCAAAGCAAGATTCTATAATAATAAAACATGCTAGAACTTTGTCCTAGATCCTTGTTCATACTTTATTATAGCTAAATATCAATCTGAAAAGTAACTGCTGCCTTGCCTCATTTCAATTAATTTCATCATCCTATAACCATAAATTACCTTTCTTATATTAGGTTAACTTTTAAATATCCATTGCTCTACCAGAATTCTTGTTTCTATAAGTGTCCTTTAACATCTGTGCTCCTCTTACATCTACTCATTTGTTTATACATATTTTCTCTCATTTAATGTAGAATACGAGACTTGCACCACACTTGAGAAGTAAATGGGACTTCATAAGATTCAATGACAAACTCCAACGTCAATTTGTGCCTTACCTTATCCTGGGTATTGCAACCTGAAAGTCTGTTTTCTGAGTCAAGAACAGTGTGACTTAATTTTGTCTCAGATACAGAAAAAAATATCTCATCAATCTAAATTGACCAGACTATTTTGCATATACAGATCTTAATACTTGTGTGCATAGTTCATCTCATTTCATCTCTACTAACTATGATTTCACATTTAGTACTGACTATGGACTGGATCATAAAATAATGCACTAATTTTGTATTTAAATAAATCTCATTGAAGAATAAGTAGAATTTGAGAATGTTATACCTAGTAATAACCTTATATTTAAGGTGCTTCCTACAGCAGATCCAACAAAAATTAAGGATAGTTTATCCATCTGTATTTACATATTTATGACACATAAAAGCTTTTGGTTTGACACTTACCTAAATGCTTGCTCAATGTGTTTTAAGTTTTTCCATGAGATTTAATATAGTTAAATTATTTTATGTTTCCAGATGTTTTATTGCTGTTCCACTCATAGCATCTTAGTTACATCTGATGTCTGAAAGTCATATAGTCTAATGAGCAATCGTGTCTGCGCATCTGTTTAACCAAGTTTTAATGAACAAAGCTTCTCAAAAAACTGCTGGACTTTCCAAATACGTTGATGAGAAGTTTTCATCTCTCTCATACTGTTAAAACATTTACCATTTTTATAATTTAACTTTTGGTAAACGGAACTGCATACAACATCCAGTCTTATTTAAATAGACATTAACTTTGCTGCAAAAGCTTATTTGTTTCAAAAGTTTCCTTATGCATTAACTTATTACATCTATATTACTAACAGTGCAAAACTATACCGTTCCTTAACTATCTATTTATTATAATGTGCATATTTAAATTACATATTAACAATTGGCATACTTTGCAGAAATGATGAAAGAAGTACTCCCTACCTTCCATTGTCAATATGTGTATCATACAGATACCTGTCAGCATTTCTTTTTTTTTCCTTTACTTGTATGTTCATTATACCAATGAACTGTAAGCTAATAAGCTAGAACAACAAGACATTCAATTGTTTAAAAAATCATATGAATAAATCATGAAGTGATGCAATGTTTTCTGTTTATATGTCCTTTGGCTTCTTATGTTTCATTGCAGTTTTCCAACCATTCTTTTCAGCTTGTATTTTCATACTTAAAGCACTCCAGTCTATTCCTTCTGTAGTTATTAGATTCCAGTTGGCTTGTATATATGTTACTGCTTCTTCTAGGGTGCCAGGACTATAACAATTCAGACAAAATGGCTTTAAGGATAACAACTGCACTTACATACATACATACATACAAATGTTTCAAGCACGGGCATTAAAGCCCTTCTAGCTTGCCAATATGCCAAAACACTTGTTCCAATAATAAATGTCCAGGCTGTTCTTAAAAATATCTAAACTAGTTGTTAGAAAAATATGTATTAATGTGTGTATGCTTAATGCCAATTAATAATCAAAAGAATTAATACGCTTTTCATTCTATTTTACATGCAATGTGTTATATATAAATTGAGTTTCATATGAGACTGAAAAAGATGCTTTTTGAAAACTGCAGTATGCTTTCTGAAACTTGCAAGATGCCCTCTGACCTAGTAATTGCTAGCACAGCAATATTCATGTTTACGCCTTTCGGAAATGTACTTGAGAAGCAGGTGCTTATCTGCTAGGTCAGGAACGAATGAATGAACAATACTATATTCTGTAAATGTAATGATTTTAGACAATCAGCTCTGTTCGAAGCATGAGAACATGTGCAGCTGCAGAAGCTTAGAGATAAAGTAGACAAAGGATTATTAGAGAAATGAACTGTTAGCATTGTGCTTGAATTAGCCATAGTACCTTGAATGGTAACATAACATGTATCTAACTGGTAGAAATCAAGGCCATGTTGTTTTCCTCAGGAAGTTTCTCACAAAAATTGATAAATCAGCAGAAATTCATGGGAATGATGGTCAACAGATGATGATGAAAAAGCTGGTAATCTGTTACGTCAGCTTGGTAGGCCATGTCTAGTTAGAGAATGTATAAAAATGAAAGTATTTCCTGTTTCTCGTTAGACAAACTCTGTAATAGCACGTTTTTGTCTCCTTGCTGCAAGATTAAAGTGCCTTAACCTGAACCTACCGTGTTTTGATCATTTTTAAAGTATGTTTTTCCTTTGACAGTTTGGTCCTTTGGACCGGAAAGTACCTCTCGCTCTAGGCCTAGGTCAGAATTGGGCCCGGTGGCATGCATCCGTACAGAGAAGAGGCCAAATCGGCTCTTCTGTTTTGAAAGACCTCCGACTGAATTGTCGTTCGAAAGAGGCCAGCCACTGTTTCTGATCTGGGATTGGAGGACGAGTCAATGATCTGGTGGATCAACTCATGGAGGGTCAGGTAAGGAGGAATTACCTTATTTCTGTTTTAAGATCAGGGACTAGTTGCAGAACTGTTTTTGTCAGGAAGATTTGCATGTGCAGATCAGGGACAAAAAAAGGTTACTGTTTTGTCATAGATCAGGGAAACAGAATAGGTAGGCAGTTATTCTAGATAAACTGTGAAAAGGTGTAGAACCGTGGTACCACGTGATAAGAAGGGTTACGTAACAATTTACAGCTTAGCTAAGGCAACAATGGGAAATCAGTGCACGAAAAGTTCCCAAGACCCACCCCTAACTGAAGACGCGAAATATATGCAATTACAGCGTGCCGACAATGTTAAGTACTATACAAAATGGGTTGATAAGTATAAATTCGATGGTAATTTAGATAAACTTGCACTTATTAAACTTGTTAGGCAACTAAAGGTCAATTAAAAAAGCAACGACAATTAGGAGTCCCTCAGGCACATAGGTGGCTTGAGGAAGCAAATCGCAGGAAACAAAAGATTAAAAATTCAAAAACAATGTTCTTAGACAAAGAAGATAATAACTTGGTAATAGCAACGGACCCTCCTTCGCCCCCTCCGCTTCCCTTACCAGAATATGAAGCGAGTGGACAAGCGGATCCACGTCCGCTATACCCAGCTGTTTCTATAGCATCAAAACTATTTGTCAGGGATCCTATCGAGACAAGGTCTTGAACACACGACTTGAGAAGGGAGATTGAACTATGTGAAATAAACAGAAAATCACAAGCTATGAGTGAGGAAGAAATATGTCCACTCATAGAAGTACCAAATCCTCAGGCAGGACAGGATCCGACTCTTTTAGTTTATAGACCGTGGACACCGGGAGATATCCGGAAAGCCACGGAGGGAATTCCCCATCCGAAAGTGAATTTTCAAAAATTTTTAGAAGACTCACAGGGTATGAGATTAAGTTACCATTTGAATGGAGAAGAAGTAGAAAAAGTAGTTAGACAAATTGTAGGTCCAGATTGGCACATGATCAGTGGTGACTGGAATCCCCGTGACGCACAGCTTAGACCACTCCCACATACTAAATGCAGAATTGGATGGCAGAGTGAAAGGCCTGACAGACCGAATCTCTGAAAAATGGAAGCCTAGGGCTGATTGGACTTGCATTAATCAGTGCATTCAACAAGAAGGTGAAACAGTTGATAGATATTTTGCTAAATTATTAGAGTGTTTTAATAACCACTGCGGAATGCAAATACCAGAAAACCAGACACAAGATTCCCCATATGAGCAACAGCTAAAGAATGCATTCTTGAAAGGTAGTATAACTCCCATTAGCAGCTTTATTATGAAGCACATGGTAGATCATTGTATGAGTAGATTACAGCCATTACTTGAATATGCAAGACATGCAGAGAGACATTTTAGTAGTAAAAAGAAAACTCAAGTATTTTCAGCAGAAGATGGGTCAGACGTATTTGTAGTACAAACTGGGAGAAAGGGTAAGAAAAATACCCAGGGAAATAAACAATCTGACAACCATTCAGAAGATTTTGAAGAAAGAAAGAAAAGAGGTGAATGTTTTAAATGCGGGAAAAATGGACATTTAGCAAGGGATTGCAAGCTAAATAAAAAGGTGACTACAGAAAATAAGGAGGATGAGGAATGACTATATGATAGTCAGGAATCACTGAATGAAAATAAACAGGAAAAGACAAGTGCAAATGTGATAGCAAGGGTAGAGGATGTGACAGAAGGGGTAGAGGATGTACATGAATTTGTAGACATTGAGGAAAATGAAATTTTGGACTTAGCCTTATTGAGCCTAGAGCTTTACTTAACAGATACAAAACCGAAAGTGACGCTTCTGGTAGAGGGGAGGGAAGTCAAATTTTTGTGTGACTCAGGGGCTTCACGGACCCTGATACATCCTTCCAAATTACCGGAAGATTCAGAATCACCAGATTATATACTAGTGAAGGCAGCTAATGGACAGCTGTATCGGGAGCCACTCTCCCATGACATAGCAATAACAGACCCCGTTTCAGGAATGACCCAGAAAAGTAAAATTGTAGTTTCTGCAAAATGCCCAGTAAATCTTTTGGGTAGAGATTTAATGCGGATATTTGGCATAGCCATAGTTCCAACCATGCAGGGTATGGAAACACAGTGACAAATGGAAACTTTTGTAGTGCGACCGGAGGGTGAGACATATTATTGGTACAGCCAGCACTTGGTTATGACTGGTCCAGGGGCAGTAACCGAAGAACTGATGAACGTAGCCATCAGTAAATCCCCCTCCCTCGACATTGACAAACAGCATTTGTTGCATTGTACTCTATATTACTGTAGTAGACCAGGACCTGATAAAGAATATGAGCAGGAATTGTTTCAGAACCATGCAAACAGACTAGTGTTACGAAACTTGTACTGGGACACAGAAGGAAACAGTGTAGTAAGCTGTTCATTGCCCCAGGAATTTTTAGCACTTTACAAATCTAATCGATTGCCACATGTTAGTTTAACTAAGAGTAAAAGTTTGAAATGGGTAGACTTGGGAGAAAAAGTCACAAGGTGGGAAAAGCAGACAGAATTAGAACTCTCCAAACAAGGAGTACAGAAACAGAAATTGAATTGGATAACACAGACACACCCAGCTGTGCACTCACAGGCTAGTGAGAATAGCTGAGTATTACTCTTATTGGAAGAAGAGGAAAAAGCCTTGCGAAACATACCAGAGACTCTCTGGTCAACAAGGAAATCAGATGTAGGACTTATATGAACAGCAGGACCAGTTACTATTACACCAAAGTCGTCATTTAGACCTCAGAAAAGACAGTATCCCTTGAGAAAGGATGCAGAGATAGGGATCAAGCCTGTAATAGCAGCCTTACTTAAGGAAGAAGTCTTAATAGAATCTCCCGATTCACCATGTAATACACCCTTATTTCCTGTCAGGAAAGCGAACGGGGAATGGCATATGGTCCAAGATTTACAAGCTGTAAATAATGCAGTTATACCCAGGGCACCAACGGTGCCAGATCCGCACACCTTACTGAATGATTTAAAGCCTCAGCAAAAGTATTTTTCTGTGGTAGATATTAGTAATGCATTTTTCTCAATACCGATACACCCCGACAGCCAACATTGGTTTGCATTTACATTTCAGGGGAAACAGTATACATATACGAGATTACCACAGGGATATTGTGAAAGTCCAACAATATTTGCACAAGAAATGGCAAGCAACCTGGCGGGATTTATCCCACCGAAAGGTAGTCAGATTTTACTTTATGTAGACGACATTCTGCTGGCAGCCCCCACCCAGCAAGAATGTAAAGAGGACACCATAGCATTATTACAGTTTTTAGCTACTCAAGGACACAAAGTAAACAAGGACAAACTACAACTCTGGAGAAAACAAGTTAAGTACTTGGGATATGTAATATCCAAAGAAGGTAGAATATTAGACAAAGATAGAAAAACAGTAATATTACAAGCACCTAGACCAATTACCAAGAAGGAAATTATGTCCTTCCTGGGAACTACTAACTTTTGTCGGAGTTGGATACCAAATTATGTTTTGGAATCTGCTCCACTGACTAATTTGATATTTAAAAGGCCGATGGCAGCAGAGGATTTATTACAATGGACACCAGAAGCAGCTTTCTGTAAGCTGAAACAACTGATAGCATCATCCTTAGTTTTAGGATTACCGAACTATCATAAGCAATTTTTCAAACTGTAGATTGTAAGCAAGGTTATATGACATCAGTGTTAGCACAGCAACCAGCAACATGGGGACAAGCAACGCCCCATAGCTTACTATTCATCACAGTTAGACTCAGTGGCACGGTCCCTACCCCACTGTGGTAGTTGCAGCTGCAATGGCAGTGCAGGCTTCGGCCTCAGTAGTGTTATTCCACCCTCTCACATTGAGAGTGCCTTATGCAGTCGCAATTATTTTACTGCAAGAAAAAATAGCATATCCCTCTCCTGCTAGACATCTTTCCTGTATGACTATACTGTTGAGCCAACCTCATATGACAATTGAACAATGCACAACTTTGAATCCGTCAACCTTGCTCCCAACCCCTGCAGATGGCAAACCGCACTGCTGCCTGCAGGAGATTGAGCAAAAGACATTACCGAGACAAGACCTTACAGATGTTCCCTTGGATGATGACGAGGTGACATACTATGTGGACGGCTCGTGCAGGAGGGGTCCTACAGGACAGATCCTAGTGGGGTATGCAGTCATTTCTGACACTGAAACTTTAGAAGCAAAATCTTTACCACACAATTTATCTGCACAAGCAGCAGAGTTGATTGCCTTGACAAAGGCATGTACCTTAGCAGAAGGTAAGAAAGTGAATATTTATACTGACAGTCAGTATGCTTTTTCTACTGTACATGTTTTTGCACAGCAGTGGAAAAATAGAGGAATGATAACATCTACCGGTAAACCAATTAATCATGCACAATTTATTTTAGATTTATTACACTCTATTCAGTTACCTCAAAAAGTAGCTATTTGCAAATGCGTAGCTCATACTAAGCAACAGGATAGAATTTCGAAAGGTAATGTATGGGCTGATACAGCTGCGAAAGAAGCAGCTTCAGCCTCAGAAGCTTTTCTTTTGAGTGAGGAATTACAACCCTCTGAGATTTTAGATTTAGAAATGTTAAAAACAATGCAGACACTTACTACAGAAGTGGATAAAACGAGGAGCAATCCTTGAAAAGGGACTGTACATATCCAAGGAAAAGAAACCAATTTTGCCATCTAACTTGTTTATTCAGCTTTGTTGAGCCATGGGCAGAGCCATGTCTCAACAGGGGGGATGGTACAGTTAGTGAATCGAGTGTTTACAACATATGGATTTACAAACTACACAAAAAATTTTTGTGTAGCATGCCATGTTTGTAACAAGCATCATGCACAAGGGGCATTGAAGCCTATGCAAGGGAGTTTCCCTACACCACCTTATCCGTTTCATACTATTTGTATGGATTTCACAGAACTGAATAAATGTGAGAATAAAAAGTATTGCCTTATCATTATAGATATGTTTTCCAAATGGGTGGAAGCTTTTCCAACTAAAAATCCAGATGCAGCTACTGTTGTAAAGGTCCTTGTTAAAGAAATTATACCCAGATTTGGCATACTGGAAAAGATTTATAGTGATAATGGTACACATTTCGTGAATCAAACAGTGCAACAACTTAGTTGTTATTTCGGAATATCGTTAAAAAATCACTGCACCTACCACCCCCAATCTGCAGGATTAGTTGAGAGGCATAATGGGGTGTTGAAGAATAAGCTTAGGAAATTGATGAGTGAGACACAGAAGAACTGGGTGCACTGTTTGTCTCTAGCACTGTTGAGCATAAGAACTGTTCCAAATGCAAAGGGATTAACTCCTTTTGAAACTTTGTTTGGGAGGGCATATTATACACCTCAGTGGAAACCTCTCATGTCTGCAGAGCAGGAGGCTGACAGTTTACTTGCAGGGTATATGAGACGATCTTTGAATAACAAACTTTTGCAGTTAAATTCTGTTTCAGATAAAGAGCAACTGAAATCGGAAGCACCAGTAGCCCCAGGCACCTGGGTCTGGGTGAAGATTGTGAAGAAAAAGAACTGGAGTTCTCAGACGTGGGAAGGACCATACCAGGTACTACTGTCGACACCCACTGCAGTCAAGATCATGGACCGAGCTTCCTGGATTCATTTGACACACTGTAAACTGGTTAAGAACTTTGAAATGGACAAAAACTTTGTTACTGTTGTACAACGAGAACATAATGGCCAGGTACAGAGTGAATAGAGACATTGAGCAACCTCAGAAAATGTGCATGATCATTTCGATAGCTATGCTAATCACAATGTTCTTTTTGTTGTGGCCACTCCTTTTTCCTGCCACAAAAGTTGGACTGATTAAACGTAATGAGCCAAATATAGACTGGCATCCGAACTTTAACACTTATCAGGCAATTACACGTGTGTATGCTGAGACTTTTAATGTTTCAAACTGCTGGGTCTGCATGGCCATACCAATAGCATATGGGGGTTATTGATGGCGGCTATCCCCCTAGGGGTCAATGAGACCTGGGAAAATCTGTTTTTTGACACAGTTGCTATTAAAGCACATGATAAGGTATCACTGTATTTGCCTGCAACACAAAAAGGAATTGTATGTTTTTACAAAAATGATACCATCCAAGTGGGATGGAGCAAGTGTAATGTCACTGTACAGTATAAATGTTATACAAAATAGGTTCACAGGTTCATAGGTTCATACTAGGCTATCTGCCCAAGGGCATTTATAAGCCTAGCCCATAGTTATGTGGCTTTCGCCACCCCTTTAGTTTGAAGAAAACTATGCCTATTATTTTGCTGTGCCTCTGTCAAGCAGTGACACTGAAGTAATCCCTGGGGTATATCTGCGATCTCCCATCCATTGGTCAAGATTCCTCTTGAACAAGGCCAGCGAGGTGCTCTGCCTCACATGTACCAGGATTTTGTTCCACAGCATAGGGAGTCTCTGGGTGATGAATCTGTCCCTCCAGCACGTTCTATTAATAACCGTGTCAAGGTTTAAGTCTCCCACCCTTGTGGTTCTGAGGGATCTAGATTTTTTGAGGTGAAGCATATTCATCAAATCTGGGTTTGACATGGCCTTGTATGTCAAGCACAGGTCACCTCTGAGCAAGCGGTATGTGACTGAATAGAGCTGAAGTTCTTTCAGTCGGGCAGCATAAGACATATTTTTGAGACCCTTTATCCTTTTGGTGAGGAACTTTTGGGGCCTTTCCAGCTGCTGCAGGTGTCGGGTCAGATACATTCCGAATGGGGCATTGTACTCAATCATAGGTCTAATGAGTGATGAGTACAGGGGGACGATGACCTCCCTTGATCTAGATGTGAATCCTTTCATGATCAGGTGGGCAATGTAGAAGGTCTTCCTAACTACTTTAGCAATGTGAGTGTCAAATGAAAGGTTACTGTCAACCTGGGTCCCCAGATCCCTGATAACTTCTTCTGTGCTCAGTGGATTACCACCTATATTGTAGCTAGGGGTAACTTGTTTTTCCCGAAGGGTATGACTATGCATTTCTTGGCGTTTAACTTTAGGCCATGGCTCTGGCACCAGTTATCTGTTTCTGTGAGGCCCTTCTGAAGGATATCTGTGTCAGATGTGTTTTCGACTATGGCGCCCAGTTTGCAGTCATCTGCAAACTTTGTCAGCCATAACCCTCCTGTGTTTGCTTGTACTTCAGAAAAGTAGATGCTGAACAAGAGTGGACCCAGGACTGAGCCTTGTGGGACACCACTTGTGACCGGCTTTGAGTATGACATGGCGCCAGCAACTCTGACCCTGTGGGTTCTGTCACTTAGCCAGTTTGCAACCCATCTTGTGATGTATGGGTTTACATTCAAGCTGATGAGTTTTTCGATGATACCTGAGTGGGGTATTGTGTCGAAGGCCTTTGCCAGGTCAAGGTAGGCTGTATGGACTGCCTTACCCTCATCAATGGCCTTGGTGACTGTTTCGAAAAAGTCAACCAAGTTTAAAAGGCATGATCTGCCTTTGACAAAGCCAAACTGGGTTGGATCCAAAGTCTGCAAGTTCCCTATGTCTTTATTTATGAGTTCCATTATGATCCTTTCCATGGCTTTGCAGATAAGGCTTGTCAAGCTAATGGGATGGTAATTTCCAGGGTCAGTGGAGGCGCCTCCCTTGTGAAGTGGGACCACAGTCGCCATGCGCCACTCCTTGGGTACGTATCCTGAGGTGAGGCTAAGATTAAACAGCTGTCCTAACTGCGGGTTTAACTTCTCATTGAGTTCGTGGAGTACACAGCCGGGGACACCATCCGGTCCCATGGATGCTGTGTTTTTTGCCTTGGAGAGAGCAGTTCTCACCTGGGCGTTAGAGATGTTTGGGGGGCTACAATCCTCTGGTATAGATATCTCTCCTTTTGGGGGGGAGAAGTTAACACTGAACCTGTCAGCCAGTATGTTGGCAATGTGTGTAAGTTCAGTAATCTTCACATCATTTTGAACTAATTCTGAGCATATCTGGGAGTTTCCTCCTAGGTTTCTAACATAGCTAAAGAAGGCCTTATGATTGTCTTTTGAGTCCTTGGCGATTTTTCTCTCAAAATTTGCCTTGGATGATTTTATGAGGGCTCTTAGTTTTTTACTTATAATGATCAAGGGTGTCTTACCTTTCAAGGATTTTGCTCTATCTTGTAGTAGCTTCCTCCTTTTGTTGTAGAGCTTGTTTATGGCTGGGGTCCACCAGACTGGACGCTTGCCTTTGGTACAAAGAGTCTTAGTTTTGTTTGGGATTGCCTGATCCATGCAGTCCTGTAGGTGCTGGTAGAAGGCATTTGTAAGTGATTCAGCGGTTTGAGTAATGTTTACCACCGGCTCAGGGGCCTTAAAGGAGACAACACTAGTTTTCAGAAGTGTGAAGTCGGCTTTTGAGAAGTTTTTCACTGTGGTCTTTTTTATTTCAGGTGGAGGGGGATGATTTAGGTGGATCTTGTAGTACAGATTATAACTCATTTTTGAAATCTATGCATAAGACTCTTGATCAGGTACAACATAATCCTGTACTTTTTAAACAATTATCTGTAATAGATAGGAAAATGTTTCATGCAGGGCAGTCATTTCGTAACAAAGTAACAACTAAAGTAGAGGACTGTTATTTTGTGTGTGGTAAAAAAGCATATAAATGGTTACCTCATAATTGGTCTGGCAGTTGTTTTTTGGGATACCTGGTCCCGGCCATACGACACACTCCAGTTTTGCCTCAGGGAAGTATTCAAAATACCCGAGATGTAACCAAAAAGACTGTTAAGAAACCTGAGAATCCTGTGGGACAGATCGAAGCAGGCTGGAAAGACCATCGTAATGTGGGAACCAAACTTGTGCACATGGACTTGAGTGATGCTGTCATATCATGGGCAGGTATATTGCCAGCATATGGTGCAGTTAAATCGAATTGGGAGCTGCAAAAACTGTCTAAACTTCTCAAAGTAATGAGTAATGTGACTTTTTCTGCTCTTGAACTGATAACTGATGAACTGAATGCCATGAGAACTGTAGTACTCCAAAACCAAATGGCTCTTGACTTCACCCTAGCGGCAAGGGATGGGATGTGCGCTTTAATCAAAGAAGAATGCTGTGCGTTTATTCCTGATCATCAGCATGAGATTAACGATCATCTCGAGGTGATTCAGCAAGTGTCGGCCATGACCAAACCAGGCCCAAACCCTCTGACAGACTTTTTCCAGAATGTATTTGGGGGGGTGGGGTTCCATCCTAATGAACATATTGATTGCCATTGGGGTAGGATTACTCCTAATAGGAGTTTGTGTTTGTTGTGGAATCCCCTGCATGAAGAAATTAATCAAGTAATTCATAGATATATCAGTATCTGAGACTATGTATCAAAGTACTGAATTTGAAGAGCTGCTAGAATGTGAAACACTATCATAAAAGTTTAAACTGAATGATTTTCTTAACTGCAAATCCTAATTGGAAGAGGTTAGGAAAAGAAGCAAACTGTTTATTCTTTTTTGAAAATAAAATTAAAAAGTATTAACAGGAGGGAAATGTTAGAAAAATATGTATTAATGTGTGTATGCTTAATGCCAATTAATAATCAAAAGAATTAATATGCTTTTCATTCTATTTTACATGCACTGTGTTATATATAAATTGAGTTTCATATGAGACTGAAAAAGATGCTTTTTGAAAACTGCAGTATGCTTTCTGAAACTTGCAAGATGCCCTCTGACCTAGCAATTGCTAGCACAGCAATATTCATGTTTATGCCTTTTGGAAATGTACTTGAGAAGCAGGTGCTTATCTGCTAGGTCAGGAATGAATGAATGAACAATACTATATTCTGTAAATGTAATGATTTTAGACAATCAGCTCTGTTCGAAGCATGAGAACATGTGCAGCTGCAGAAGCTTAGAGATAAAGTAGACAAAGGATTATTAGAGAAATGAACTGTTAGCATTGTGCTTGAATTAGCCATAGTACCTTGAATGGTAACATAACATGTATCTAACTGGTAGAAATCAAGGCCATGTTGTTTTCCTCAGGAAGTTTCTCACAAAAATTGATAAATCAGCAGAAATTCATGGGAATGATGGTCAACAGATGATGATGAAAAAGCTGGTAATCTGTTACGTCAGCTTGGTAGGCCATGTCTAGTTAGAGAATGTATACAAATGAAAGTATTTCCTGTTTCTAGTTAGACAAACTATGTGCTGCAAGATTAAAGTGCCTTAACCTGAACCTACCATGTTTTGATCATTTTTAAAGTATATTTTTCCTTTGACACTAGTACTTGCTTTAATGTAATTTGGTAGTCTGTTCCAAGCATCAGCTACTCTGTCAGAGAAACAATTAGTACACTTCTCATTCCTATAGAATCTTCTACATAGGTTGATGATTCTCTAGTACTTTTTGATAATCCCAAACATTCCCAGAGGTAGTTGTCCCTAAATGGCTTATATACCTGAATAAGATCTCCTCTTAAATATCTGAAAGAGACACTGTACAAGTTCAGCTATTTTAGTCTTTCATAATAACTTGGATTTTTACATCCATGGATGCCCTTAGTATATTTCCACTGTACTCTTTACAGTTTATTCATGCTTGTTTTCCTATAGGGTTTCCATATTGTTATTCCATACTCAAGTTTGGGTCTAATGTAACTAACAAACAATTACTTCATTATATTTGATTTCCTAGACTTTATAAATCTTTTTATACAACCTATAGTTCTATAACTATCATTAGCCAATTGGTTGATATGATTAGAAAAACTCATAGCTGAATCTACCCATATACCCAGGTCCTTAAATGAACCTACAGTTTCAATCACTGTGTGCTGTATTAAATATTCACCTTTCAGATTATGTCTCCCAAATCTCAAATGCTTAGTTTTTGATGTATTTATCAAAATATTATTCTCTTGTGCCCAAATGGTCAATTTAGTCAAATTATTTTGCAGACATGCCTTATCTGTAACACTTGTAATCAGTTTACCCAATTTCAGGTCATCAGCATATAGACTGTAGAACACCTCAGATGAAAAAGTAAGGTCTGAAAGATACAATCTAAACAAGTAAGGGCCTAGTACAGAGCCCTGTGGGGCACCTTGACTGTAACCAAGGATTTCACCTGTCCAGTTGGTGTGTGATACTTGCCATGTCCTATTTGTAAGCCATGCCGTTATCCATCTTATCAACAGTACACCAATACCTAGTTGTACTAATTTATTGATCAGTGTTTTGTGCATGACCCTGTCAAATGCTGAAGTTAAATCTATATAAATCACATCATAGCACAATTTTTCATTCATAGCTGTTATTATATTGTTATAGAACATCATGTTACAGGTGGTAATAGATCTATTTTCAACATATGCATGCTGATATATGGTTTCAAGTCCCAACCTATCCAGTTCTGACAATAACGTATCCAGTATTACCTTCTCTATTATTTTTCCACAACATGAAAGTAGACTTAAGGGTCTATATGATTCTGGGTTTGTCCTACTCCCCTTTCCCTTAAAGACAGGCTTAATAAGTGCATGTCTCCAATCTTGAGGAATCTCCCCATATTTATATGACCTAGTGAATAATAGATGTAATGGCAGTGTAAGTTCTTGCTTAAGTGTTCTCAAATTATTGTTACTTATTCTGCCTCCTCCCTGCACTTTGTTTGGATCCAGTTTGCACAGTTCTTTTTCAATATAATCTAATTTGATTCCAGTATCTGGGATTACCTGGATGTCACTAGGACAACTTACCACTCCTTTTGTGGAGCCAAACTGTTTTGCATAAGAATTTGTAAATATATCTATAATCTGTTGTATCTGAGAATAAATTTTAGAATCTGCACACAGTTTATCAGTTTGTGTATCTTTACTCCTTCCACATCTTATATATCTATAAAAAGGTTTCCTATTATGCTCAATATCTTTATATAAATTTTCTTCAAATTTTTCTTGATCTTGCCTAACACTATGCTGAATCTGTTTGCCCAGCTCATTTATTTCAGTTTTCAAAGTTGTAGTTCGACCTCTCTTCCATTTCTTATATTTTTTGTCTCTCACCTTAATCAGGTATCTTGTTCTTAGGGAAATATACCCCCCTGATGTTACATGCCTAGATCCTGATGTTAAACATTTTTTTGACGTTTTGCACTCAAACAATTTCTCTTTCAAAACTTTCTACATTCCATCTGCAGTTTTTCAACTGAACACCTCACTCCAGTTAGTTTTATATAGCAACATGTTTGCTTCCTTATAATCTGTAATTAACCCTCTGTGCATTGGCTTAGATTTCAGTTTGGCAGAATTATCTAGCAACAAATTAAACTTTGTGACCCCATGATCACTGCACATCAGTGGTGGTAAAACATGACTTGAAGTTACAGTAATGTCTTTAGGAACACAAACAATATCTAGTATATTCCGTCCCCTGATAGGTTTTTTTACAATCTGAAGCATTTGTTGTTCCTGAATATACTCTGTGAATAATTTCTTTACTAACGTTGTTGAATCAATATTATTCCAGTCTGTTTCTGGTAAATTTAAGTCCCCAGCTAATATTATTCTTCTCTCCTATGTTTCATGTAAGAAATGTATGAATTCCTCTAGGTCATCTGCATTTGACTTTGGTGGTCTGTACACTCCAACAATTGTTATATGTTCCAGGGTTATCTTTATTGTCACAGTTACACAATCTATAGTATTGGTATTATCACTGAACATGTAATAATCACAAGTCTCATAGCTATCTTTAATGCCTATCATAACACCCCCACCTGATTTTTTGTCAGAATGTCTGTTACAGTAAAAACATTTACACCCTGACAGAACTGGTTTCCAGTCATTGTTCTTTAACCGTGTTTCACAAAGTATAACAACATCAATCTTGTGGGAACGTAGCAAATTTTCTAATAAAAACACTTTATTATTAATGCTCCTAGCATTAACAACCATCAGAGATGCATCAAATGTTGCTATCTGTGAACTGTTACATTTCTGACCTGGCAAAAATCCTGGCTAGTGTTTGTCAAATATTGCAAAATATCTGCTGCAAAAATTCTCTTCCCTGATCTAGACAAATGCACACCATCCTGTCTGAACACGTGTGCCCAAAAGAGGGCTTGGATGCTCTATACATTTCCATTTTTTAAAACAGGACATTTTTTCCATGTAGGTGTTTATCAAAAAAATCTTTTCATTCACAGTGACCTGATTATCCTTTCTATAGGTGAATTGTGAAAAATATGTCCTAACACCATACAAGCTATACTATCTAGGAGGGCTGTCAGTTCCCCACTAACAGTCAGAGAATCTTTGTTGGTGACATCATTTGTACCAACATGAATAAAAACAGATCCATACTTCCTTACATTAAGGCGTTCTAAGGCTCGTTTCACATCTTCTGTTTTTGCTCCTGGCAAGCATAACACTACTAAATGTTCATTATCATCTCTGCAAATATAGGTATCAGTTCCTCTAATTGAATATCGAATTAGAAGAATATCTTTGTCGACCATCTCTGAAGAATCTTCAGCATCTAATACAGTCATTTCAGCTCTATCAGTTGTTACGAAGGATAGATCTTCATCACTATTAGTCTTATTAATTCCACTGTTTTCATTGTGTATTAAATTCTCATCCAGCTGGCACTGTAAATCCACAGCTAGAGCCATGTAGTCAACATCTGTCTTTCTCTTCTTTTTTCTTACAGTAATGTTCTTCAGTCCTTCCACGTTCAGTTTTGATTGCTTCCTTTTCACCTGCCCTTGCCTCTTTTTTCTACCTTTTCCATTGGAAAGGTGATGCCTTTCCTGTAGACTGAGGGTTTTCTGATAAACAGATATCTTTATTCCCTGTCACCAGTGTGTTACATAACAAAGCAGAATCCTTTTTACTACGTATTCTCTTTCCTTTACAGTCATTAGTCAGTTTCTTTTTCTTCCTTGTTATTTGTTGAGAACTTCTTCCTTTCTGTCTTTTTTTGTTTCCTTCTAAACAAACCGGATCCTCAGATTGCTGAGTGCTTGCATCCACAATTCCATAGTTCTCAGAGGCCTCATCATGTTTCATACGAGTTGAATGTTCTTTGCAGAAAATAGATGCATCATTTCCTAAATCTGTTCTATTTGTTCTATGCCTAACATTATTTAGTTCATCAGTCCAGTCATTAATATATGATATAACAGTTCTCCAAGCCATGCCAATTGCACATGTGCAATCATCATAATTAAGTTGAGATTTGCTTCTAACAATGGTAAGCAAATCATCCAATTTTTGACACGAGGAACAAAGATCACCAGTGTTATCAGCTGTTACCTTTAAACCCCACTAGTATGATAACGTAGTGACCCCAGAAGATGATTGTATCTTATCTTGTGTGGCAGTCTGACTGTTGCTGGGAAAAGAAGAATATGGTCAGCCTTGCCCAGCATGCTACCACTACAATCCTCAGCAGTATATGTGGTTTAGAAAATGGGTGGATGGATGGATGGATGGACAGACAGAATGATGTTCTGACTACTGAATGGAAGGATGCATAATTAGTGTTTTTCAGGCTACCCACTTATTTTATAAAATTTGTTGGTTATATATTTACCATTGATATCACCTATCTTCAAGTGCTGAAAAATTGTGTTGTAATGTGTTCTTAGGTTAAACATAATTGCTGGTGTGCTTTTTCTTTGTGAAGAATCCTTTCAAGAACTAGACAACATGCAGCATGTTTTTCATACAGGTATTAAAAGAGATATAAGTAAAAACTAACCACAGACTTCCCTTGATATACCCATCATGGTTGTTTCGCAAATTCCCCCTAAAGGACTTATAACTGTTTCAGAACACTGGCTTCTGAATGCATAATGACCCTTTGCATATTTTGTCTTTCCTAAAGCATCTAGTATGACCTTTAAAGGTAATATGCATACTTCCCATAATGTCATCATGGGAGGTTTGAGTTTTTTTTTTTTCAGACGGTGCTGTGTTTTGCCATGGTCTTTCTGGTTTAGTCCCATATGCATTTGCTGTGGGACTGTTTTCATGCAATCCATCCCAAATGTAATGGCTGTTCATAAGCTGAGTGTTTTTAGTAAATAGCTAAATTCACTTGTGTTGTACTGATGATACCAAAAAGGTGGGCCAACTAGTGGACTCTTGTTTTATTGATTTAAATGTATTTTATAAAATAAATGCATTCAGAAGCCAATGACTTGGAATTCTTGCATATCTTTTAATAGTATTTCATGATTCGTACATCAAAAAAGGCTTGTGGCTGTTTTTTTTCAGAGGGTGTTTTGCTTTTTTAAAGTCTCCTTGATTTGGTCTTATATACATTTGCTATGGCTTTGAATTTGTTTTTATTTATATATAGTTATAGATGCACGGGCATGTGCACGTGCGTGCAGACACACACACACACACACACACATACACACACTGAATTTTACGGCTTTTTTCTTACCAGTTTGCTGCTAACTTCAGGTCCCTAGCTTTCTCCTGTAGTTCATTTCTTCCATGGATCACAACAATGTGAGCTCTTCTTTCTCCCTGGCAATACCACAGTGAGGAACATCCTAGCTTTTCCTTTTTCTGGATATGTCCTGCCCTACTGGACAAGAAGAGCCTGTATTCCTGCATAAACTGTGGTTATTTGCTCAACTTGGGAAAGGAGTGGAAGCCAAGGCTGCCATACTGCAGCCAAGCTGGGGTTTCTTGCTTAAACCCTGTCTACCAACTGTTATTCTGAGAGATGTCTTCCAAATGGGAATGCAATAGTGATATGAGGAAAACATATCCACCTACTTGATAACATTTATCACTCTTTTGACTGCCCATCTGCTACAGTAGTAATAGTCCCTTTTTAAAGCACATGTATCACCAACTGGGCTTGTGAACAGCTGTACCTTCCACAAGTCCAAAAATGCTCCTTCCTGGAGGAAGTGAATATACAACTGTCTCATCATTCAACTTCTTCCAGCAACAACTACAGGCAAGTGCCTGAGTCTGTAGACAGGCTTGGGTTACCCAGGTTATAGTCATGGTTTTATTCTTGTAAACAAGCTGAACTGGCAAAGTTTATATCTTTGGCAATTACTTTTCAGACTGATTTATCTATCTCTCTATCAATTTATTTAGATTGTTAAGATGCAAAAATGAAAACAATGAGTCATATATATATAAATGCAACAATGTAAGTATCTATAGTATACATATATTAAATGACTCTCAGCCTTGTTTTTAGACAATGTTATAACACCATAACAGTTGTCTTCATGGCCACTACCATATCTTCAAAAATTGGCAAAAACGTCTTCTTACATGTGCCCTTTTTGTTTTTGGTAACCTTAAGGGGGCTTTTGACCATGTAGACCAATCTGTCTTTCTCCACCAGCTTCATTCTTTGTCTTTCTCTGTGTGTTATGCTGGATTAAAGACTTTATGTGTTAAACTGCTTGATTTTAGCTGATTTTGATTATTTTTTGTTAACTGCACTTCTCAGAAAACTTTAAAAGTAGACTAGCTACTTATTCTACTGTATTTCTGCCTTTTAAATTGTTTTTCAGTTTGTGCACTTGTCTTGCTTTATTTTAAAAGTTTAAATTGCTAATTTTGCAAAGTTTTAAATTGCATTGACTGTTTAAGGCTACACACTCAAGTGTGTTAGCCTTTTTGTGCTTATTTACTGTATTATCAGATTGTTTTAGCCCGTTTTAACCAAAAAAAAAAAAAAACCCAAAAAAACAAAAATACTATCTTGTTTGCTCATTTCCTGCCTTTTCTAACTAGTATAGTCCAGATCCCAGGCCTTGCTTGTTTCAAGACTTCAGTTTCTGTGTTCAGAGCTATTCCAGACCTTGCTGTGGTAGAGGGAGGTCCTACTGCTTACTAGTGAAAGTAGTAAGCATTGTACAGCCTATATAGCCCTAGAGGAGTGGTTTCCATCTCTGAAATTGTAATTTTATTGGCCATTTAGGGCTGATTTCTATCCCTTTCAACTTTGTGGCTTAAAACTCATGTTTGTGTGTTTTTGCGCATCAAGCAGCTCTGGAGGGCTAAGGTTAAACTATTCCTGGTGCCAGAAAGTCTGCTCTTTAAATTTTCCCTTAAAACTAACTGACTTCTCAGTAGTAGCACTAAAATCTGAATCCCTGTGACTAGCACTTGCTTTATAAACTGCAAGAAAGCACTAGGAAGCCTTAAATTTATACAAACACTCGTGTCCTTGTATATAAGGAGAAATTAATCGTAGGCACTAAACAGCCTATAATTGCAAAGTTGGTTATTATTGGTCTTTTCTTATTGACAACAGGAGTGGTATAAAGAACCTATATAGGGTTCCCCTTATTTCCTATAATAGAAGTAGAAATATCAAAGATATGGTTGTACATAATACATTTATGACCCCTAGTGATAAGTTGACTATACATCCTAATAGATGTGGAACCTTCCCTTGTGGAAAATGCTCAGTATGTGCCAATATAGTTAGATCTTTTGAAAGTATTAATAATATTAGATTTTGTGCTACATTTTTATATACATGTGCCACTAAAGCAGTGGTTTATAGCCTTTCATGCCCTTGTGGCCTGTTTTATATAGAGGAAACAAAAATAATTTTTAAATTGAGGCTTCAGGAGCATGTTAGGAATATTAAGAATAATAATTTTGAAAATCCTGTTGTCTTACATTGTAATCTGAAACATAATTTTTCTGTTCTAAAAGCGTCTATTTTGGAACAGGTTTTGGCTAGGGATGAAGATGTGGTAAGAAAGAAGTTGTTATATAAAGAGACATTATTTATTTTGAAATATAATACTTTATCTCCAGATTTATTTATTTGAATTTGTTGACCGGGAGAGTCCACTGGGTTAGAACAACCCATTTTCAGTGGAGGCCCAGGGAAAAAAGCTCCACAAGTAGTTACATTCATGGCAAAAGAGGTTACATTGTTGAAATTTACAGTAGTAAAGGATATATAATAAACAAAAGGCATTCTTGCAAAACATTTCTTACAGAAGAATATAAAGTTACATATTAGATAGGAAAATATAATATGAAAATCAATTTTCAGACATTTGAGCAACTTTGGAAAGATAGGACATATAAGATAAGATTATTTTTAAGATTAAGTTAGAATTATTTAAGCATTCCTGGTAAAGAATAGTATGTGGGTTACTAATTGAATTAGAAAGGTCATTTAAGCATTGTGAGGTGTTAATGCATATAGAGTGCAATTTATTATACTTGTACCATATAGAATACCAATGAGAAAGGGGGATAACTACCATATAGAATACCCCTGAGAAAGGGGGATAACTACCATATAGAATACCCCTGAGAAAGGGGGATAACTACCATATAGAATACCCCTGAGAAAGGGGGATAACTACCATATAGAATACCACTGAGAAAGGGGGATAACTACCATATAGAATACCACTGAAAAAGGGGCCATTGAGAAAGGGGGATGACTTCATTACCAGAGGAATTCAGATGTTCTACTGCAGGAATAGTGTACTGATCCTACATTATTATAAAGAGGGTCATGGGTCTAAGAGTAGGGGGGTGTTTAGGTTAGGTAGGAGCAAGATGTTTAGGTAGGAGCATGAGAAGGGCATTCCCATTTGGAGGACAGATGGGAGTGCAGGACGGATTTGAAGTTGTTATGGCTTGGTATAGTGCGTAGTGGAGGGGGAAGAGAGTTCCATTGTTTGGTTATGGTGTAGGATAGTAGTAATGGGCCAGGGGGATGTGAGGGCTTGTGCACTTGTAGGAGGTTTTGGCTCTCGGATCTGAGGGAGTGGCTGGGTGTGTAGGGTGTAAGGGGTGTGGTGAGAGAAGGGCATTCTGCAGGTTTGTAGAGGAGTTTGTGGGCAGTGGTAAGTTGTAGGTATTTTAGGTAGTTGGGGAGTTCTAGCTATTGGAGGGTATGTAGGGAGTTGCAGTGATGAGAAGAGTTATTAGAATTGGTTGCAAATTTGCAGATTTTGTGGTAGCAGGATTTGAGTTTGGAATGAAGGCCAAGTTGAAGGTTGGAGAATAGGGGAGCACCATAGATGAGAGAGGGGGGAAGGAAGGTAGTTGCGAGAGTTTGTCAGGTGGAGGGGCTGAAGTAACAGTTGTGTCTGTAGAGAAGACCAACTTTTGATGGGTTTTCTTAATTGTGGAGTTGGTAAGAAAGGAGAGGTTGATGCTTTCCATTGGACAGCTTGTTGGTGGTGGGATGGGTAGCTGGAGAACCAGGCTAAGGTAGAGGAAGAGAGATTTAAGTATGAGAGCTGGGGCAGGAGTAAGGAGTGGGAGATGGTGTCAAATGCTTTAGAGAGGTCTAGAAACAGTGATGATATGTATTTGCCATTGTCGCGTGCTAGGTTGATGGTTTCAAGAAAGGATAGGAGGGCAGTCATGGTGCTGTGACTGGGCCAAAACCCGTGTTGAGTAGGGGAGAGGAGTTTCTGTAGGGTTAGGTATGGCATAAGTTGTGAGTGGATAGTCTTTTCGAGTATTTTAGAAAGAGGGGAATATTGCTATGGGTCTGAAATTAGTTGTGTCTATGTTTTTACCACCTTTATGGAGAGGGATGATGAAAGCATGCCGCCAGATAGTTGGGTCATAATATTCTTGTATGGCTCTATTTATAAGAATAGATATCGGATAGGCTATGGCTTCAACAGATAGTTTGAGGAAGGTCGGTGATAGGTTGTCTGATGTGTTGCGACAAGGTTTTAGCTTGAGGAGCAGTCTTTTTATTATGTCTGTGGGGATGGGTGTTAGGCTGAAAGGTGGGGAGGGAGGAGCTTGATTGGGGGTGTGAGGGAGCAGGAGATAGTGGTGTTAGAGGGGGGGTCAGGGAAAGAGGAGGATAGTTTTGCTATGCAGTCAGTAAAGAATTAGTTGAATTTAGTGTCAGTTTCAAGGCTGGTAAGGTTAGGATCTGGGCAAGGGTTGTCTTTACTACCGGGGTTCAGAATGGAGGAAATGAAATTCCAAAATTTCATTGGGTTGGTTGAGTGCATGGATTGGAGTTTGTAGTAGTAGGTTTTGCGATTTTTTGTTATTAGTTTTTTTGGCCAGGTTACGTAATTGTTTAAATTCTAGGAGGTAGCTGGGGTTTTTTTTGTTGTTGTTTATGGTACTGTTTCCACTTTTTGTCTCATTGATGCATAATATGTTTAGTTTTGTGAGATAGCCAGGGGCAGGGATTAGTTTTGATTCATTTGGTTCTAAGGTGAGCTAGTTTATTTAGTAGGGTAAGGAAGGTTTAGTTGAAATAAGATACAGCACTGTCTAGTGGAAGGGTTTTTAGGGGTGACCAGTCAGTGTGCTTAAGGGAATCTGAGAAGATTTCAGGGTTGAAGGAGGCTAGGTTGTGGGTTTTCACGTATTGGTGTTGCTTTTCTATGTGAGAGGGTAGGCGGTCTTATCTGTGAAGGCTAGAAGATGGTTGCTGAGAGGGTCTGGTAGTATTCCAGCATTTGAGGTAAGGTAGGGGTGGATTGTTAGTATCCAATCTATGATGGTACCAGAGGTACCATCTTTATTTGGCCTGGTAGGAAGGTTTATGAGTTGGGTGAAGTTGTATAGATTGACTGAATGAGACGGGGTGTCAGAGTTAAAAGAGGCCCAGTTAATGTTCATATCACCGAGGATATAGGTTTCATTTTTGATATTGGAGCTAAACCAAGACAGGATGTATTCTAGTGTTTTGATATTACCTCCTGGTGGGATGTAGATGGAACAGATGCAGATAGATCTGAAGTTATTATTTTATTTTTATTTATTTATTTATTTAACATTTGTTGACCGGGAAAGTCCGACTAGGTTCCACAGAGCCTGTTTTCAGCGGAGGCCTAGGGAGAAATGTTCCAGATTAAGTTTTAAAAAGCCTACTGTCATTTTGGAGTTGGCAAAGGTTGGGATTGAGTTTGAGTAAGGGTGTGAGTGGAGGGGTAGATAATAGCTACTCCACCTCCTTTTCTCTGAGGTCTGTCATTGCATAGGATGTGGTAGCCTGGAGGGGGGATCTTGTTGTCTTTGATGGAGGGTTTAAGCCAGGTTTCAGAGATTGCGGTTATATAAGAGTGGTTGTGAGAAAGCCAGGCATGGAGGTTGGGAATTCTGTTTTTGAGGCTTTGTGCATTAAGGGTGGTGAGGCGGATGGATTTGGGTTTTTTGGGTTTGGAGGCTTGGTTTGTGAGATTTACGTTGGGGTTGGGTCCAGGGTTAGGGTGGATGTCACCTGAGAGGCAGATATGGAGGAGGAGTTGACTGAGGTAGTGTAAGGGGGATAGTGAAGTAGGGCTGGGATGGGGGAGAGTTTTTTTTTTTTAGTTAGAATGTAGAATAGGGTAAGGAGAGGGAGAGGTGGGGAGTACTGTGTGTTTAAACATAAGAAATGAGTTGGAAGAATAGAGTTCAGGGGAGATTTCTGAATATGTGTGGGTTGTGTATGGGAGTTGTGAGGTTGTGTCTTGTGGGTTCTGGTGTAGGTGTGTGTTAGTGAGGTGTGTAAGTTGGGTAAGATGGGTTAGGGAGATTAGTAGTAAGGTTTGTATAATAGTTTGTGAGGAAAAGGTGGGCATTGTTGTTGTTGTATCACTTATGTATCCAGCATGCTCATAAGTTCTGTGAAAAACACACATTTCCCCAGATGAAATTCCCAGTCAATAGTTCACAAATAACTGTTATAACCAGTTTAAGCGAATAGATGCTATTTCAAATTGTGATGCAGCTCCAGGCCCATCTAGTTGAATAAAACACAGTTGCCTATCCTTGGTAGACCAAAAATTATACATTCAGATGAAAGTTAGGTACCATAACCAGTTGCCCAACAGAAATAAATGATATCCACAATGAAAGGCACCAATAAATTGTAATAGCACTTTAGAATTTACAGGATATTGTGGCTACAAACCTCCTCTTCGACCTTGAAAAACAATTATGTGCTGGCTTCATACAGTGTGTGATTGTAGACAGGATTTCTGCCTTTGAAACAGCCAACCGATGATTCACCCAAGGCCATGAGAAAAAAAAGTGTAGATCGAGAATCGCTGTTGCAGAGCTTAATGTAATAATTTGCAAATCCATACACATTCACCTATTCCAAGTTGGACGTTAATTGCTAAACCACACTGTCTGTAACATAAACCAAATTTTCAAATAGATTAGTGAGCTGAAATTTGGGCTGCTGTTGAGAACACAAATGATGTAGTGCCCGTATAGTGTAAAATTACAAAGTCCCAGGCCAATTCCATGCTGTAGCAAAGAATACTCAAAGGATTCACGCAGAAGCAAAAAATAAATTCTGAACGGGTAAGCAGCACCACGCTGATAAATCCAGATGTCCCGGAGAACAGAGTGTATACCACAGTTCACTGATATAATCCTTTCTATTTCAACACAAGCAGAAAGGTATATGAATCATTTCACCTATATGAGGTGGCAGCAGTGACTGTAGTAACCAGCATTTGACAATGTAGAGTTGAGGTTCATAGAATGTTGCATGAGCAAGTAAAACTCCAAACGGACGATGAGTGAAGGGCAGGACTGATTGCCAGACCCTGAAGTTTACAATATTTCCCAACTAGAATACAGTCTTCTCATGAGGTGTTCAAAGAATTTTTTTTACCGAATACTACCGCAAGGTCATTTTAAAGCTTTTTACCTTTAGACCAATTTCACTACACTGCGTATATAGCATATACCAAATCTAGCTTGTGTAGATTTCGACAGACTACTGAAGGGGCTGTAAGATGGTTTAAATAATGAATGTAACTGGAGAGTTTTTAATTGTTAAATTGTTCAGTTGTGTCCTGTTATGTATGCTGTATATATCAGAGTTGCTCTTGTTATGTAGTATTGACTCCTGGTAGGCTTTTTTGCCAAGGCACCAGAGTGATATTATTAAAGTTTTGTTATAATTGTGGTTGTTCCATTCACTGGCTATGTAGTTTTTATAATTGCAAAGTACCTTGCCAAGGTAAGGGAAAACAGCTCTTGTACTCTACAAAAAAATGCCAAACTAGGCATGTCCAAGGGTCAGCTTCCAGTGATTTCTCCTGTCCACCTGGTGAATCTGGGCATACTGGGGCAATGCAGCAATTGCCTCATGTACACAGACAACCCTCACCTCCTATGACCCAAAACTACAACCTGCGAGAGATGCACTTACATAACCAAACTGGAAGCCACGCTCTCTACAGCCAAGATTATGTTAGGCAGTCAAGAGGAGAAGGTTAACACCTGCACTATACCTCAAGCAACACATAGCCCTTCAAAACCCACACCACCAACACCCACACATAGTAACACTAAACCCACATATGCGGAGGCCCTTAACATTAACCTTCCCAAGCTACAAAGACCTCCAAAGCTGATACGCAAACAAACACCAATCACAACCAAAGTGACACATAGCTCAAAACATCAGTGTGCCACCCAACAACAGCCCTAAGGCAAGACAACGTACCCAACACTTTAGTCATAGGTGACTCCATAGTCAGGCACACTGATGTCCCACTCACCAGGCTGAACATGGAGAAAATGACTGTCAGCTGTCTGTCTGGTGCCAGGATCCACCATATAACGCATGCACTTAAGTCACTCCACAACAAGTACAAATAAGACTCTGTCATTGTCCATGTTGGAGTGAATGACTTGAGACATACCTCCTGGACTACATGAAAAGAGAGATTGAAGGAGCTCTTGAATCATGTGGCCCAGGCAGGTATGACCCTAGCCCTGAGTAGCATCCTGCCTTCGTCCAGAATGATACTACAGTATAAGGACAAAATGATTGACTTCAACAACTGGCTAAGCTTCTGGCAGCATTCAAAGGGGAAACCAGTATCTGTCTGCCTGGCACAACAAGATTGACAAACCACGATGCTTTGCCAGAGATGGTCTGCATCTGTTGCCCTTGGGATTCAGGTTACTGGCTAAGGCTCTTGCTACCCCCACAGTGCCTTTTTTAGGCAAGGCTCAAATGACAAAACTACCGCTATAACACATAAAAGCATGCAAAATCTGAAGGTAATGCTACTCAATGCTAGAAGTCTAGACCTCAAAATACACGCTCTCGAGGCACTCCTAAAAATGGAGAACATCGATATCTGTGCAGTAACTGAGACCTGGTTCAAGGATCCACAGAGCATCTCTGCAATACCAGGCTACAACTCTTACCACACTTTTCGGCCACCAAATCAGGACTGAAACACTAAAGGTGGTAGAGTGTCCATATTCACCACGAATATTCACACCTCCAGGCTAGTTGCCCAACGCAATGCATCTGAAATACTACAGGTGCAACTAACACTAGGTAAGACTGCAATCCAAATTGTAGCTTGCTACAGTTCCCCCACCATGCCGCAAGATTCTCACTACACCTTTCTAAATGTACTGGAAAATATTAAGATACAATTTAACACTGTAATACTGGGTGATTTCAACTACCTGGCTATTAATTGGGAAAACTACTCGGGTACCAACACCTTTGCCCAACGGTTCTTGTTATTCATAAATTCCAAAACCCTCGATCAACTAATCCATAGTCCCACCAGGGGCTCAAATATCTTTAACCTGATCATTACCAACATGGGAGATCCATGCTCCACACCAGTGGTCACCCCCTCGTTGGTCAGGTCTGACCATAAGCTAATCACCCTTGATGTCCACATCTCACTCCCACGCCCCAGTAGGGAAACCCATAAAAAACTTCTCCAAAGCCAACTTCATGCTACTCAAGTCAGAAGTGACAAACTTCATGACACCAGTGCAGACGGGAACTGAAAGTTCGACTGTCAAATCCTACACTAAGGCACTGTACGAGCATATCCACACGTGCATAAATCTTGCCATTCCAAATAGAACCAAGATGCTCTCCTCCAGAAAAAGGAAGCCAATATGGTGGTCCCATCCCATAAACAAATTATACAACAGAAGAAAGAAACTGTTGCAGAAAAGAGGAAAATCCCAGGATACAAAAAACTCCTTTAGCAGCCTCAGTAAGAAGCTGAGATCCCTCATAAAATCCTCCAAAGCTAGTTATGAAAAAATAAAACTGCCAAAGATTCTAAGGACAACCACAAGGCATTCCATAGTTATGTCAGGAATCTAAATGGTAATGCTCAGATCTGCTCTGAACTACAACAGAATGGCACTAAATATACTGATCCCAAGGACAGGTTTATAGGTTCATAGGTTGGTACTGGGCTATCTGCCTGAAGGCATATATTAGTCCAGCCATGTTGTGCGGTATTCACCGCCCCTTTAGTAGTTCCCTAGACCCTTGTACTAGCAGCTAGCACCCTTGGCCCCTATCTAGTAGTGCTGTTGGTGTGATCCCCGGTGTGAACTTTCTGTTACCCATCCACTCATCAAGGTTCCTCTTGAGGAGTGATAGTGAGGGGCTCTGTCTTATGTAGATCGGGACCCTGTTCCATAGTAAGGGAAGTCTCTGCAAAGGGAATCTATCCCTCCAGCATGTTCTATTCATTGTTGTGTTGAGGTTTATATCCCTAGAGCGTGTAGCTCGAGTAGATTTGGTTTTGCTAAGATGGAGCATGTTCAACAATTCTGGGTTGGACATGGCTCTGTACATTAGACAGAGATCGCCTCTGAGAAAGTGGTATGCAACAAAGAACAGTCTTAGCTTTTTCAATCGTGCTGCATAAGGCAACTGTTTGAGGCCAGTAATCCTCTTGGTTAGGTACCTCTGTGGTCTCTCCAGCTGCTGGAGATGTCTAGCCAGGTACATTCCAATTGGTGCATTGTACTCAATAATGGGTCTGATGAGGGAAGAGTTTGGGGCACCATTACATCCTTGGATCTTGATGCGAACCCTTTCATGATCAGATGGGTCACATAGAAGGATTTTCTAACCACTTTGGCAACATTAGTTATCAAAGAAAAGCTGACTATCTACTTGGATCCCTAGATCCCTTATTTCTTCTTCAGATTTCAGGAGATTACCTCCTATGTTGTAATTTGTGGGTACTCTGTTTTTTCCAAAGGGGATTGCTATGCATTTTTTTGCATTTAGCTTGAGACCATGGCTTTGACACCATGCATCAGTCTCATTTAGGCCCTTCTGGAGGATCTCCATGTCGGCCGGAGACTCTATTATAGCACCCAGTTTGCAGTCGTCCGCAAACGTAGTCAGCCACAGCCCTTCCGCACTTGCCTGTACTTCTGAGAAGTATATGCCAATATCCTGGCAGATCGATTCAGTGCCAACTTCACCCCATCTCACCTCCAAAAGGGCCCATCTCATTACCAAATGATTGCCAAATACAGGCAATCACGGCCACACAGGTAAAAAAATGCACTCTCCAAAGCTAAGAATACAGCATCCATGGGACCAGATGACATCCCGGCCTTTGTACTACATGAACTACAAAATGAACTGTCACCTCACCTATGTGTCATGTTTAATCATAGCCTCACTTCAGGCTTCATTCCCAATGAGTGGTGCACAGCTACAGCTATCCCACTCCACAAGGAGGGATCCACCTTGGACCCTGGAAACTATCATCCCATCAGCCTGATGAGCCAGATCTGCAAAGCCATGGAACGTATTATCATGGAACTTATAAACAAAGACATTGGCAACCTTCAAACATTGGACCCCACCCAGTTTGGTTTTGTGAAGGTTCGATCTTGTCTCCTAAACCTGACTGACTTTTTCGAATCAGTCTCCAGAGCCATGGACGAGGGTGATCCACACAGCCTACCTGGACCTCGCCAAAGCCTTCAACACCATCTCCCACTCTGAAATCATAGATAAACTTACTAAGCTGGACATTAATCCCTACATCACTTGATGGGTCACAAACTGGCTTACTGACAGAATCCACACTGTAAAAGTAGCTGACTCCAAATCCAGCTCCAGACAGATGACAAGTGGAGTACCACAGGGTTCAGTCTTGGGACCGCTCTTGTTTGGCATCTACTTCTGTAAAGTACAGGCCAACACCAAGCGACTCTGGCTAACAAACTTCGCAGATGACTGCAAACTGGGAGCCATTATTGAATCCCCAAGTGATGTGGATATTCTACAATTTTACAGAGACAGATGCTTCATGCCAGAGCCATGGGCTCAAGCTCATTGCCAAGAAATGTACAGTTATCCCCTTTGGGAAAAAACATCTACCCATGAAATACCACATAAGTGGCAGTACACTAAACACCAAAAGTGTGATAAGGGACTTAGGGACACGTGGTCAGTGGTCTCACCTTCGATAACCATATCGCCACAACAGTCAGGAAATCCTTCTATGTGGGACACCTCATCACTAAGGGCTTTTCATCCAGAAAAAAGGAGGTCATTGTCCCACTTTACTCATCCCTCATTAGACCAGTTATAGAGTACAAGGCCCCATTTGGTATGTACCTCACAAGTCACCTGCAACAGCTGGAAATGCCGCAGAAATACTTCACTAAAAGAATCACAGGCCTAAAGCAGATGCCTTATGTTGACCGACTAAAAAAACTCCAGCTATACTTTGTCGCATATCGTCTACTCAGAGGCGATCTCTGCTTAACATACAAGGCCATGTCAAACCAGAGCTGTTGGACATGCTACACTTAAAGAAATCCCAGTCCCTCAGAGCCATGCGCTCCAGAGATCTAAACCTGGTCATCACAATGGACAAAACATGCTGAGGGATAGGTCCCTGTCCCAGAGACTCCCCATACTCTGGAATAGATTGCCCATACATGTCAAACAGAGCACCTCTTTGGCCCTCTACAAAAGGAACCTTGACGACTGGATGGGAGATAGGAAATTTACCCCAGGGATCATGTCAGTCGTCCTGCTAGACAGGGGACCATGGAAGTAAATGTCCTGGGTAGAAATAGCCAGGGAACTGTTATGGCTAGACTTGTATAGACCCTAGGGCTGATAGCCTAGTACCAACCTATGAACAGAGTCATTCAAATACTGCTTGAAAGCACTTTATCTTTCTCTGATTGGGTGTTAGCCAAATTAAGGACTTTATGTATAACAGAGCCATTCAAGTATTGCTCTAATAGCCTTTATCTTTCTCTGATTGGGTGTTTAGATGGATTAAGGACTTTATGTGTAACAGAGCCATCTAAATACTGCTTGAAAGCCCTTTATCCAGTTCTAGTAGCCCCGCCATCTGTAAACCTTGAGGCTCACTCCTTGATCTTATTTTTTTCTTACTTTATTCAAATTATCCTGTCTTAATTCCACTTGGTTTATATTACATTGTATGCCAACTAACATCCTTCCCTTTCACAGTGGCATGAACAGCAGCTCTCTGCAGTACCTTCTACAAAACAGATTGCAATTCCACCATTCTGTGTTCTGTGTTAATACCTTAAAATCAAACTCCATGATTTTTCGCAACTCTCACAAACCTATAAACTAACAAGCAGGCTACAGGTGAACCGTTCAACAAACTGCACTGAAAATTAGAGAAGCTGATTTTATTAAGCGCTTTTCGTCCTGCTCAGTTGCAGGACTTCTTCAGATAAAACCAAATCATTGACACTTCATTAAGTACTGAATAGAATAAAAATCATGTGCTCACAACCAACCATTCACACTAAGCATTTGGCTACATCATTTTTAACCCTTAAAAATCACACTAGTTGTGACTAACACAACAATATGATATTTCAAAAACTCATAAATGTTTATATATGCATGTATAAAAATATCCGTAGATAAAAACATGTAATTTAACTAAAATCTAAACAAATTCCTACTTAGATAAGCTTTTTAACTTTAAAATGCAGAAAATTGAACAGATCTCATTTAGGCCTGGGAAATTTCATGCATTAGTAAGTAATTGCCATAGCAATTCGAGTCTCTCCAAAAACAGTGACCTCCCCTCCCATCTGGGACTACTTGGTCTACAGCCCTAAATTGAAATTCATGGTCTGGCTGTTCTAGTATGTGTCTAGCTAATGCATTTTCCCATTTGCTCCTATTGATTTGGTAAATATGTTCATACACCCGTTCTCTTAATCTTCTATCAGTTTTTCCTGTATAATATTGGCATTGGGCGAGATAGACTACCATCTTAGATTGCCAGTTTAGTTTTTGCTTTGTAACATAGTTTCTCTCTCCTATCCTAAATTTTGCCCCAGTTGCCAAGAACTTACAATAGGAGCACATATTTCATTTAAACATCCCCCTTCTGATTGGACCCACAGCTGAACTCATTTCTAGTAAGCTTTTTAAGTTCTGACCCCTTCTAAAAACAATATGCAGTGTATCACCAAATTTCTGTCTAATAATAGTGTCACTCCTTATTAACTTGCAGTTTTTACATAGTATACTGTAAATCTCTGTGGTTTACTATGTGTTATCCCATGGTTATCTAAGTTTTCTCCATAGTTATAGTCTGTCTTGATGGCCAGAATTGGTTTATATATTCCTCTGTGTCTTTTGTTACTAACTTCATCAACTAAAGACGAAACTAAAGTCACAGGATAACCCCTCCTAAAGAACATTTGCTTCAAGTTGTCACATTTCAAAGAAAAATTCGTCTTTGGTCACCATTCTGGCCGCCCTCACAAGTTGTCCCTTCACCACTGATCTCTTTTGGTGGAAAGGATGACAGCTGGAAAAATGCAAAAAAGCATTAGAATATGTTCCTTTTCTGTAAATTCTAGCTGTATAACACTTGTTTATCCTATCCTTACTTAAATCAAAATCCAGGTGTGCTATTTTGTTCATGTCAAAGTTGTATGTGAAAAGTAGAAATTGTGTCGTGGTGTTAAAATAAGAAATAATATCACAAGCTGTGAGTTCATCCCCCTTAATGATCATAAAAATGTCATCCAGGAAACGTGTATGAAAATGTATCTGACTGTGGATCTGTTGTACTTTGTTGATATATTCACATTCCCAATAGGCCATTACTAGGTTGGCGAAGCTGGCTCCACAAGGACAGCCCATTGCTACACCTATTTTCTGTAGGTAATACTTGTTATTAAACGTTATGTAGTTATTAGAGAGTATTATGTCTAAATGTTCCTCTACTAATGAGACCTCTGTTGGAGGTGCTCCTTTACTACGTATGATGTAACTTACACACTCAATGCCTATGACATGCGGGATTGATGAATAAAGATCTTTAACATCCACTGTCAAAAAATTAAATTTGGTTTATAGGTTCATAGGTAGGTACTAAGCTATTGGCCCTAGGGTCTATATAAGCCTAGCCAAAAAGGTACACTGGCTTTCGCCACCCAAGAAAATTTTTTTTCTGTGCCCCTGTTGAGCAGAGCCACAGAGGTGATCCCGGGGTAAATTTTCTATTTCCCATACAATCATCAAGATTTTTCTTGAAGAGTGCTAATGAGGAGCTTTGTTTGATATAGGTAGGTAGTTTGTTCCAGAGTTTGGGAAGTCTCTGGGACAGGAATATATCCCTCCAGCATGTTCTGTTTATTGTGGTGGCAAGGTTTAGGTCCCTAGAGCATGTAGCTCAGAGGGATTGGGATTTCTTTAAGTGGAGCATGTCCAACAGCTCTGGGTTTGACATAGCTTTGTATGTTAGGCAGAGATCACCTCTGAGTAGGCGATATGTGACTTAGTAAAGCCGGAGTTTTTTTAGACGGTCTGCGTAAGGCATCTGTTTGAGGCCGGTAATCCTCTTTGTGAGGTATTTCTGTGGCTTTTCCAGTTGTTGTAGATGTCTTGTGAGACACATACCAAAAGGGGCATTGTACTCTATAATGGGTCTAATGAGTGACGAGTAGAGGGGAACAATGACCTCTTTTTTCCTGGATGAGAAACCTTTTGTGATGAGGTGTGTCACATAGGATTTTCTGACTACTGTGGCGATGTGATTATCAATGGAGAGACTACTGTCCACCTGTGTCCCAAGGTCTCTTATCACACTTTCAGTGTTAAGTAGACTACCACCTATGTGGTAGCTCATGGGTACAGAGTTTTTACCAAAAGGGATGACAATGCACTTTTTGGCATTGAGCTTGAGGCCATATCTTTGACACCAGGCATCTGTCTCAATGAAACCCTTTTGTCCACATCGTTAGGAGTTTTGATTATGGCTCCTAGTTTGCAGTCATCTGTGAACTTTGTTAGCCAACGACCTTCTGTGTTAGCCTGTACTTCAGAAAAGTAGATACCAAACAGGGAGGACCCAGGACTGAACCCTGTCGTACTCCACTTGTCACTGGTCTGAAGTTGGATTTGGAGTCTGCTACTTTCACAGTGTGGGTTCTGTCTGTAAGCCAGTTGGCAACCCATCTTGTGACATAGGGATTTATACCTAGTTTAGTAAGTTTATCTATAATTCCAGAGTGGGGGATGGTGTCAAAAGCCTTGGCGAGATCTAGATAGGCTGTGCGAACCACCTTACCCTCGTCTACGGCTTTGGTGACTGCTTCAAAGAACTCTGTCAGGTTTAGGAGACATGATCTGCCTTTTACAAACCGAAACTGGGTAGGGTCCAGAGTTTGGAGATTACCAGTGTCTTTATAAGTTCCATGATGATACGTTCCATGGCCTTGCAGACCAGGCTCGTCAGGCTAATGGGGCTTTAGTTCCCGGGGTGAGTGGTGGCTCCTCCTTTGTGGAGTGGGATAACAGTCACTGTGCACCATTCAGTGGGCACAAAGCCTGAGGTGAGGCTATGATTGAATATGGTGCTTAGGTGGGGTGCCAGTTCATTCTGTAGTTCATGTAGAACGCAGCCTGGGATATTGTCAGGTCCCATGGATGCTGTGTTCTTTGCTTTGGAGAGTGTGTTTTTTACCTGTGCAGCTGTGATTACAGGAACTTTGCATTCTTCTGGTATAGAGATGGGCCCTTTAGGGGGTGAGAGGGAGGTAAAGGTTAGCACTGAATCTATCTTCAAGGATGTTGGCAATATCAGTTGGTTCTGTATATTACTGCCATTGTGCTGTAACTCAGAGCAGATCTGAGTGTTGCCATTGAGATTCTTGACATATCTATAGAATGCTTTGTGGTTGTCTTTAGAATCAGTGGTGATTTTGTTTTCCTAACTAGCTTTGGAGGATTTTATGAGGGATATCAGCTTCTTACTGAGGCTGACCAGGGAGTTCCCCCAATCATGGGATTTTACTCTTTTTTACAACAGTTTCTTTCTTCTGTTGTAGAGTTTGTTTATGGCAGGGGACCACCAGATTGTCTTCCTTTTTTTGGAGGATAGCATCTTGGTTCTGTTAGGGATAGCATGATCCATGCACTCGTGTAAGTGCTTATAAAGTGCATTTGTGTAGGATTCAGCAGTCGTACCTCGATCGTCTGTCTGCATGTGTGTCGTGAAGTTTGCCACTTCTGTCTTAAGAAGCGTGAAGTTGGCTTTGGAGAAATTTTTTACGGTGGTTTTCCTAATAGGGGGTGGGGGCAGGATGTAGATGTCTAGGGTGATTAGCTTGTGGTCAGTTCTGACCAACGAGGAATTGACCTCTGGTGTGGAACATTGGTCACCCATGTTGGTAATGACCAGGTCTAGGATATTACTGCCCCTGGTGGGGTGTGGATAAGTTGATCCAAGGCATTGGAATTTATGAATTCCAGAAAACGATGAACAAAAGAATTGGTACATGAGTAGTTTTCACAGTTAATGGTGGGATAGTTGATATTGCCCATTATTAGGGTGTTAGGTTGTATCTTAATATTTTCTAGTGTATCAAGAAATGAGGAGTGGGAATCCTGGGGCATGGTGGGGGAACTGTAGCAAGTTACAATTTAGACTGCAGACTTGCCCAGAGTTATTTGCACTTGGATAATCTTGGATGTATTATGCTGAGCAACTAGCCTGGAGGTGTGGATATCCTAATGAATATGGACACGCCTCCACCTTTAGTGTTTCGGTCCAGGTTAGATGGCTGAAAGGTGTGGTATGAATTATAGCCTGGTAATGCAGGGGTGCTGTCTGGAGCCTTGAACCAGGTCTCTGTCACTGCACAGATGTCGGTGTTCTCCATTTTAAGGAGTGCCTCGACTGAGTGCATTTTGAGGTTTAGACTTCAAGCACTGAGTAGCATTACCCTCAAATTTTGCTTGCTTGTACCTGTTACGGTGGTGAATTTGTCATTTGAACCTTGCCTAAATAAGGCACTATCGGGGTGGCAAGTGCCTTAGCCAGTATCCGGAATCTCAAGGGCGACAGGTGCAGGCCATCTCTGGCAAAGCATTGTGGTCTGTCGAACACGTCATCCCAAGCAGACAGATACTGGATCCCCTTAGAATGACACCAGAAGCTTAGCCAATTGTCAAAGTTAGTCATTTTTTCCTTGCACTCTGGTATCATTCTGGGTGATGACAAGATGCTACTCAGGGCTAGGGTCATACCTGCCTGGGCTACAAGATCGGAGAGCTCCAACATGTTTCTTTTCATGTAGTCCAGTGAGGTACATCTCAGGTCATTCACACCAACATGGACAATGACAGAGTCATATTTGTACTTGTTGTGGAGTGACCTGAGTACATGCATTATGTGGTGGATCCTGGCACCCAACACGCAGCTGACAGTAACTTTCTCCTTGTTTAGCCAAAGTCTAAAGCATTGATACTAGCTAGAAAAGACCATGAGTCTCTACAAATTTTTTTTTCCTGGGTGACATATTTTTGAGGATGTTATCCACTACTTTAGCACAAGAATAAGTAATGTTGTTCCTTGCATCTACTAATGGTCTCATGGGGGGGTTGACACACTCTTGTGGACTTCAGGGATACCAAATAAAATACAGATCCTGGGGGCTGGCATTGATAAAAAGTTAAATAGTTCAATGTTAATCCTTGCTTCAATAAACATGTCACTAATATAAGATTGAATTCTCGAATAAGCTATATTCAATTCATTGCTTGTAACCTCTAGGTATGTATCGTCATTCAAAACCCTAGTCACCCTATCCACATATTCAAATCGAGTTCATAATGACCAAACCTCCCCCCTTGTCAGGTTGCATTATTCTCACAGCAGCCTGTTTGAGCATTTCTGATGCTTGTTTTTCACTTACGCTAATGTAATCAACACACCTATTTCTATTATTGAGATCCAACACTTCATGTGAGTCTAATTCACAAATTTGTTCAAATGGTGCTAGAACAGGGTGCAATGGGGTAAATAAATGCTTGCTACATGGCAGGTGTCTATATTAGCATTATTCGTATTATTACCAAGCAACACTGTTAAGTTCAACTTCCTGACAAAGAGTTTGAGCTCAATGAGCATTTTAGCTAAATCAGCTTTGCAAGAGGGTACAAATGTATATCCTTTAGCTAAAAATTCCACTAACAGCATCAATCTCAATGTCAGAATAATTATAAATTGTGGTAGACCCGCGGTAGTGGTGCTGCAGTAGTGTTGTCACCTCACAGCAAGATGCTGTCGCGTTTGATTCTCAGCTAGAGTGTCTTCTGTGTGGAGGCATGCATGAATGGGTGTGCCTTCATTGAAGGTTGTGCATCAGGGCTGGTAACTTGACACGTAAAAATCCACTACCAAACATTAGCGGACCAGAGTTCTGCTGTGGCGACCCCTAGCTGGGATAAGCTGAAAGACACAACAACAACAATGTCCTTCTGCGAGTTTAAAATGACTTTACAAGATTGACCAACAGTCACAGTTAAATTATTCACCTCCTCTGTTGTGCTTGCCTGTTCCTGTTGTTGTTCTGATGTCCTCCTTGCTGTTGTGGATTGTGATTGAGGGACCTGTTCTGCAAATTTTCCGCCCTCGTTGTATTAGGCTCCAGTCTATTACTTGTTACCCCTTGTGCAAAGCAGTTGTTAGCTATCCGTTCACTTCTCCGGACTGGGCCTGCCATGTTTGTGTCTGGCTGTGAATTACTGATAGATAGTTCCTCCACTTGATCGTTTTGATTGGATCCCTCACTACTAGCTGTATGACCAATCAAATGGTTGGTTTGTGAACTAGAAGGCTTAAGATACTTGCATTACACAAACGTCCATCAGCATATCTTCTCCTGATCAATGACTCCAACAATAACCCTATTAATCAAGTACTTACCTAAAAATATATTAGTATTGCCTAAAACAACACAGTTTTTCAAAATCTTGTTTCAGCTATATGTTCCAGTGGGGGTCTATGTTAAATCGTCAAACAGTCACATTGTTGAACATCATCATCTCCTCGACAATGCAGGCTGTCAACCCCACCCCACCCCCCGCTAATTATATACACCAACTCTGAGATTGCACTACAGTAGGGAAAAGAGCAAATTTCCTGATCCCCACCATAAACCGATCTCAGTCAAACAGGTTTGAAAGCCTGCACTGTTGACGAGATGATATGTTCGACAATGTGGTCATCCGATGATCTAACATAGTGTGCTAAGATTTCAAGCCTACATAAACTAAAACACTGCTGGTGATTCTCTGTTGGATGAAGAAAGTAATCCTATATTTTTTGTCTGTGAGTGGTAGAAGTGCTTTTTGTTTTAACTGCTTCATTTTGTTTTCTGCTTTAAGAAATCTGCTTGGTCTGGTATTTTGGTTCTATGTGAGAGACAGACACTAGGTTACACATTTCACATGTTTTTTCATTAGTTAATTATTTTTTTGAGTGATACTTAAATACACAGTAAATTGCTGGTTCTTCGTCTTTTTCTGAAAAGATTTCAAGCTCACATAAACTAAATCAGTGCTACTGATTTCCTGTTGGGTGAGAAAAGGGAACCTTTATTTTTTGTCTGTGAGTGATAGAACTGCTGACCAGATGGCGTAGTGTTTAAGGTCTTCACCTCCCATGCACATGGTACAAGGTTCAATCCTGACCTCCAAAAAATGCCTGTTTGGAGTTTGCATGTTCTCCCTGTGTCTCTGTGGGGTTTCTCCCATGTCCAAAAAACATGCTGAGTGTTTCCATCTCAAACTCACCAATGAATGGAGCTGTGGGCAGGAGCACAGACTCTACATGGTGCCCTATAGGGGGAAGAGTTGTACAGACCAACCACTTTGGGCATCTATTATGGTGCACAGTATCTTCAAGATAGGAGAACACAGATCACAGACTGCATGCCATAGCAGGGTTAGCCACTCGATGGTGTAAAATATGTCTCTAGGTGATTTGGTCATGTTGCCAAAAATGGGCATGGGTAGTTACTGGTGATAAATGAACCCGGCCTACTCTGGCCCACACCAGGGACCCATCCTAATGGTGGGAGGGGTATATGTGCCCCTATTGGCCAGTGTGTGCCTGGCATAAAGCCCAGCAGACCTGGGTCAATAAGCTGCCTAGCCTTGGTTACCCGGGATAGCTCTGTTGAGTGAAAGCTGAATGTAAAACCAACCAACCTGCAAAACATGAACTGAGAATTGTTACGCTTAATGTAGGTTCACTGACAGGATGCAGTTTGGATGACATGATGATACGGAGGAAGCTGGACATCCTATGTATCCAAGAGATGAGATGGAAGGGCAGTGCAGCAAAGCCACTTAGCTTGGGTGCAAGAGTCTACTACTCAGGTGGAGAGCAGGCTAGAAATGCTGTAGGAATTGTGGTGACAGAGAGAGGCTTCAGAAGGCAGTAAGGGATCATCAGAATGAATAACACACTCATGGCAGTCAGACTCCAGTGTAATGATGGGGCAGTATTCATAATCTCAGCCTATGCCCCACAACAGGGTTGTGATAGTGAGGAAAAAAGTGCATTCAGACAGCAGTTTCAGGACCTACTAGATAAAGCAGGACATGAACTGGTGTTGATAATGGATGACTTGAATGAACATATCAGGACAGACAGAACAATATATGGGTGGAATAAAGAAGAAGCCACTCTAGACTTCTGTCTGGCAAATTTTAGCATTTGTCAGTCCATATAAATAATTCTTGGTACTTCTTAACCATATCTCCCTTTCTTTTATTTCCACCCTTTTTTAAACTTCACTTTAATTTTATCCCACTCCCTAGCTATATTTTCAGAAAAAATGTATATCTTCTCTATTAGCTCCTGAATAATTTCCACAACCCATTCCTTAAATTCCTCTTTTCAACAGATAGGTGGGATAGCACCAGTGTCTCATTTTTATTTCATTACCCTGTGTTTTTTAGTTATTATTGGTGCATGATCTGAAACAGTTATTGGGTGCGTATCCAGACCTTCAATTAAATGCACATGTTCCTGTGAAATGAAAATTCTGTCTAGCCTAGCCCAGTTTTTGTACCTTGGGAAATAATATGTAAATCTACTCCAAACTCCTAGTACTGAATCCACATCTTCCATGACAAATATTTTCATAAATTTCTTCAAAGGTTTACCCTCCTTTGTTATAGTTTCCCTTCTGGACCCCCAGACACATCTTCATTGCAGCAAATCAAATTCCATTCCCCACCTATATGTAATATTCCTTGCTGCAAGCTGATTATTTCTCCCAGAATTCTCTTAAGTTCCATTATAGCAATTTTAGATGGAATATAAATGCATGCCACTGTAATCCTCTTCCCTTTCCAGTAGTCCCTTACTACTACAAATCTACCATTATTATCTTTTTATCCTCTTGTATCACTATTTGAACTCCTTTTATAATGAATATAAGTATTCCTCTTTTCCTTCACCCCAGGTATTCCACTGAATAACCATCATGAAACATTTCTTTATGAAATTTACATGTTCCTTTCTTTCCAAGTGTGTCCCTCGAAGCACAACAATTTGCACTCTACATTTTTAATATAATTCACTACTCTTTCTTTTTTTTTGTATTTATCTGTGAAACCATTGACATTTAAAGACATTACAGAAAGCACCACTGTATTACAAAGTTATTATTCCCAACTTTTATGTACAACAGCTTTTTAGTTAAATGTCTTGTTCTAGCTTTTGTGTTACATGCATATACTGCTTGACAGGCTGAAATTTTATACAGTTGTTTGTTGTCATATCCATTTGAGCCTATGTCACATCTTACAAAGCTTTTTGTTTTATTAAAAGCCCTCAAACAAAAACAAAAATAAACACACCCCAATACTCCCCCAAAACCTCTCAACTTAATTCTAACACAAAAACTATGTACTCCTTCAGATATTGAAATTGATCCTCCTAATAGGAACAATTGCCCCAAACTGACAGCCACACTCATGGACTCGAGTTAACCTAAAAGAAAGATTATTCATGCTAAGATGCATGGTGCAGCCTGTGCTTCTACTAAGTGCTGTCTGGTTTTGTCTTTATAGCTCTTCTAGTTTGTAAAACACCTGAATGCTTTCAGAGAACCTTATCTCCTATCTAATTTATCTTTCTTTTCCAGCCAATTTCTCTTTATCAGATTGTCTCCATAGAGACACAAGGGCCAGATACAGAATTCCTACTAATATACATTTATTTGCTAGAAAAAAAAGCTTTATAATATCCAGTATTCTTTCTCATTTACTTTCTCTTAAAATGTGTTACTAGATCAAGCTAACAGACTTAATCCAATCATTTCCCTAAGCAAGAATGAGAAAAAGCACATTTTGTTTTCTTTTGTCATGCTCTGTTAACTGAAATGTTCTTTGTTTTACATTGCAGTACCTACATTTCTTAAAACTGAACAAGGTGAAAGAGAGAAGAAGGGAGAAAGAAAAAAAGGAAAATAAAACAGGAGCATGCATTTACAATAGTACCCCATTACATTTAAAAACAACTAAGACAACTTTACTTTATAGCATGCCAAGAAAATCATACATTATAAAAACAGTACTATTATGAAAAAAATGTTTTATTTACAGTTAACTTTCTCTCCTCTTCCCCTCCCCTAAGTATTTTTTGAACATTAATGACATGAATTAGAGCATATACTTTAGAGTCCCCCCACAAGTCCAAGTCCAGAAAAGTCCATTATTTCCAGATTTCTTGTTCTATCACATTTCACAAATATAATTACTTTGTAATCCCATGTGTCAATTTCCAATTTTTATTTCTGTCCATATTCATCTCCCAAATCCTGTCTCTGCTTTATTTCCAGCATACTCAGGATTCTTCTAGTCAACTCTTGTGCTCCCTTCCTTATCTCCGGCATTTTCCATTGAAACATTGGAAAAAGTTTTACTGGCACAGTCTTTCTGTAGTCTTTATTACCAGAAGGACAAGAAGCATAAGCTCCTTCTGTTTCACAGCCCACTTTTTGTTGGACCAACTTCTGTATTTCCTCTTTAGCATGCACTTCATCAAAAATGATTTTGTCCTTTCAGGGAAGAATATTTTGAGGATAGCTGGGTACAGCTGTTTGAATCTCATGCCAGCTTCTTGACATTCCCTGAACAGTGGAATACATTTACTACTCTTCTGCCTGGTGTACAATGGGTAATCATTCTCCACAAACACTCTACTGTCTCCCACTTTTAGTACTTTGTTCTTCTGCCATAGTTTTGTGAGAATCAACTCCTTCTGCTGGAATGATTCCATCTTTACTACTAGAGGTCTAGGCTGCTTTCTCATAGCCAGGTTTGGAGCATACACATCATGTGCCCTTTCAATTAATAACTCCTGCTGTGGAATACCAGTCCAGTTGTTTATTTGTGCTTTCATAAAATTAATACAGTCTGTTCCTTCCAGCTTCTCTGGTATAGCTGAAAATCTCAGGATTTCCCTACGTGCTCTGTACTCTATTATTTTTTGAAACATCTCTTCTTAAGCAATCTCATATTCAGCCAGCCTTTTCCTCATTTCAACTTCTGATTTTTGCAGTTTTATCACCTCATCTGAATGTCTGTTTAAAGCTTCTTCCATGTTTCCAGTCTTTTGTTGTTTGAATTAATATACTCCATCAGTGTTTTAATGTATTTTAACCAGGTCTGTGTGCAGTGTCTTATGCTTTTCTCTAGGTTACTGGAAGTCACATCTGGAGCTTGCATTGCTTTTTGCTGAATAGCTGCAGTACTTTTCCCAATCAGTGTTTTTCCTCACATATTGTAGCTATTTTTTCTTCTGGCCCTCTGTATTTCTGTTTTCCTGGCATCCAGGCAGTGCAATTTCTAGCCGGTTACTGAAATTTTCCCAGAAACACAAAGGTCCACTGGCCTTCTGTGCTGAGTTTTACAATGGGAGAGCTAGACTTAAGCTTTTACTCAATGTGCAGCCATCTTGGAAGTCCTGTATGTAACTCTTCAGGACAGCTTTCATCTATATAAACTTTCAATCAGTATAAACTATTGCACAGTAATGTGGTACATCTTTAAGTATAGAGGGTGACAAATCTTTCTAAGTTTGTAAAGATTCACTTTTTGATCTGAAGTTGGGTCATTCAGTCCAGTTTGCTCTCATCAGTACATCTTCCAGTCATTCAGAAAACAGTCAGAACTTTCAAACTTCCAAAGCAGATAAATGACCATCTCACAAAAGAAAACTGATTCATAGACTTTTCAGGACATTTGCAGATGTGGGTCTCACAAGACATGCATCTGTTTGACAAATCAATAGTGACTGCCAAATCTTTTGTTCCCTGCTTTCTCATTACTTGTTTTGGAGGTTAGATTGTTTTTTACAAATACATAATTTACTTTATTTTTCCCCACATTCATTCTGATTCAAAAATAAAGTACCACCAAAAAAGACAGAGCTAGTCTCATTGCCACAGCTGTTTATTGGCACAGGGAACAGTGGTTCTGTCTTTTGATGGAATTAACCTATATTCCTCCATGGTCTTTGTCTCTGCAAAAGTCCTGTACTACCTCAGCAACAGGGCAGATAACTGAATTCCACAGTCTAGGCAGTGAAACCATCAGCTTGGAAAACAGAATTTTCATTTCTGTTGGTGAGTCCATCTCCAGCCAACTTATAAGAATGCTAAAGGAAGACAGAATACTTAGTACAAAGAGCTGCTGTCTATAAAAATTGGAAATTTGTCTCATTGACTGTCACAAAGGGCCTAGCTCCATTAATATGTCCTATTCCAAAGATCCTGGACTATCTAAAACATCTGTTGTGTCAATTTATCATATTCAAAGTAAATTTTACTTCAGTTTCTGTTTGTGTATCAGACTTTCCATAGATAGCAACTAACTTGTCTCATAAGGCCTTTCTAAAGTTTGTTGTACAGTTAAAACACCATAAAAGACATATCTTTTCTTTCAGGCATTCACATTTCATGTTGAAAAAAGCTAACTTTACCTCATGTGAACTTTATGACTCAGTAGACATTAATCGCACCTTAGAAATCACTTGTTCTGGATAAGTAACTTCAGGGAAAAATTATTTCAGAGTTATGTCATCTCACATTTGAGCCACCTGAAAGGGTCTTATTGAAGAATAACCTGTCCTTCATGTCTCACTCCAGTCTGTCTCTACTGATGCTTCAGACCTGGTGTGGGGAGGAGTCCCTAAATGAATGAAAGTGCAAAGTCTGCTGAACCCTCCAGACAGGCAAAAGCACGTAAATATCAGAGATATAGTGAACAATACTTTGAACAGTTGTAAATCATCTCTGGTCTTCAGGATCTCTGTAAGTTTACATAGGCAAAACTACAGTGATGTGGTACATACATAGGAGGGGGGATGAGATCTTAACCCCTTTGCAGACTGTCTGTCATAGCCTGGGAGAAAGCAATTCACCTCAGTTTGACTCTTCAGGCTTCTTACATTCTCTCATAGCAAAACTTGATTGCAGACAAGCTAAGCAGGACCAGGACAACCCCATAAATGGAAATTTCATTGTGGAGTATTTCAAAAAATGATCCAGCTGTGAGGAATACTACAATTAGATCAGCTTGCCTCCTCTCAGAACAGACAGCTAAAGAAATTCTGCTGCAGGACTCCTTGCAAACAGGCCTGGAAGAGAGATTCTTTCTCATTCCCATGGGTGGGGATGTTCCTGTATATCTTTCTATTGATATCCAGGCTTCTTCCTAAGATCCTGAAGAACTCTTCAAAAATTATACTGGTGACTCCCTTTTGTCCCAGTCAAGAGTGGTTCTCCCTTCTTTTCAATTCAGCCAAGGACAATTACCAGATGCTTCCTGGTTTATTCACATGAGACAGGGGGTTGTTTGATACACCCTAACCTGAAAAGTCTCCAGCTCATTACTTGGATGATATAATTGATACAGTTTTGGCATCCCTTTTTCAGAAGACATGCAGCAGGTACTAAAAGAGGTGAAAAACTGCTACTACAAAATCATTTATCTGCAAGGGTACACTTCATACAGCATAACATGACATAATTATCAGCCACAAAGACTATTTTCAACTCTATACAACAATTTATGTGTTAAATATTGAACATACATAACTTTAAAATACTGTATTTTATTTATGCCGAATACTTTATAATTCAGATTAACAACATTGTTTAGTGACAGTTTTACTTTTAAGTACTTAGTGCATTCAAATTTTGTTAAGCTTTGGCTATCTTTAAAGTTTGTGTAATCCACCCTTGTTGTAACTAGCCAATTTAGAAATGCACTTCTTGTATTCCTCCTGTATTCTCTTGGGATGAGCCATATCAATTAGTGGTCTACCCCAATTAACCAATTTGACTAAACAAATAAAATAAATACTTTTTTTAATGCCATGCAGTAGAATTTACATTCAGAAAAAGTGTCATATTTACCATGGATTTTTTTTACTAAAATGTATTTTGTTTAATTGGTATATTTTTTTGAAAATGTTTGGTTAGTTAAATTTCTAAGCACATTTTTTTCATTTTGCTCTTTTCAGTACTAAAAAAGATTGCTGTTCAGAAACATGTGCTATCTGACAAGGTGGTGACTAATTTTCTGAAAACTGATGCACTGTTCAGAAATCCATACCATCAGTGCCTTCACAAGTACAAAACCAGCCCTGATACTAATGTAGAAAATGTGTGTGTGTGTGTGTGTGTGTGTGTGTGCGTGTGTGTGTGCATGTGTTTGTGTGTGGTGGGGGGACTGAAGAAGTCTAGCTGTGATGTAAAAACAGAAGACCAATGTACCCAAATGTAAACTCTCCAACTCTTCTCAAAGATCTGCTGTAATGGTAAGTACTTTAAACAACTGGAATTCTTCCTTTACAGACTTTTGTTTCATAAGAGAAAAAAAAAAAAAAAACAAATTATGTACTTGCCATAACATTCCATCTGTGTTGTCCATGTTCATTCTTTCTCAACCTGTGGGTTTGGCTCTTATCCTTGGAACGACTCGAATGCTACCATAGCTTGTGGTAACAAAAAAACTCTCAAGCTTATCCCTTACCCACAATGCACCTATCCCAGTTACCTCAGATGAGTTTATTGACAGAACAAAGATTAGTCATAAGACATTCAGTGAATCACTGAAACTATATCTGGAACCACAAGTTATATACCAAGGATAATAATCCACTAGTCATCCGTTTCACTAGAAATCCAAGGGTATGGGGGCTGGAGGGAGGGGAGTTGAGGAAGAATGAAAATGGACAATATAGATGGAACATTATAGTGAGTACATAACTTCTTTATCTGATGTTGTCAATTTTCATTCTATCCTCAACCTGTGGGACAGAGTCCCCAGCTACCTTAGACCCTGGGTGGACTCAAGGAAGGATATTCCTGAGCACCACTGAATCAAATGATGCTTTTCCCTGGAGACCAGAACCAGTTTGTAATGAGTAATGAAAGTATGGGGAGTAGCCCAGGTTGCTGCTGCAAAAATATCATCCATGGAGGCTTTAGATTGGAACACAGCTGAAGTCACTACAGCTCTAGTTGAATGTGCTTTCAAAGGTTTCAATAAAGCAATCCCCAATTTGTTGTAGATGAAAGAAATGCAGTATGTTAGCCATCTAGACAATGTCACTTTGCTCACGGGTTTTCCTAGTTTTGTATTTGAATAAGAGATAAATAATTGGTCAGATTTTCTGATATAATTTATTCTGTGAAGATAAAACCGAATTGTCTATGAACATCTAATTAGTGTAAGCAATATTCACCTTTATTAGCAAATTTGGAGAAGAAAACTGGAAAGTTAATAGTCTGAGTCACATTAACTTCTGGAACCACCTTTGGTAGAAAAGAGGAGTTGGTTCTTAGCACAACCCTGTCCTTGTGAAAAATCAAATATGGTGGTTTACAAGACAAATCTTGAATTTCTGAAAATATGGTTACTAAGAAAATAGTTTTCCAGGACAAAAACTTAAGATCACAATCTGCTGCCAGTTCAAAAGGAGGTTGTATGATTGCTCACAACACCAAGTTCAGGTCCCAAGGAGGAGTTGGATCTTTATAAGGAGGTTTTAACAGACGAGTACCTCTCAAAAAGGCTTTAGAAAGTTTATGGGAAGCAAGTAATGAGTCTTCAAATCCAATATGAAAATTGGATACAGCTGCTAATTGGACATTAATAGTAGAAGATGAATACCCTTCACTGAATAGTGAGGCTTAAAATTCAAGAATCTTATGAATAAGTGCTGAAAAGGGTCAGTGTTATTTTAACATGCCCAGAAGAAAAAACTTTTCCATTTATTGCTGTAAAGTTTACACGTAGATGGTTTGTGAGAAGCCAAATGTATATGTCAGACAGGTGAAGAGAGCATAGATTGTCTGGCTATTAATGGAATTGGAGAAACCAAGCTGTCTGCTTGAGGTTCAAGATGTCTGAGTGGATCATGCCTGTCAGATGGGACAGAAGATCTGGAACCAGGTCCAGAATCCAAGGTCAATTAATTACATGAGGCCAAAGGAAGGGAAATTGAATCTGTCAAGGCCAATAAGGTGCAATGAGGATTATGTTGCTCTTCAACTTGATTGCTATCTGTAGAAACTTCGGAATTAGAGGAATCGGGGCAAAGGTATAACGAAAAGAATAGAGGGCCAATTGTGGACAACAGCATCCCTTGGTGATTCCACTTGAGGCGAGATTAGGGCAAAGTAGTTGCTGCACTTGTTGTTTAGGGGAGAGCCAAAAAGATCACATCAAGACTGGCCCTATTTATAGAATATTCTGTCACTTTTGAATTGAGGGACCACTTATGAGGCAAGAATATGCACCTGCTCAGTTTGTCTGCTATCATACTGGATATCCCCAGAATGTGTGCTGCTATAAGAAAGCAGTTGGATGAAATCACCCACTGCCACACTCTGAGCACATCTTGACACAAGGGATAGGACCTGATTCCTTCTTGCTTGTTGATGTTGATGATATTGACATGTTATCCATATGAATCACAACTGTCCCTGAATGAGAGCATCCTGGAAGGCCTGCAACGCTAAAAGCACTGCTGTCATCTCTAAGACACTGATATGCAAGTTGACTTCTAAAGGGAACCAAGCACCTTGGACAGCGTTCCCCAGATAATGTCACCCCACCCTAACTGGGAAGCATCAGTGGTCACTGTGGCCTTGGGTTGACAGAAAGGACAGCCTTTTAGAATTTGATCTGATTGAATCTACCATTTGAGATCTCTCTTGCAAATGTTGGTGATTGCAATAAAAGTTGATATTGTTGGTATAATATAGACCACTGTGTTACAAGCAGCCATTTTACAATTCTCATGTGAAATCTGGCTAAGGGGACTAGAGTTATAGCTGTCGCCATGGACCCTGGGTCTGTAGAATTAGGTACACAGCTACTGTCTTGCTGTTGATTATATTCATGACTTGTGATATGATTTTCTGTAGTCTCAGTGGGGGAAGATAAGCTATTATTGTCTGTGTTCAGGATGGCTCCTATGAACTCTAGGGTCTGAGTTGGTTCGAGGCTCTCTTGTGCAGGGATAGTCGACCCCTGACTGCCTCTGGAGGAAGACAATCATCTCTCCTTTCAGGAGAGCTGAAAGGGTTTACCAAAGAAAGAATCTCTGTACACTTGGTTTTGCAGGCCTCCTCTGCCATGACAGCAGTGTCTGTCATTGAAGTTCCTCCTGTGCCCCTGGGGAATCACCTCCATGTGTGTCTTGAAAGGACCCTAGGAACTTTTTGAAATACGTCTTTCCACTACTTCACTGATTTCTTGAAAAGGATTGTTGTGGAAAAAAATATGCCCACAGCAGACAGGGACTTTCCATCTTTCTCACACCTGGACAAAGTTTATTTAACTTTAGGGACAAACAAGGTAGTGCCATCAAAGGGATCATTGACAAACAGAGACTTGAAGGGGGAACCACAAAATCACATAAACACATCCAGACGTGGCTCCTGATGGCAATGCCTGAACCCTCTGCTCTTATCGTCCCTTCAGCTGCATGAGAAATGAGCCTCATGGCAGTAATGGATGATTTGGATATGAACTGTAACATAGCCAACTGAGAGACAACATATTCCTGAACCTCTTTAGTGATGGATCCTGAAAAGGTATCTGAAAGATCCTTAATCAGATCCTTCTGCAGTCTGGTGAAGTGTGCCAAGAAATTCAAGGGCCATAACGCAAAGGTTGTTGAAGCATAAACCCATTTTCCAAACCTATCCTTAGCCTCAGACTCCTTGTTGAGTGGATGGAGAGAGGAACTTTCCTCAGCTAGCTCCTTTTTTGTTGATGCTGCTACAACCATGCCAACAGGCAAACCTTTTGACCAGAATTGTTTATCCTTCAGGACAATGATAATTTTGTCAGGGCTCCAGGGAATGGGTTCAGTGGTGTCGAGGGCATTCCATGCCCACTGAGAGATCAATTCAATGAGCTCATTGGTGGGTGGAGTTAACCAGAAGGTAGATGGAAGGGTACCAAAAGCCTGCAGGTACACCAACTCCTCAGAGGAAGGATTGCTGGACTTCCAATCACCTCTCTGTTTTAAGATTTCTAGACTGTCTCCAAAGGAGACATCAGGAGGTGATCTTAGGGATCCTTTGCCCTCATCAAAGTCTGTGTCTTCTGTGATAGATTCCTCTAGAGAATTCAAGTGCTTTATCTTGCATTTCTTCTTTTTAGGAACCTCTTCAGTGGGATGAACTGGGGAAATATCACATGAAGAGGGTATTCCTTTTTGGGACTCTTGAAGTTTTGGTACTTGCTGCCCTTGTGAAGGAAAATGTTGAGACTCTGAATACAGGCATGACAGGGATGTATGCTCTGAGTAGGAAGGAGCTGGCTGACTAACTGCTACAGTCATAGCTCTCTACATAGCCTTGAAAGCTGATCCATCCAGAGAAGGGAGGGAACCCAGATCCGAAAGGGTGGGTCTGAGAACTGAGGTCACCTCCCGAGCCAAAGAGATCCCTCTCGAAGCAGAAGCCAGAGCCATGCTGATCCATGCTGAAGTTCTGGGGTGCAGAGATGGCTCCAAAAATACAGGAGTCAACTCTAGCCTCTCATAACCGACAAAACTGATACGGCCCAGAAAGATCTCTGGTTCTGACTGAAATGAAGAACTCAGAGCAATAATCAGTTCCAAAGATAAAGGTATCTTTAGTTCTGATCCAGCTGGCACCAGGTAGCTTGGAACTGTAGTCTCTAAGACTTCAAGTGAAGTTAGAGAAGGAGGAGCTCAGCACTGAAACATGTCTTTTTTCATGTGTTTAAGAGCCGAAAGGGTTGGTTCTGATGATGGACTAGGTTCTGTTCTTGGGTCCAATAGAGCAGTCAGAGCCGAGGTTTTTGACTTTTCTGAAGTGGGTTCTGATGGAGGGAATGGAACTGAAGATTTAGACATCCTAGCTATCGGACCCAAAGGAAACGGAACTGAAGCACTTCTCTTCTTGACCTTCTCTGAAAGCATGGAAGAGGAAGAAGAGGAAGGGCTAGGAATATCAGATTTGCCCTTTAGTTTCTCAGAAGTTCCAGATATAGCTTCACCAAATGAAGATGGAATCAAGCCTATCAATATTAATTTATTTATTCTCTCAACAAGAACTCTGTGACTAAAGGAATGGCAGATGGAACTGCCCTCCTGAAGATGGAGGGGTCCCAAACAGTACACACAAGACAGTAAGAGTCAGAATAAGGTATTTTGTGACCACACTTCTCACAGCATTTAAACCCAGCTGGGCCTTTCTCTTTCTCTGCCATTTTCACACACACAGGCATTGACACACCAATAGGTAGATGTAATAGAAAATAGGATATAGACTAGGTATCTAAAACCTTTTTTTAAGACAGGAAAAGGAAATGGAAAAGGAGTTGTCAACGATAATTAGCAGGCTACACCAACATGTAAAACGAAGAGAATACTACCAACAATATTCAAAGAGTACCTAATGTACGAGAACTGTAAAGAGAGGTCTTAAATCAGAAAAGGGATAGGGAGTTACTTCAAAACAAAGTCATTACGGAAGGGATAAGAAAGGGATAAAGAAGAAATATTTTAACAGGTCTTCTTAAAGTTTTAAAGGCATATCAAAAAAATTAACAACTTGCCTTACTGGAGAGCAGTGGTAACCACGTCTAACTCGTAAAGAGGCAAACGAGATCTGCGGTAACTGCGATAGGTGCATGTGGGTAAGGGATAAGCTTGAGACTTTTTTGGTTACCACGAGCTATGGCAGTGGCTGAGTAGGTTCTGCGGACTGGAACCAAACCCACAGGTTGAGGATAGAATGAATACGGACATCAGATCAAAAGATTAAGAATAAACATGAATGCAGGCATAAGAATGTTAATGCAATAAATAAAAAATGCAGGCAAACTCTAAGAGGCATACAGACTTGAAGTTAGTCTATGTGTTTCCTGCATGCTGTATTTGATGTATGCTGTCTAATTACAGGTATTATTTATGCTTACCTTAAATCAGCTATCGGTCTTGTTTTATGGCTTAGAATATTTTAGAAGCATCTTTTTACCTGGTCAGAAAACAAATCAGTGAGGAATAACTGCATTGTTGATGATAATGGTGATGTGATAGCAGTTAATTAACTTCTTTTGTTGTTAATTTTTGTCAAAAATACTTTGATGGTTTTAATGCACTTACAACAATTTAGCAATGTTTTGTAATGCAGCTGTTTTAAAGCTAGCTAGTGAAAAAGACAATAAGGGACATTTTTAAATCTCTAAAGGATTGCATTTTAACTTTTAATTTGCACATCTTGGGCATATTTTATGCAATTCAGTGGATTAAGTTAAGCATTGTAGCCAACATTTAAAAACATATTGCAAAATGGTGTAGCAAACGAGACATGCAGCTATAGAGACCTTAATACCATAAAAGGAATTTATCTCAGAAAAGAGAGGGGTGCACTGGCAACATGATGTAAAGAATACAACAAAGATGAAATGCATGGTGGTTGTAAAGTGTATAAGTATGATGAGAGTGCTGAGAGTGCTCAGTTTTCTTTTTTTTTTTTCAAACACCTTTATTGAATTATCCCTTGTGATACAGGCAAATTTACATTCATATAAAAGTAATCAAACTATATTAACATAAATATTATACTTCACATATATTGCTATATATCATGTAATCTAAACAATATTACACAAATTATTCAATTCCTATCTTTTTTTAAACAAGAAACATCTTCATTAAACCATCACTTACTACACAGGCAATCATACATTTATATAAATGAAAACAAACAACAACGAAACAATCTTAATCACAAGCATTTTACATCACAAACCATACTGACGCACTCCCAGCTGCAAACATTATACATCACTTATAATCTACCCAATCTTTTACAACACTTATAATCTACCCAATCTTTCTCACTCAAATATTGCCTAGCTCATTTAAGTACTACCGCCTTTTACGGATAATTCCTCCCATTTTTCCTACGTAGTTTGCTCCTACCCTTTTCTAAATATCTCATTTCCAGTTGTTTTATCTCTGTTACTATATTCACTACTTCCAGCATAGTTGTTTCAGATTTTGATTTCCATTTTCCAGTAATTGCTTTTTTAGCAGTCACCGTTATTAGACACAGCAAGGCCTTACCATGTCTAGGCAATTCCGATTCTGTATCATAGCTCAGAAAAATTATCTCCCCGGTCAGACCAATCTACCTACCCAGCATCTCTGACACTGCATCTCGCAGGGAATCCTTAAAGTCCACTAACTCACCACACTTTCAGAAAATATCTCCCCAATTATCTCTTTCTCCCTCTTCACACCTCCAACATTTACTGTTTGCATGAGGAAATATTCTTTGGAGTCTACTTGGGGTATAAAAAATATCTATCTAAACATTTCCAGGCAAAAATCCTAAATCTTCTAGAATGTTTTGCGTATTTGGGAGACATACATATATCCTCCCATTGTTTCTTTGTGAATTGCTTATCCAATCTCTCTTTTCAATCCTTTCTAACCTCCTCTCATTGATTCTTATAGTTATCATGCAATGTTTTATATGCTCTATTAATTATTCTTTTTTTAATGGCAGATTCCATTCCAGATTCTACTAAAAAACTCTACCAGTGCTGGTCTTTTGTTTAGGACTCCCTATTTCTTTCTGTTTGCCTATATTCTGATATAAGTCCTTGATAGGGGAAAGCAATCTAACCTGCAGTCCAAATAAATTCTTGCCCTCTTCCCATTCTATTACCTTTCCCTCTCTAGTTATTTGCTCCCAATACCTTGTTTCCTTTGCTAGTTTTCTCCAATAAATTCCAGTACCCTCTTGTCTGTTGTTTGTATCCATAATTGCAGTCATCCCTATCAGCAAAATCTCCTTTCTCCATTCCCATGTTGCTCTAGTTCTTAGAATACTTTCTGCTACTTTATGGATATAATGTTCTGCATGATTATTGTTATTCTCCTTAAAGGCCTGCATCCAAAATCTCAGTCCCGCCTTGTTTCTTGAGATTCCCCTGTGTTTCATCATCATCCCTTTCAACTTTGAATTATAGTTTTCTGCTTGTGCTATGTATAGGAGTCTTAACTGTGTAGCTCTGAAATATCCCTTCAAATTGGGTAATCCCAATCCTCCATGTACTACTGGAAGAATCAGCTTATCCCACTTGACTCTTGCTGTCTTCCCCTCCCAGATAGAAAGTGCTCAGTTTTCAATATCAAAAACATTGTTTCCCTTACCCAAAAGAAGTGCTTCATGCTGTTCAACATCATTTTCTTGAAGTCGATATATCTAAGAACAGGACACTAATAAAGGTAAGTAGATCATCATCAGCCCCTTTTTTTCCCATTTTTCTACATGGGGTCGGGGTATTATGTTACCTGTCGCCAACTCTCTCGATTCAGTGCCACACTCCTGCCTTCTTCAACACTCATGCCTAATTGTCGCAGATTTTATTTCAAACAATCATATCTACCTCTTTGCTGGACATCCTCGCTTCCCCTTACCTTCTTCCTGTCTGCCCCAAATCTTCCTCCCCAGATTGTCTTCTGCTTTTCTACACATGTGCCCAAACCACTGTAGTCTGTTCTCTTTGATCTTTTCTGCAATTGGAGCTACTTTGGCTTCTGCTCTTATGTCCTCATTTCTTCATCTGCCCCACAGTGTGCATCTCATCACCTTTCTCAGACACTTTATTTCCATCACCTCTAGCTTCTTCAACTGTTCTGCCTTTACTGCCCAGGTTTCTGTGCCATATAGTAGCACTGGTCACACCACTGTCTTGTACACCTTACTTTTCAGCTTCTTTGGCATTTTTCTGTCACAGACTACACCTGATACTCTATGCCAATTGGCTGTAGCCCCTCTGACTCTAGCTTTGAACTCTTCATTCAGACTACCCTTCTCCTCAACTTCTCCTCCCAGATACTTGAAGCTGTTTACCTGTTCCACTATCTTCCTTCTATCCCTATTCTCAGCTGCTTCTGATTTGCCCAATTTGCTGCCATTACTACCGTCTTATCCATGCTTAGTTTCATCCCATGTGCCTTCAGGTTTGCATTCCATTCTCCTATCCTTTGCTGAAGTTTTAGCTCAGAGTCTGCCTGTACTGCCACATCATCTGCATACAGCAGTTTTGTTGATTTGTTCCCTCCAACCTGTTTGCTAATGTAGTCCATCACCAGTATGAACAGCAGTGGGCTCAGAGCTGAACCCTGATGTACACCCACACCCACTGGTAACCCCTCTGTGAGGCCGAACACCGTCCGTACTTGAGTCATTGGGTTCTTGTACATAGCCTGCACTAATTCTACCAATGTTTCTTGGACTTCAAACCATCGCAGTACTGCCCAGATCCGCTTTCTTGGGACCCTGTCATACGCTATCTCCAAATCTAGGAATGCCCAGTTGGACTCACTCCTCATCTCTAGGTTCTTCTCAAGTATCTGTCTCAATGCAAACATCAGGTCAGTTGTGCTGCATCCTGATCTGAATCCAAACTGCTCATCTCCCAGCTTACATTCTACTACTCTGCGTATCCATTTATCAATCACCCTCTCCAGAACTTTCATGCAATGTGATACAAGTTTGATGCCTCTGTACTGCCCACAGTTGTGGATGTCCCCTTTGTTCTTGTACACTGGCATGAGTATGCTTATTCTCCAGTCATCTGGGATACACCTTTCTCTCCACACTGCTATTAGTACCCTCACCATTTCTCCCCTATCTCACCCAGCATCTTTATCATATCTGCTGTGACCTCATCTGAGCCTGCTGCTTTCCCTGACTTCATCTTCCTTAGTGCTGTTTTACTTCTTCTAGGGTGGGGCAGTACAGCTTCTGTGGGAGTTTCTTCATTCAGAAGCTGCTGGAAATACTCCTTCCATCTGCCTTTGATGTCCTCTGGGCTGGTGAGCAGGTTGTTGCTGGCATCCCTTATGAAGGGTGTCTATCTTCTTTATCTTTCTGAATTTGCCTTGCAAACTGATATAGTTTCTTTGTGCCCCTTACTGAGTCACTTTCTAGAAGTTGGTACAGTGCCTCTGATGCCTTATTCTTTGCTATTGCAACTTCTTTCTTAGCTTCTTTGTTAGCCAAGCAGTAGTCCTTCCTAAACTGGTCAGTCTTTTCTGTCTCCCACGTTTTCCTGCACTTCTTTCTTCTTTTGATGACTTCCTGGACTTCTGCATTCCACCACCAGCTTTCCTTATGTACCTTATTTCCATACCTGGCTCAGCCACATATCTTTTCTATAGTCCTAACAAATGCTGTTTTTAGGCACTGCCATTCTTCTTTAACTCCACCTGTTTTGGAGGAGTTGAAGAAGACCAGATGGCTTAGTGGTTAAAGTCTTCGCCTCCCATGTACAAGGTTCAATCCTGACTTCCGACCAGTGCCTATTTGGAGTTTGCATGTTCTCCCAGTGTCTCCATGGGGTTTCTCCCATGTCCGAAAAACATGCTGAATGTTTCCATTTCATACTCACCAGTGAATCGAGCTGTAGGCAGCAGCACAGACTCTACATGGTGCCCTATTGGGGGAAGAGTTGTACAGACCAACCACTTTGGGCATCTACTATGGTGCGTAGTATCCTCAAGATTGGAGAACACGGATCACAGACTGCGTGCCATGGCAGGGATAGCCACTCGGTGTAAAATATGGCCCTAGATGATTCAGTCATGTTAACTAATGTCGCCAAAAAAAAGGTAAGTAGATATCTAGGTAAAATTGGAACTTTACACAGCTCTCTTTCTAAATTCTTCACAGCATGATGATTTCAGTTAGTATGAAAACATTTCAGCACATTGTATCACTTTACTGATGTATTTTAATGATTAGATCACATTCTAAAAACAACCTGTTCCTTCAGTATTCTTTTATCACTGTTTGTACAACTGAAAGAAATGGTTAGGATGTCAGCTACTATAATATTGCATCTTACACGAAGAAATCCATTCATATCAGCAGCAGAACTGATGCCATCAGGTGTTAGGCAGGTAAATATCTGACATTTTCCTAGACTACTAGCATTTCCCCTTTTACCTACAATGATCTACGTGAAGACCTTTGTCTGCAGATTTCTTTTTGCCATGCTGTAAAGTTGTTGCATTATTGCATTGGGCCAGGGCTACTTTTTTCCCAAAATGTTTTATCTTTGGGGCAATTTTTCAGTCTTTGAATCTTCATTGTTTTAGTTTTCTGTTTGCTTCTTCCATTACCTCATCTATAACTTGAGTGAAATAACTCAATCATCTTTTTTTTGGTCTGATTTGTTTTTTCTAGTCAACCTGTTCCAGGCACTAGATCATTTTTATCACCTCACACTTCTGCAGTTGTTAACATTTTGTAGTTGCTTTCTAAATATATCTATTGGTCGTGTGGTAATTGCATTAATAGTTCTAATTTAGAATTTTTTTTTTCTTGTTATTTGTTTTAGCAAGGCATTTAAAAAAGTGCAAGCATGGTCATAATATGTTAAGACAAGCACCCTCTTTGTTTTCATTGCTTTGGAGAAAAACATAATTTTGTTTGCGATTTTTGTAACGTTTTTCAGCACAGAGCTACTAGGAATTAAAATAAGTAAGTTAAAACTGATTAAAGTGATTTTCAGAGTTTTCACATTGCCTTTGCACCACAGCATGTGGTGCATAAACTGCCAAACAGCACCTCCGCTCATTAGGGAACATCTTTGGCTACTAATTCTGTATGGAAAAACAAGTAAAAATGTTTTCTACATACTGACGTCACTGAAGAAAAACAGCAAATTTTAACCTTAGTTGAATCATTGGAGAAAAATGTGTATTATATCTACAGACTTTAAAGGGCATACCACCATGCATGTGTGAAGGTCCCCCTAGGTTTGTTGGCCATATCTGGAGGTCAAACCCTCAGGTTAAAGCTTGGTGCTAAGCCTGTGGGTGTGGGTACTGACCGCAGATTGAAATGCACCTTCAGCAGTTGACAGCAACTCTATCAGTCTTGCACTGGTACTGATGCTGATATGGTCAAAGCCAACTTTTTTGCACTTACTGCATTCAGCACCTGTACCCCTTTTAGCACTGGCTTTGACTCAGTTTGCGGTTACCTCTTCAGGAGTCTCTATCCATTCAGCTTGTTAGGCAGCAAGACAGGTGAGGGGCTTTGGGTAAAATGTCATTTCAGACAGATGATGAAAAGGATCCATTGTTAGAGTAAACACATAACTTTTGAATCCATTTCATTCATCCGTTCGATCCAACAGATAGGACAGAATTCCAAGCTACCTTATTTCTTGGGTGGCATTATGAGAGTATACCCTTCAGGGTAGAAGCTCCAGTGGAACCCTTCCATCTTGAAATTACATCTAATTTGTAATGTTTGGCAAAGATATGCAAAGTGAACCATGTAGCTACTGCACAGATTTCCTCTACTGTAGAATTCCTGAAAAATGTAGATGTAGCCATCGATCTGGTGGAATGAGCTTCTGGCCTCGAAGGGAGAGACTATTTCTTATCTGCAGAAATAAATAAGCAGTCAGATAACCATTTTACTATGCAAATAGTATCGGAGCTGAGAGCGAGCATCCATTGTATGAAATAAATATTCACCTCGATTCATATGATTATGGAAAATACTGGCAAATGAATGGGCTGATTTAAGTTGGACTCAGTGGCCACCTTGGGGATAAAAGGATTAGTTCTTAGGGAATCTAACTTTGTGTAATATTAGGTAGGGTATCACAGAAGGCAAGGCATGAAGTTCTGAAATTCTCCTTGCAGAAATGATAGCCACAGTTTTCCACGAGAGAAAAAAGTTACATAGTCACCATAACATTATAAATTTATTTTCCATTTTTATTCTTCCTCAACTGACTTGGCTGCTTCTTCTAAATCCTTGGATCCAACTCGCAAGCTCCTCCCTCTGCCCATAAAACCCCGCCAGCCTAATATACCTCAGATCAAGCTTGCTTCCCTCAGTAGACAATGGAGAATATGTTAAGTTAATTTAAAAAGGTATAGATTAAAAGAATAGAACTAGATCTCAAACAAGGAACAACAGTTCCCAAAGTAATATCCTTTAGGTCTCTCCAGGAGCAAAAGGAGGGGGTTAGGGGGGTGAAATTGGGAAAAAATGAAAATGGACAAAATGGATGTAATGTTGAGTACATAATGTTTTTTATCATTTTCACTCATTTTCCTACTGATGGGACACAGGCCCCAGCTAGATGAACCTTGGGTGGTCCTCATGGAAGGATGTTTCAGAGTACTGTGGAACCAAAAGCAGTTCTGTTCCCTAGAAACTAAATCCAATTTGCAATGAGCAATAAAAGCATGAGCACTGGACTAAGTGGCTGCTACACAAATGTCATCTATAGAATGTTCTTGACCAAAAGGCTGAAGAAACAGTCATAGACCTTGTGGAATGAGCTCATGGGGGCTTAGGCAAGGACAGCTACTTTTACTATAGACAAAAGATATGTCATCAATTAACCATATGGCCAGGGTAACTTTAGAAACTGGCATGTCCAATATGTTAGGTGAGAAGGATATAAATAACTGGTCATTCTTCCAGAAAATCTAAGTTGCCTATGTACATCCCTTATTTGAGAAATTTGGAAAGAAAAATGTGAGGTTAATAACCTGTTTGATATTATATTCAGAAGCTACCTTAGGCAAAAAAGACAGGTTGGTCTGTAAGTAAATCCTCTCTTTGTGGAAAACTAGGTAAGTAGGCTTGGAGGAGAGAGTTCAGAGTTTAGATACTCATCTAGCTGATGTAATGGCAACTAGAAAAATGGTTTTCCAGGACAAAAACTTAACACTTGTCTTGACTGAAGATTCAAAGGGGCCCTGGGTCAGACCTTGAAGCAAGATAGTTATATCCCAAGGAGGAGTAGAATCCTTTATTGGAGGCCTAAGCAAGCTGGAGGAAAGCTTTGCATAATCTAGAAGACGCTACGGAAGAATTATTTTCACTAAGATGGAAGTTTGAAATGGCTGCCAACTGCTCTTTAATAGTAAAACAACTATCCCCTTCATTAAAATTTGAAGATAAAAACTCAAGTACAGCTGGTATGGGGCAGAGAAAGGGTCCAAATCTCTATTAAGGGCTCAGAAAGCAAATTTCTTCCATTTACTTCTGCAAAATTTCCTAGTAGAAGTGTTTTCAGAAGCTAATAAAATATGACAAACCTGGGAAGAAAGCCTGGGCTGTCTAGCAATCAGTGGAACTAGAAAAACCATGCAGTCAGCTTGAGGCTTGTTATGTCTGGATGATTCATAACTGTCGGGTGAACAGAAGGTCTGAACTGGAGTGCAATATACAGGGTGGATACAGAAGATGAGGTCACAGAAAAGGAAAACAACTTTTTCGAGGCCAGAAAGGTGCAATGAAAATAACTGTGCTCATCAACTGGTATGCTTTCTGTAGATATATGGGAATTAGAGGTAACGGGGTAAGCATAGTGTATACCGGAGGGCCAATCATGGACTAGAGCATCTCTATGCGACTCCCCCATTGGAAGGACCAGGTGTAGAACCTGCTGCACTTGATGTTGAGAGATGCAAAAAGGTTGCAGCATGGTTGACTCCACTGATGAAAAATTCTATCTGGCACTTTAGCATTGAGAGCCCACTTGTAAGGCATCGGAATGGGCCTGCTTAGTTTGTCTGCAATCATGTTGGCCTTCCCCGGTATATGTATTGCTATGAGAAAGCATCAGGAAGAGGTCGCCCATTGCCACAATCTCACTGCTACTCGATGTAGCAGGTAAGATCTGTTTCTTCCTTGTTTGTTGATGTACCAGACTACAGACATATTATCCATTTGAATAGCAGTTATCCTGGGAGGAACAGTGTCTTGAAGAGCCTGTAATGCAAGGAGAACTGCTTTTATTTTCAGGACATTGATATGCACTATGGCCTCTTCTGAGGACCACATATCTTAGACTATCCTTCCCAAGTAGTACATCTGTGGTCATCATGGGCATGGGAAGAACAAAAGGATGGCCCTGAGAAACTTTGACTAGGTGAAGCCACAAAAGAAGATATTTTTTGCAAGATTGTGTAATCATGATTGGAGCGAATAAAGACTGCTGAAGAATAGATACTTGTACCGATAGAGTCCATTACAGAATTTGTATGTAAGACCTGGCTAAAGGAACTAGCATGAAAGCTGCTGCCATGGCTCTCATGGCTTGTAAGATTAGTCATGTTGGAAGAGATGGATGTACTTTCTTGACCTGTGATCTGCGTGTCTGAATTCATGTTCGAGAAAGAAAGGCTATCTGAATTACTGTGTTTAGATGAGCACCTATGAACTCCAGACTCTACATAGGTGCGAATTGTGATTTGCTGTAATTGACTGTGACACTTGGGTGAAGACACAACTGGAGCAAGTAATCCCTTGTCTGTACAATTAGATGTCTGGTTGGGGCAGATAGCAGCCAATCATCTTTAGGTGAGCTACTACCACCACCATGCATTTGGTGAACACCCTGGGGGCTGTGATGATGCCAAAGGGCAGTGCTCTGACCTGGTAATGACTGATACCCAGCCGGAAGTGGAGATATCTTCTGCAGCACCTGTTCATTTTGATGTGATTGTATGCATCCTGAAGATCTATCAAACACATCCTATTGTCCTTTCATAGTAGGGGCAAAATGGACTGAACTTTGACCATCCGGAACCTTGCACTGGTTTAGTTTGCTAAGATCCTTCTCAATGACTCTTTTTTGATTAGGTTTTCTATTTCTAATGCTGCCTCCTCCCTCTGATTGGGTGAAACATTGGGGATTATTTTACTTTTTGAAAGGAGAATTTGGTAAAATGGTATGATATAACTTCTGGATATAATTATCTGCACCAAAGAATCTTTTGTGATGGATGCCCAGGCTTTTAGGTGCACAGACAAATGCCTTCTGACTGTTGCCATAGGGCAACAGTCAAGCAACCTTTCAGGAGCAATGGTAGGGTTTTCCTGAGAAAGAATCCTGAAAACCCTGGTTTTGCACGCCACCTTTGCCACGAGGACGGTGTCTTCTGTTAGAGTCCCCCCCTCTGCCTTTGAGAGAAATATCTCCTTTTGACTCTTGGAACAAACCCTGGGACTTATGGGACCACATCTTACTATCTCCTAGTTGATTCCAGGAAAAAAATCTTTGAAGAGTAGAAAAATGGATACCCATGGCAGACAGGTCTTTCTTTCTTGCTCACATCTGGACAACATTTCTTTCACCTTTGGGCCAAATAAGGATGATCCAACAAATGGAACATTAACAAATAAAGATTTGAAGAGCTCAGCAAAATCGCATAGGTGCATCCAGGCATGTCTCCTAATGGCTATGCCTGAACCAGCCACCAGTGAGGTACCCTCTGCACCTTGGGATATCAAACTCATGGACGCGTTAGCTATTGACTGAAAGATGGCCAGTTGGGTAGAGACTCTATTTTGGTCCTCCACAGATGTGGACCTGGAAACTGATTTGGAGAGCGTCTTAATCAAATCTCTAAGCAACCTTGTGAAATTTGCCAAGTAATTGAACAACCACAGAGCAAAGGTCACTGAAACATAAACACTCTTACCAAATCTGTCCAAGGTCCTAGACTCCCTGTTAGGGGGACGGACAGATGCGCACTTCTCTGCAAGCTCTTTCTTAGTGGCTGTTGCCATAACGATGGTGGGACCCCCTTGCTCCAATATGTTCTGCCCTTTGGGGGGACTGAAAATTTATCTTAGAGCTTGGAGATGGGCTCCACGGCATCCATTTCCCTCCAAGCCTGACATGAGATGAGATCTATGAGTTCATCAGCCAGGGGAGTCACCCAAGATGTAGCCGGGCCAGACCCAAAAGCCTCCAGGAACACCAGCTCCTCTTGGGATGGGGTGTCAAATGACCAATCACCTTTTTGCTTTAGGGGTTCAGGTATATCTCCAAACGAGATGTTCTCATGTGGTGATCTGGGGGACCCTTCCCTTTCATTGAAGTCAAGGTCCTCAGTGACAGATTAATGAGGGGAATCTAAGTGTCTCCCTTTACACATTCTCTTCTGAGAGACCTCATCAGTAGGATGGCCTGGTGAGGTTTTGGAAGTGACAGAGGAATCCTGCAGGACAGACTGGAGACTTGAATGGGTTGGATGTCTCAGAGAGATAGAAGAATGAGGTTCAGAGCTAAGACTCAAAGATGGTAGAGATATGTGATCTGAGGGGGCAGGGGCATCCTTTCTCCAGGTAAAGTGAAGATCCTCTTCACAATTTCAAAAGCAGAGTGCCTAGGTGAGATTGAAGCCAGCAGCACTGGAGCCTAAATCTCCAGCACCGCTGGCCAATGAATCCCTTGAGGTCTTCCACTGAGGACTGAGTTGGACCGGAGCTGTCCGGAGCCAAAGTGCTGAGAGGCAAGGATGACTCTGATAATTTCAGAATTGATCCCAGTCCTCTGAAGCTGTCATTGAGGCTTCAGCTCTGACAGTCCCCCTGTTCCAAAAGATTTGGAGTCAGAAGGCTCTGGGAAGCAGTCAGAGTCACAGAGAAGGAGAAATTAAATGAGGATTAGGAATAGGCAGCCTCATGGATCCGATCAGAATTACCCCACCTGATTTGAGCTCTGAGGAATTTCATCATCCCATCCACTTTGGTCTAGGACAAGCTCCAGGAGGACCTAAGTGAAGAGCTAGTAAATGGCAGCCTGAAGTGCTTACATGGAGATTCCTGTAGAAAGGGAAAAGGAAGTTGAGTAGGTATTGAATCCAGCGAGTATCAAGATGACCACATCCGAGGAGATTTCACTTTTGAAGTATTAGGATTTATGGGAGTTGGATATGACTTCTTTGAAATTTTGGGTGGTGGCTCTAAGTATGAGGCAGAAGATGTTGATGGATCCAGAGACCTTTTTCCTGGTATCATTACTTTGAAAGCCAAATCAGGCTTTCATTTGTATGATTTCTTGGAAGGGGTTTCAGCCCCAGGTGAAATAAAAGAAGGAAGTAACTGTCTCACTGACAGAACCCACTCAGTCAAAATAGTGGAAGCCACCTCTGGTAATAGACCCATAATGAGTGGTGTGCCCCAAGGATCAGTCTTGGGGCCTCTACTCTTTGGGATATACCTTTCTGAGGTGCAAGCCAAAACCAGTGGTCTGTGGCTGACCAAGTTTGCAGATGACTGCAAGCTGGGTGCTGTTTTAAATTCCCTTAGTGATGTGGCCTTCCTCCAAGAGGGCCTTACCCAAACTAATGACTGGTGCCAGAAGCGTGGCTTCAAACTGAATGCCAAGAACTGCATCATCCCCTTTGGGAAAAATGGCATCCCCACTAATTATCACATTAATAACAATGTAATAAGCACCCAATCAGTTGTGAAGGACTTGGGCACCCAGGTTGATAACAACCTGACTTTTAGCCACCAGGCTGCCTCCATTGTATAGAAGGCTTTCTACATGGCCCACCTCATACGTAAGGGTATTTCATCCAGGAACAGGGATGTCATAACATCCCTGTACTCCTCCCTTATCAAACCCATTATCGAGTATAGTGCCCCCTTTGTCATGTAACTTGCCAAGCATATGCAGCAGCTGGAGAGACCACAGAATTTCCTGACCAGGAAAATCTAGAGTCTCAAACACCTATCCTATACTGATAGGCTAAAAGCCCTGTCCCTCTACTCAGTCTTGTGCAGACTGCTCAGACGTGACCTGTGTCTGGCATACAAGCCCATCTCAGACCCAGCCTTGATGGAGTTGCTGCATATCAGTAAGTCAAACTCCACTCATGCAACCTGCACACAAGGCCTCATCCTGGTCTGTGACATTAACAGAACTTGATGGCGGGATAGATTTTTGTCCCAATGACTCCCCCATCTCTGGAATGTACTCCCTCTCCATGTCAAGCAGAATACCTCACTAGTCCTCTTTAAGAGGAACCTGGACAATTGGATGGGAAACAGAAAATACACCACTGGGATCCCACCTGTGTTACTGCTGGACAGGGGCAACAGGTGCTGACTTTGTGGGAACATGGGTAAAATTCTTGGCTAGGCTTATAAGGGCCTCTGGGCCAATAGCCTAGTATCATCCAATGAACCTATGAACCTAAGTAGGCCCTTCAAAACTAATTTGTTTTCTTCTATCAGTTAGTGCTCTGGTGCTAAAGCCATCACAAATGGAACATGTTATTTATAAATGTGGAGATTTTCTCCCCAGGCCTCCAATGAAAAAGAACATTTTGTTCAGTCAGGCTTTCCCGGTAACAAATCTTCTTCTTTTGGCTGCTCCTGTTAGGGGTTGCTACAGCGGATCAACTGTTTCCATTTCTTCCTATCCTCTGCATTTTGCTCTGTCACACCAACCACCTGCATGTCCTCTCTCACCACATCCATAAACCTTGTCTTAGGCCTTTCTCTTTTCCTGTTACCTGGCAGCTTCATCCTTAGCATTTTTTTCCCAATATACTCTGCATCCCTCCTCAGCACATGTTCAAACCAATGTAATCTTGCCTCTCTGGCTTTGTCTCCAAACTTTCCAACCTGGGATGACCATCCTGCCTTTTTGTCAATGCCACTGTCTCCAACCCATATAACATAGCTGGTCTCATTACCCTCTTGTAGACCTTCCCTTTCACTCTTGCTGGTACTCGTCTGTCACAAATCACTCCTGACACTCTTCTCCACCCACTCCATCCTGCCTGTACTCTCCTCTTCACCTCTCTTCCACACTCACCATTACTCTGAACTGTTGATCCCAAGTATTTAAATTCATCCACCTTCGTCACCTCTACTCTCTGCATCCTCACCGTTCCTCTATCCTCCCTCTCATTCACACACATATATTCTGTCTTAGTCCTGCTGACCTTCATTCCTCTTCTCTCTAGAGCATATCTCCACTTCTCCAGGGTCTACTCCACCTGTTCCCTACTCTCACTACAGATCACAATGTCATCTGCAAACATCATAGTCTATGGGGACTCCTGTCTGATCTCATCTGTCAACCTGTCCATCACCACTGCAAATAAGAAAGAGCTCAGAGCTGATCCTTGATGTAATTCCACCTCCACCTTAAAAGCATCCATCACTCCCACCGCAGACCTCACTGCTGTCACACTACCCTCGTACATATCCTGTACCACACTTACATACTTCTCTGACACTCCCGACTTCCTCATACAATACCACAACTCCTCTCTAGGCACCCTGTCATATGCTTTCTCTAAGTCTACAAAGACACACTGCAACTCCTTCTGACCTTCTCTGTACTTCTCCATCAACACTCTCTGAGCGATCTGTAGTGCTCTTTCCTGGTGTGAAACCATACTGCTGATCACTAATCATCACCTCCCTTCTTAACCTAGCTTCCACTACTCTGTCCCATAACTCCGTGCTGTGGCTGATCACTTTAATCCCTCTGTAGTTACTACAGCTCTGCACATCACCCTTATTCTTAGAAATCAGTACCAAAACACTTTTTCCTCCATTCCGCAGGCATCATCTCACTTTCCAAGATGTCATTAAACAATCTAGTTAAAAACTCCACTGCCATTTCACCTAAACACCTCCATGCTTCCACAGGTATGTCATCTGGACCAACAGCCTTTCCATTCTTCATCCTCTTCATAGCTATCCTTACTTCCTCCTTGCTAATCCATTGCACTTCATGATTCACTATCCGCAGATCATCCAACCTTCTCTCCCTCTCATTCTCTTCATTCATCAGCCCCTCAAAGTACTCTTTCCATCTCCTCAACACACTCTCCTCGCTTGTGAGTACGTTTCCCTCATTATCCTTTATCACCCTTACCTGCTGTATATCTTTACTAGCTCAGTCCCTCTGTCTAGCCAATCGGTACAGGTCCTTTTCTCCCTCCTTACTGCCCAACCTTTCATACAACTCTTCATACGCCTTTCCCGGTAACAAATGCAAAATAAAAATAACAATTCAATATCCATATGAGCAGCACCCAAGCAACAGACACATTTTCTGTGGGCATCTGAACGGGAAATTTTGTACCCACAGGAAATGCATTTTTTAAATCCGGTTGACTTGTCTGCCATAATAAGAGAAAACAAAATGTCTTAAACCAATGAGAAATAATTAAAGAGTAGGATATATTCATTGATTATTTTTTAAACACAGTAAATTACTAACAATGGTATCAAGAAAGACCCTGTCATTAGTAGAAAGGAAATAGCAAGAAAATTGAAGCAGGGGTACTAACAATGGTACTCAAGGAAATATCAAAGGTTCAGTAAAAGGAAAAAGGAAGAACCTGATGATTAGAAAACTAAAAAACTCCAAAATTAAGGGAGAACAGGTACGGAAGCTCAAGGGATAGCCCTACTGAAAACAAAAAAGACAAAACTTTGTAGAAAAGTATAGCTGAGTGCTTGAGTGAGAGTGGATCTGCTTCTGTAGCGATATGGCAGCAAACAAGAGCTGTCAGGACATTATTGGTAAAGGAAAGAGATCGACGTTGGATCCAAGGATCTTGATGAAGTAGCTGAATCAGATCTGAAACCATCAGATGAGAAATGAAATGGAAATGGCATCAGATTTTTAATCTACTACAAAAGTTGATTTACATGGAGAATTTCTAACAGAGCTGGGACAGACATGGCTTTGTAAGTCAAGCAGAGATCACCTCTAAGTAGGCGATATGAGACAGAGAATGGTTGTAGTTTTTTTAGTCTGTCCATATAGGACAGATGTGTAAGGCCTAGGATCCTCTTTGTGAGGTATTTTTGTGGCCTCTCCAGTTGTTGCAGGTGTTTAGTGAGGTACATGTCAAGTGGGGCATTGTACTCAATGATTGGCCTAATGAGGGAACAGTAGAGGGAGACAATGATCTCTTTCTTCCTGGATGCAAAACCCTTAGTAATTATAAGTTGGTCTTACCCATCCCATGGTCAATAATTATATATTACCCCAAATAAGAATAACTGGTATCATACTATTGACAATCTGTGGGACCCATGCATGGGATAAAGGAATTAGGAGCTACGTATGTCCATTAGTAGTACAGAGGGCAGTTATGAGGTACATTTTCGGTTTCCTATCCACAGATCTAAGCTGTACTTGAAAATAGAGAGGGATGAACTTTCTTTTATGTGGATGGGGAGTCTGTGCCACAGCAGTAGTATCCTCTACAAAATGTATCTGTCCCTCCAAACCATTCCTATGATATTGCAGAAGATGTTTAGATCCTTAGACCAAGTATTTCTGATGCCATATGACTTGCTGATGTGCAGTAAACACATCAGTAATGGATTGGCGGATGTCTTGTAAGCCAGATACAGGTCACCTTTTAGCAGTTTGTATAATAGAGTATAGTAAGAGGGCTTTTAGTCATTCCATGTAGGACATATTGTTTAGGCTTTGCATTCTTTTAGTAAATTATTCCAGTTGTTGCATGTGTCTGGACAGATACATGTCAAAGGTTGCATTATATTCAATGATTGATCTAATGAGGGCTGAGTAAAGGGAGGTAATGATATGCCTAGATCTAAACGGAATACTTTTGTGTATAAGCTGTGCAATATAGAAGGACCTTTTTACAATAGATACATGTTGGTCAAAATGTAGGTCATTGTCCACAAAAATTCCCAAATCCCAACAACTGGGTCATCTCTTATGGTTGTATTGACAATGTGGTAGTTCTCTGATTAGATGACTTCCCAAAGGATACATTAATGCATTTTTGGCATTTAGTTTCAGACCATGATTTTGACATTTGGGAATTCAGTGACTGCTCATAGCTTACAGTCATCTGCAAATGTTGCCATCCAGAGCCCTTTGGTAGAGACTTTTACTTTAGAAACATAGATGACAAACAGATGTCCCAGCTCAGAACCCTGGGGGACACCACTAGTGACTGGTCTCTTTGTTGAGATAACCGCCCCTATTTTGATTATCTATGTCCTATATGTGAGCCAGTTGACAATCCAGCTAGTGACATAGGGTTTTAGTCATACTTTATTTAGTTTTTAAACTATGCCTGAGTAAGGAATTGTGTCAAAATCTTTGGCCAGGTTGAAGTATGTAGTGTGTACCATTTTTACTTCATCCATTGCTTTGGTGATCGTTTCAAAAAATACACCACGTTGAGTAAGCATAACCTGCCTTTGACGAATCCAAACTGAGACACATTTAGTGTTTGGAGGTTCCCTATGTCCTCACTGATAAATTCCATGATAAGTACTCACATGGCTTTGCACATGAGGCTGGTCAGGGATATTGTCAGGATCCATCAATGCAGTATTTTTAGCTTTTGATAGAACTTTTAGGACTTAGTTTAGTTTGACGGCTGAAGGCAAGCCAGTTTCAGGTATGTCTTGAGGGACAGAAAGAGGGGAAGAGAGGTAAAGTTAGAGGAAAATTTTATTGGCCAGAAGATTTGCTATATCTTCAGCCTCAGTGCAAGTAACATTGTTCACAGTCAGCTCAGCACATTGCTGCTTTTGAGATTACTAGCATAACTAAAAATTGTCTTCTGAGCATCTTTGGCTTGGGTAAATATTTTAGCCTCAAACTTGGCTTTGGTGGATTGTATTAAGTTCCTGAGTTGTTTTGATTATTTCAATATCTTCTGCAGGATGGCGTTATGAGAATTGGTAAGGAAGTGTGTGTTGGGGGGGGGGTCTGATAGCTGCAACTACGTATTAAGTTCCTGAGTTGTTTTGATTATTTCAATATCTTCTGCAGGATGGCGTTATGAGAATTGGTAAGGAAGTGTGTGTTGGGGGGGGGTCTGATAGCTGCAACTACTGGGAAGAAAGTAAACACTGAAATATTCTCATGTGTAGGGTGGCATGAAAGACCACTGACATGAAAGATGCCACAAGACCTAGAACTTTCAAAACCAATGCATCTGAAGGGAGTGTTGCTACTGCATTAGCAGATCTACCATTGATCTAATAGTCTGTACTCTGGAAAACTGACAATGCAACTTCTTTATTTATGCAGCAGCCAATCAACGTTATGTTATAAGTAGGGTGGAGGTATGATTTTTTTTAAACTGACTGCTATACCTGAAAAACTGTAAAAAAAGTAGTCTTTGGCTGACACAGTAAGGAAACCAAGTTCACTGCCTTGAGGAGCTATCCATATAGGGAAACATACGATTCCTTTGAGCTGCATAGGGGCTGCAACCACTACTGTGCACTTGATGAACATCTTGGCAGGGTGTGGCAAGACTGAAGGGGATGGCTCTGAACTGATAGTGAGTGGCTCCTAGCCATAAGAGAACAGACATCCTGGACTCTTTGGCAATCTGTATGTGGAGAAAAGCATCCTGAAGGTCTATGAAACAAAGCCAATCATCCTGAGTTAAATATGGCAGAATTGCCTGCAGCATAACTACTGTGATCCAATATCAGCCTCAGATCCATAATCAGTCAGAAGTGCCTGTTTTCCTTGGGTACTAAAAAGAATCTTGAATAACTTCCTGAACCTCTCTGATCTGTTGGGTCCTCTTTGGAAGGCTCTCATTTAAACTTCTGATTTTTGCAATTTTATCAGTTCATGTTAATGGGTAAACAAAACGTCTATTTTCCAACCTTTTGTTATTTGACTTGATATATTCCTTCAGTGTTTCATTTATTTTAAATACCTCTAGGAGCATTTGATTTATTTTCCCCTAAATTATTGGAAGCCATTTGCTGTAGTACACCTGAAACTTGGAACTGCCTATTTTTTTCTTTTCTGAACTGCAGCCAGAGTTTTTTTCCTTTTCTGGTTGATTTTTCTCCCAGGTTCTTGAAATTTCTTCTTTGCTGGCATCCAGGCACTGTAATTACCATCCAGTAAATGGATTTTATCCAGACTGACAGTTTCACTAAGCCTTGTTTCACAGTTTCTGCATTCACACTGGGGGGGGGGGGGGGCTCAAATCAACCAGTTGATCAGTTTGCAGCCATCTTGGATGTATTTCACTTTGACAAGAAATATTTAGCACGCACATACAATTGCATGAATTTTGCTTTACTTTCCCATTCTCGCATACTCATACATATACACATACCTGCATTACTTTTACTTTATTTTCCCATGCTCACCAAACATGGATTTTTAGCAGCAGTTAGCAAGTCCTTGTAACTGTGCTGAAGTTACTTTTGCTAGTGAAGTTATTTGTTTTATTTTTGTTTTTATTGATTTATGTTTATGCTTGCCAATCCATCACTTTAGTAAGGGTAAACAAGACTGCACCAGTCTGTGATTCATGGTGGCTTAATATGTTGCCATGAAGCCATGGAGTTGATACTATGCTCTCCTTCAACATTAATTCCTTCTTAGTGACTGTTCTCTATTAGGGTATCATCTGTGAGTTCCACCAGTTTTCTAACATCACATAATTCACTGGCAATACTCTGAATACAGGTATTTAGGCCACTGGGAGCAGTAGCTCAAACTGTTTTCATAATTATGTTATTTTTTGCCTCATAGTTTCACTGGTAAAGTTTAGAAAGAATGATTTCTGATAAAGGCTGATTTTACTCTCATGTTAAATATGAAGGTATTAAGATCAATATTATCTACAGAGAGTATGAGCCATGTGTGGAAAGCAGAAAGGCCCTAGAAGTTTGTCAGTATTATTTCCAAGATATTGCTGAATCTATTTGGATTTTGTGAGATTTGATAAAATTAGAAGTTATGTACTCACCATAACGTTCCATCTGAGTAGGTGTATTCATTTGTCTGCAACCTGTGGGTTATGGATCGATCCGAACCGCATGGTTTTCCAGCTATGGATCCAAGCTCTTAGCTCCTCCCCTCACCCATAATGCCCTGCTCTACCCTCATGACCTCAGATCGAGTTTGCCAAAGCAACAACACCCTGAAAAGGGTAACATAGAATATGCAGGAAACTGAAAGGCCAGGGGATAGGAGGGGATGGTTGCAGACAAATGAATACACCTACTCAGATGGAACGTTATGGTGAGTACATAACTTCTAAATCTGAAGTAGGATATTCATTTGTCTGCAACCTGTGGGACAGAGTCCCCAGCTACCTGAATCTTGGGCCATCATGGAAGGATATTCGAGCACTCTGGAGCCAAAGGATGCTCTACCCTAGATGCAAGATCCAACTTATAGTGGGAAATAAAAGTATGAGATGAAGCCCACGTGGCTGCTGCACAAATATCATCTAGAGGAATCCTAGCCTTGAAGGCTGCCGAGGTAGATACTGACCGGGTTGAATGGGCATGAACACCCTCGATGCGCGGGCCTTCCTGAAGCTTGATAAGCCAATAAGATGCACTGTGAAATCACAGAGAAACTTTAGAAATTGGCTTGCCCAAATTGAATTTTGCAAAGGAAATAAACAACTGGTCGGATTGCCTATGACCATGTACAGATAAAATCTAAGTAGCCGATAAACATCTAAAGAATGGAGCTTATATTCACCTTTGTTTTCATATTTAGGGAAGAAAACAGGAGGTTAATGGACTGATTGATGTTTGCTTCAGAAGCTACCTTAGGAAGAAAGGACGGTTGGTCCTGAGGTAGACACAGTCCGGATGAAATACCAAGTAAGGAGGTTTAGCTGATAATGCTTGAAGCTCAGAAACTCTCTTGGCGATGTAATGGCTACCAAAAGGCTGTCTTGTAGGACAAGAATTTGAGATCCACCGCCGCTGGGCTCGAAAAGGAGAAGTGATTAGCCTGGGGCTCGAAAAGGAGGGGCGGTCAAGGCCTGTAGAACCAGAGAGAGGTCCCAAGGAGGAACTGCTTGTTTTATAGGGGCCTGAGAAAGAAAAATTTTACACAATTTGGCTGACATAAGAGGATTAGAGTCATGGCCAATGTGATAATGTTGTACTTTGACTGTGGAACTGCTGGCACCATCGTTAAAGAGAGTGGTTAGAAAGTCAAGCACTAAAGGAAGAGGAACCGTGAAGGATTCAGGCCTTGCGCCGCTCCGCCCAAAAGCGTTTCCCACTTGCTTCGCAAACCTTTCTAGTGGATGGTTTATGAGCTGCCACCAAATTGCCTTAACTGCATCTAAATACCGGAAGTCCTGATCAAGAGTGGAACTGGAGCAGCCAAGTGGTCAGCTTCAGGTTGTCCAGATTCGGAGGAGGAATGCAGGATGGATGGGATATCAGATCCGGATGGGATCTAGAATCCAAGGAGGATTCACCGAGTGAGACCTTAGGAAGGGGAACCAGATCTGTCAAGGCCAAACAATGAGAATCATTCTGCAACCCACCCGAGAGGCTTTCTGAAGAACTTGGAGCATCAGAGGCAAGGGTGGATAAGCATACAGAAGACCGGTGGCCAAGCATGCACCAGGCGTCTCTTGGGGTACCTCCGGGAGGAGGTATCAGAGCAAAAACTCGCACTTGGTGTTTGAGGGAGAGGCAAAAGATCGCATGAAGGGTTCCCCGACAATTGAGAGACGGTCAGAATGGTGCGACTGAGCTTGTCCGCTAGGATGTTGGACCGACCGAATGCGTTGCTATGGCTAGAAAGAGGTTGGTGGTGCCCATTCCCAAACTCTCATGGCTTCTCGACAAAGAGGGTAAGACCTTGTTCCCCTTGCTTGTTGATGTACCAGACAACAGACATGTTGTCGATTGAATCGCAATTGTTCCCAAGGGAAGAAAGTCCTGAAGTGCTAGCAACGCTAAGAGCACTGCTCTCATCTCTAGAACATTGATATGCAGTAAGGTCTCTGAATCGTCCCACGTGCCTTGGCGGTCCGGCCCGCAAAGTGCCCCCCACCCAGGCGGGAGGCGTCCGTGGTCACCGTGGCGAGGGGGAGAAGCACAAAATGGGCGGCCTCTGTGGAGATCCGGGAGTGGAGCCACCACAAGAGGGACCGCTTGCAAGCCTTGCTGATCGCTATGGGATGATGCATGGGAGAGCAAGGTATGACCACTGTACTAAGAGCGTCCACTGTAGAATGCATATTGAGCCTGGCAAGAGGAAGAAGTGCTATAGCAGATGCCATGGACCCTAGAGCCCTCAGGACCAACTCCGAACAGAACTTGAGTGGAGAATGGCCCGCACCTGGAGCTGCAGATTTTGAACTCTGTCCGCAGTGAGGAAGGCTCAAACTCCTTGTGTCTAGCCTGGCCCCTATAAAATCTAAGAGCTGTGTGGGCCAGGTTGGATTTCTTTGTATTTATTGTGATGCCCAGAAAAGGAAAGATGGAGAAAGGAGTCTCGCGCCAATAAAAGTAGATGCCTTGTTGGGGAAGAAGCCAGTCGTCCAGGTAGGGAAAGACCTGCACCCCTGAAGCCTCAGGTGGGCCGCTACCACTGCTAATACTTTGGTGAACACCCTGGGGCTGTGGTGAGACCAAAGGGAAGGACCCGAACTGGTAGTGACTGGCTCCCAGTCGAAGCGGAGAAACCTCCTGGAGCCTGTCCATCAGGATGTGGTAGTACGCTGGCCCTGAGGTCTATGGAGCACATCCAGTGATTTTCTCCCAGAAGGGGAGAATAGATTGCAGAGTGACCATTCGAATTTTTCTTTGGGGACTGCCAGATTCAAGAGAGAGAGGTCTAGGATTGGTCTTAGTTCCCCGCCTTCTTTGGCACTAAAAAGAATCTGGAGTAGAACCCTGATCCGATCTGGTCTGGGGGACGGGCTGGATGGCTCTTTTCTTTAGCAGATGGCCAATTTCTGGCCTCCCGCTGGGGTGGGACGTCTGGGAGGGACTTCAACTTTGGAAGGTGAAAGAAAGGGATGCGATATCCTCTGGATATGATTTGGAGAACCCAGCGGTCCGATGTTATGGACTCCCATGCCGCTAGGTGCCCCGAAAAACGTCCCCCGACTGCCTCCAGAGTGGAGCAGTCGGGCAACCCTCAGGGTTGCTGCGGCCGCTCAGAGAAAGGTTCCTGGACCAAGTTTCTGGGAGCCCCTCTGCCTCTAGGGCGGCCTCCCTGTCCTCCTCTGCCACAGAAGGACTGGTTGTCCGGAGCAGGCTGGGACTGCTGCAACTTCCGGAACCACATCTTCTTCTGACCCTTTTGGTTCCTAGAGTAGGGCCTCTGGGGTGCAGAGAAGCGGATTCGACGGCAGATAGCGCCTTCCCGTCCTTCTGGGTCAACGCCTCGCGAACGGTTTTGCCAAAAAGAGCAGAACCATCAAAGGAAATGACGCTTTGAAGGGCTCAGAAAATCGCAGTGACGGAGCCAGGCCTGACGCCTAGTGACTAGTCCTGTCCCGCAGCTCTAGCGCTTCCTGCGTGGGAGAGTAGCCGCATAGAGGTATTAGTAACTGACCTAAGAGTGGCCATACGGGTGGAGTGCAGAACCCTGTCCTCCTCCGAAATGGACTCTGGGGAGATGCAGCGTATTCTTTAATAAGATCTCGCTGCATCCTAATGACATGTGCCAAGTAGTTCAGCGCCTTACCGAAAGTCGCTGAACTAAACATCCGCTTCCCCAAGCGGTCCATCATCCGAGACTCCTTGCTCGGGTGGACTGAGGGACTCTCCTGAGCCAGTTCCCTCTTGGTGGCCGCCAACATGGCATCTACCGGAGGCCCCTTACTCCAACGGGCACGGTCGGACGGTGGGCTAAGGATCCTATCTGGCCTCTTAGGAATTGGCTCCACGGTGTCCGGTTCCTTCCACGCCTGGTGGTAATAAGGTCCACCAGGGGTCGGCAGGAGGGGACACCCAAGAGGTAGACGGGCCCGCTTCAAATGCCTCCAAGAACACGGACTCGTCCGAGGAAGACTTGGGGCAGATCACCCCCTTATACGGAGCATTTCCATGATGTCTCCAAATGAGACATCCTCGGGTGACCGTGGGGAGCCTTCCCTTCCTCCAAGTCCGTGTCTTCTGTGAGAGACTCGGGAGTCAATGTGCCTCCTTTTGCACGAGGACATCCTCTGGGGGCTGTCAGAGGAGTCCTCAAGCAGCAATTTGTTCCATAGGAGCAACTTGGGGCACAGAAGCGGGCTGTCCCAGGGGCCGGATGGTGGAAGCCTGGCCCAGTGCAGAGGGAGCTGGACGGAGCCGAACAAGTGCCGGGGTCCGGAGACCTCAACAGGGCCCTCTCCACTACATCAAACGCCGGGGAGCCACCTCACCAAAGGATCCGACAATCGGCTCCCCTTGGATCCGAAGAGTGGATCGAGCCGGCGCCAAGCGCCAGATCCGGCGACAGTGCGCTCCGACAGACGGCGCCGAAGGAGCACTGATCCCCAGATCCGAGGCTCGGATCCAGGCTCAGAGGTCGGATCCGACGCACTCGAGGGCAGGGTCGGATCCGTACCAGTACTATCGGCGCCGACCCACCCCGCCCGAAGCTGCTCGGCTCCAGCGTTCAACCCAGCGGGTCGGGAAGGAGCAATAGGTTTAAAAGGGTGTTGAGCTCCCCAGAGGGGAGGCAAGAGCACTCCCATCTGCATCTGGGCCTGGATGAATCTTCTCATCATCCGGTCCAGATCAGCATCGAAAGGCTATATGTGGATCTCGTGACGAGGCTACCGAGGTAGGCCTGGAGTGCCTCCTCGATAGCCTCGGGATCGGGTCTCCTCCTCCTCAGGACCCGTGAAAGCACACTGGGGGAGCCGAGAAGAAGGGGAGGCCGCCGACAACGGAGCCGGAGAAGCTGGCTGGCGGGCCGAAACAGAGGTCTCGCCCGCCAGGTGCTTCTCCCTCCGTCCTTTTCCTAGCATCCCTCTCCTCTCCAGAAACGGGAGGTTGAGTCCCAGGAGCAGGAGGGTGCCACGGAGGGAAGAACGAAACCAGGTTACTCCCGAAGGAGCGGAGGTCGGAGCCGAGTCCGGCGGTAAAAGGCCCGCCAAGACAAGCTTGGACCTCCGCTCCTTCAGTGCCCTGGGGTTGAACCCTGCACAAATGGAGCATCCAGATGTGAGGTGTTCAACCCCAGGCATGGCACACCGAGTGTGGCCATCAGCCGGGGAGAGCTTATGGCCACACTCGGAGCATTTAGAAAATACAGATTTGGGAATACCTAAACTTTCACACAAATATACACAAAAAACTTCAAAACTTCTGAATTAACAGATATAAAACTAGCACTTAGCTGAGAGCTATAGATACCAATCCAGTCACCAGCGCGGCAAACGAGATCTGAGGTCATGAGGGTAGAGCAGGGCATTATGGGTGAGGGGAGGAGCTGAGAGCTTGGATCCATAGCTGGAAAACCATGCCGGTTCGGATCCGATATCGGATCCATAACCCACAGGTTGCAGACAAATGAATATCCTACTTCAGATCTGTTTTTATGAACTAGTTAATATTTGGACACTTGAAGCAGTGTAGGTTACCCAGTAAATGTTTAAGCAGTTAACTTTGCCATTAAGTACTAAACTTTCATTGAATTGTATATCTTGGAGTTCAGCCATAACATCCTCCTATATGGTAGGAGACATAGATGTTGAATCCTGTGATATTTTATTCAATTATCAGTGATACTAATTATTGTACAACCAATTTTTGGTCCAGAGTTCTGGTTTTTATATGTTTCTTTACAAAGACTGAGACATTGCCACCTAAATCAAATGTGTAATAATGAAAGGAAGTATGCCCTAGACATTGTGCTATGTAAATTGGAACTTTAAAACATGATTCTGTAATAGGACAAATGTCAACATCTTCCAAGTGCAGAAAAGTATCTAAATTACCCACGCAAACAACAGACAATGAAAAATGCACAAAGAGAAAGCATACAGGCAAATTAGAACTGAAGGGTACTTGCCTAATGCAGGCAGTTACATTTTGAAAGACTCCTCAATGACCAATGGTACTCAAGAAAAATGGATGACCAATTAAGTAGCCAATGAAAGGAGGATGATCAAGGGCATTGCCTAACCAGGATGGATGCCCATCACCTTATCTCGCCTGTAATGGACTAATCATAATATTGTCTAAAATATATGGTTGGCTCTTGCCACAAACCATGACTAAGGATAACAATGTCTTATTCGCCAGTGTTGGATGACTTCATCAAAGATGCCCGAGGAGCCTGAGATGAGAGATATTACAGAGGCAGAATCTACTGAGGTACTGATATCAGCCAAAACTCCAAGCCACCTAGAGTCCCAGTGAGAAGTCATCCAGATTGTACTGAGCTTGTATGGATTAAAACATTGAGTTTTTATGTCAATGATGTACTGATCTTGGCATGTGATATTTTTTTTTTTTCTGGAGTGGAAAAGTCAGAGTGCCATGAAGATCAGAAGAATAGTACTGTGAAGTGAAAGTTGATATCAGTAACACCATCACAACAGATTTTTGAGTTTAAGTGGTACTGAATTAATGAACATTAGCAGTGCTACAACCACAACTGAGTGCATTATTTGATATTTAGAATATATTAGTAAAACTGATAACATCCAAATGCTTTTACTTTTTTAAATATCTTTGCATATAATGAAATAAAGTATTTAATGTTATTCTACACACTCAAGCACATGGATCTAGATGGGTATATCTTTTTTAACAGTAAAACAGTCACCAAACATCAGGCAGTAACTTGGGCTGTATATATTTATTTTATTTAACTGTAAAATAGATAATTCAAAATTAAAATTTAAAAACAAAACAAAATATTATTGCAGAAAATTATTTTCTAGGATGAAAGGTTCAGATTGTGTATGTTTGGTGTAGAACTTTCCGAACTTGGGATAGAAGATCCATACTAGGTAAAGTCCAAGGTCTGTCAGTTGTCATTGGCAGCAGTAGGGAGTACCACAGTTATCTGGGCCATGTAGCAATAATAAGAATTATAACAAATGTCACCATAAAATAGCAAAGACAAGGGTCCAGTTTTCTCGTAGTTACAGCTGTTTATTCAACAAAATACACAAGCGCTTTCACTAATGCTTCTTCAGGTGTGCTTATTTATAAGTAAAACACCTATTTATATCACAAAAATCATTAGTCATATAACCTAACCAATCATTTAAAAAGACATGAGTTATTAATACATTATATAAAAAAACAACATAAAACATTAAGCTTTTTCAACAAAGTCATCTATGCAATGGTCTGTTCCTTAAAATAGGTCTAAGGGGGATGTGGTCATTTAGACCATGTCCTACATCAGCCCTCAGTCTGGCTATCCAGTTAGCTTCTATTTCTTCTGTTTTGGCTCTGATGTCACCCCCTCTCTTGTTATCCATAGACTTATCTAAAACTCTGAATTTAAAAGTGTGCTTATCATTTGTTTCAGCAACATGCTTAGCCAATGCATTAAATAGACTTTTCTTCTTTATATGATATAAATGCTCCCTTATTCTATTTTTTAGCTGCCTATCGGTTTTACCAATATAGAATTTATTGCAGAGTTGACATTGTGCCATATAGACCACATGACAAGTATTGCAGGTTGCACTAGTTTTTAAATAGAATGTTTCCTTAGTATCTGGATGTTTAAATTCTGTTTCTGAATTAATCATTCCACAAAATTGACAGTTCTTACATGATTTAGTTCCTGCTTGTTCAACCTTTCCTGATATATCCTTAGGTGTACACAATATTCTCTAAAGATTTCTTATTTTTGAAAGTAAATTGTGGATGTCTATCTAAGAATTTAGCCACACAACTATCTGAAGTCAAGAGATCCCAATGTTTATTAAAAACATCTGTATATTTCTTTACATCTCTAGAATAGCGCATACACATTCTAACTGTATTTTTACCTTGTTTGTTGCTCTGAGTATACATTTGAGGTTCTGAAAAATAAGGTTTTGCTAGTTTTCTTAATTCCCTTATATTCATCACATCTTTTGCTAGTGACTCTTTATCATAACCTCTTTCTACCAACTCAGCACTCACCATATCTATTTGTTGGTTAAAATCATATTGTTTCACATTTAACCTCGACACTCTATATAACTGATTATGGGCTACATTTTTAAATACAAAATTAGGGTGCACACTATCTTTACTTAATAATTTGTTCACATGACATTCTTTCCTATACATCTTAGTACTAATTTCTCCATCTATTTCTTTCATAATGCTAATATCTAAAAAATTAATCTCGGTCTGAGACCAGTTTAATTGCTCCAATTACCCTTTCTATAACAGGAAAAGGTCATCCACAAACCTTCTAAAGAATAATATATTCTGTTTATATATTCCATTTTCTATGAATTGTTTTTCCCATACAGCCATTACCCCATTGGCATAACTATATGCGCACGATGTTCCCATCGCGACACCATTCTTTTGCCAGTAAACCCTAACCCTAAAGAAAAAAATGTTATTCACAAGTACTAGCTTTAAAAGATTTTGTATTAGTTCTTTCTTTTCTTGTGTATAGTTAACATCTTCATCTAATAATCTCATAATACTGTTAATACCCAGGTGGTTCGGAATGACTGTAAAGAGGGAGACTACATCAAGTGTAAGTAATAGAACAGATTCCCTCATATGTACCTCTTTAGAAAAGCTGTACAAATCCCCAACAAAAATGCTCACTATCTTTTAAAATATAACTTAAACTCTCTAAGACTTTTTAAAGAAGTTTTTCTAAAAAAATAGAAATTGATTCCGTGCACCAGTCTCTCCCTGCCACAATAGGCCTCATGGGAGGATTTACATAACATTTGTGTATTTTTGGCAATCCTTGTATGATTGGTGTAACAGGATTCATTATAATGAAATATTTCAAAGGTTCACTGTTAATAAGTCCCTTTTTTTCAAGGTCTCTTAACTCTTTATGTACATTTGCAATCATATACTTCACATGTTCCTGTGAGATTATTTGATAGAATTTCAAATCATCTAATAATGCATTCATATTAACATCATAGTCATCTCTATTCATTACAACAACCTGCCCACCTTTGCCTGCAGGTCATATTACTATCCTAGAATCTGTTTGTAACTGTTTCAATGTCTCATTTTCAGTTTTACTCACATTATGCCATTTATATTTGTGACATTTATTTCTTTGCTCATAAAATACCTTATATAAATCCTCTATACATATTTTTTCAAAAGCATTGATTAATGCACTTTGCTTGGGTATAAAACAAGCTTGGTTTCCTAAATGTGCAGATTTCATCATTAGAGTTACTATCACACATAGTTTTCAGCATAAGTTTCCGTGTAAACATTTTAATATCAAATACAATATCTACAATATCCATGTTAGATGTGGGAATGAATGACAGTCCCTTTTGTAATACGTTCAGTTCATCTTGAGTTAATTCAATTGATGATAAATTAGCTACTAAGTTTTTGCGTTCATAAACGCCTTCTTTATAGTATTGTGACTCACCAGTTCTTCGTTGTACTTGCGTTTGTTTCGTGTAACGCTCCTTCCTCTCTGTTGATTTCCACCTTTGCCCCCTCTGCTCTGAGATCTGTCTCTTGTTGGAAGGGGAAAAATTGAGATTGAGTTGTGCAAGAAAATTAGAAAGAGGTAGAAAAGATTTTGCTATGGGGAATGTCTTCATGTGGCCACATGATGTGCGTACAACAGCAGACTATGCAGATGCTGTGATAACCACAACTAAGGGGGTGTCAGCGAATCAAACCATGGGAATTGATGAGACGGCCAATCAAATAACAGCTGATATGCAGGGGAATAGAGGAGGGCAGAATCCAACTGAAGTATCTGAATGAGAGAAGGTCTCGCGTGAAGTAATAAATGGCACCAGGAGGCAAACATTTTCGGTTATGGCTGACGTTCACCGGGAAGCAGACTATGCACCATCTAACACTGGGTCCTCTCAAGAAATGAGTTGTGCTTTATTACAGCTACTTGCCCAACTCAATCTCAATTTTCCCCTTCCAACAAGAGACAGATCTCAGAGCAGAGGGGGCAGAGGTGGAAATCAACAGAGAGGAAGGAGCGTTACACGAAACAAACGCAAGTACAATGAAGAACTGCGGAGTCAAAGTTCTATAAAGAAGGAGTTTATGAACGCAAAAACTTAGTAGCTAATTTATCATCAATTGAATTAACTCAAGATGAACTGAACGTATTACAAAAGGACTGTCATTCATTCCCACATCTGACATGGACATTGTAGATATTGCATTTGATATCAAAATGTTTACATGCAAACTTATGCTGAAAACTATGTTTGATGGTAACTCTAATGATGAAATCTGCACATTTAGGAAACCAAGCTTTTTTATACCCAAGCAAAGTGCATTAATCAATGCTTTTGAAAAAGTATATATAGAGGATTCATATAAGGTATTTTATGAGCAAAGAAATAAATGTCACAAATATAAATGGGATAATCTGAGTAAAACTGAAAATGAGGCATTGAAACAGTTACAAACAGATTCTAGGATAGTAATATGGCCTGCAGACAAAGGTGGGCAGGTTGTTATAATGAATAGAGATGACTATGATGTTAAAATGAATGCTTTATTAGATGATTTGAGATTCTATCAAATAATCTCACAGGAAAGTGTGAAGTATATGATAGCAAATGTACATAAAGAGTTAAGAGACCTTGAAAAAAAGGGACTTATTAACAGTGAACCTTTGAAATATTTCATTATAATGAATCCTGTTACACCAATCATACAAGGATTGCCGAAAATACACAAATGTTATGTAAATCCTCCCATGAGGCCTACTGTGGCAGGGAGAGACTGGTGCACAGAATCGATTTCTATTTTTTTAGAAAAAAATCTTTAAAAAGTCTTAGCGAGTTTAAGTTATATTTTAAAAGATAGTGAGCATTTTGTTGGGGATTTGTACAGCTTTTCTAAAGAGGTATGTATGAGGGAATCTGTTCTATTACTTACACTTGATGTAGTCTCCCTCTTTACAGTCATTCCGAACCACCTGGGTATTAATAGTATTATGAGATTATTAGATGAAGATGTTAACTATACACAAGAAAAGAAAGAACTAATACAAAATCTTTTAAAGCTAGTACTTGCGAATAACATTTTTTCTTTAGGGTTAGGGTTTACTTGCAAAAGAATTGTGTCGCGATGGGAACATCGTGTGCCAATAGTTATGCCAATGGGGTAATGGCTGTATGGGAAAAACAATTCATAGAAAATGGAATATATAAACAGAATATATTATTCTTTAGAAGGTTTGTGGATGATCTTTTCCTGTTATGGAAAGGGTCAATGGAGCAATTAATGGAATGTGTTATTTATATTAATAATTCCACATCTTTTTTAAAATTTACATTAAACTGGTCTCAGACTGAGATTAATTTTTTAGATATTAGCGTTATGAAGGAAAAAGATGGAGAAATTAGTACCAGGATGTACAAGAAAGAATGTCATGTGAACAAATTATTAAGTAAAGATAGTATGCACCCTAATTTTGTATTTAAAAATGTAGCCCATAATCAGCTATATAGAGTGTCGAGGTTAAATGTGAAACAAGATGATTTTAACCAACAAATAGATATGGTGAGTACTGAGTTGGTAGAAAGAGGTTATGATAAAGAGTCACTAGCAAAAGATGTGGTGAATGTAAGGGAATTAAGAAAAACTAGAGCAAAACCTTATTTTTCAGAACCTCAAATGTATAGTCAGAGCCACAAACAAGGTGAAAATACAGTTAGAATGTGTATGCGCTCTTCTAGAGATGTAAAGAAATATACAGATGTTTTAATAAACATTGGGATCTCTTGACTTCAAATAGGTGTGTGGCTAAATTTTTAGACAGACTTCCACAATTTACTTTCAAAAATAAGAAATATTTAAAGAGAAGATTGTGTACACCTAAGGATATATCAGGAAAGGTTGAACATGCAGGAACTAAACCATATAAGAACTGTCAATTTTGTGGAATGATTAATTCAGAAACATAATTTAAACATCCAGATACTAAGGAAACATTCTATTTAAAAGCTAGTGCAACCTGCAATACTTGTCATGTGGTTTATTTGGCACAATTTCAACTCTGCAATAAATTCTATATAGGTAAAACCGATAGGTAGCTAAAAAACAGAATAAGGGAGCATATGTATCATATAAAGAAGAAAAGTTTATTTAATGCACTGGCTAAGCATGTTGCTGAAACAAATGATAAGCACACTTTTAAATTCAGAGTTTTAGATAAGTCTATGGATAACAAGAGAGGGGGTGACATCAGAGCCAATACAGAAGAAATAGAAGCTAACTGGATAGCCAGACTGAGGGCTGATGTAGGACATGGTCTAAATAACCATATCCCCCTTAGAATATTTTAAGGAACAGACCATTGGGTAGAAGACTTTGTTGAAAAAGCTTAATTTTTTATGTTGTTTTTTATATAATGTATTAATGACTCATGTCTTTTTAAATGGTTATTTGATTAGGTCATATGACTAATGATTTTTTGATATAAATAGGTGTTTTTACTTGTAAATAAGCATACCTGAAGAAGCATTGGTGAAAGCGCTTGTGTATTTTGTTGAATAAACAGCTGTGACTACGAGAAAAATGGAGCCTTGTCTTTGCTATTTTATGGTGACATTTGTTATAATTCTGCTGGTTTTAAGCAAAGGCATTTGGTGTATGTTGATATTTTCTACAATAATAAGAATTAGTTTGTCTTCTTTGCTTGGAGACGCACTTGCTATATCGGTGGAAACGGGGAAAAGCAATTAAGAAATTCTGCATCCGGTGAAGGAAAATGAATCTGCTTTCGAAGCTGTGTGTGTAATTATGGAGAAAAAACATTTGAATTTGGTTGTTGAGGTGCGAGGCAGACGATATACTTCTGGTTAACTTCAGTTCAGCAAATAATCTGTTGAACAGTCTCTAGATGTAATTTCCAATTGTGAGCTCGATCTCTGCTTAGGAATTCAAATGACTTCTCATAAATGAAGGCTGTGTAAAATGTGTCATTTCCACAGTCGGAGAGTCTTGATAGAGTTCCTAAAAACAATATAAATAATCACTTTTATCATAAGAAATACTGACATACATGGCTATCAGTTTTGTCATCACAGCTAGCATCTTCAGCCAGCCAAGAAAAGTAAATGCAGAAAATTACTAACGTTTGCACAATGTTCCCTCACTGAAAATCAGAATGGGCAGCTACTTAGTGATTCACAGACCTATGTAGCATTATGGAACAAAGGTATAAAAAGTGCAGAAACAACAGGATGCTAGCTCTTGATAACACAACCACTGAAGTCACTTCTCATAGTAAATTATTAGAATTAATAGTGGATGATCCTCTTAAATTTGACCTGCATATATAAAACTGCATAATTAAATCTCATCAAAACAAGGGATGCTTTAAAGAGCCAAAATCTTTCTCATTGATGCAACTAAAGCTATACTTGCCAATACTTATCTCCTCCCCACACTTCTTTATAGTGGCCCCATCATTACTAACCTTCAGGCATGACAAAAATTAAAACTTGAATAATGCTATACAAAATTGCTAACTTTGCAGCAAATACCCCTTTCATAACCCACCACTGTATAGCACTAAAAACCTAAATTGGTTAGAACTACCTCATCAATACACAGCTTCTTTCTCCCTATAAAAGTATCCAGAATCCACCTGCTTGTCCGGCACTAAATAACATTCTACACAACAATTTTCCCATTCAGTCATTACGATCCAGTGACCAAAAACCTCTGTATGTCTACAAACCTATCAAATCTGCTGGGCATTGCCTGTACTCGTACCATGCTGCTAAGGCCTGGAATTCCTTATCTCTATCCATCAAGCCAATACCCTCTCTCCCATCCCTCAAAACCATTCTGAAAGACTTTGTTGCCAAAAGCTGGCTCTGTTCTTGTTCAATACCAGGATAATTATATCCCTAAATGTAAAAAAATATCTCTTCATACCTTACATCTCTTTACTCTCTCTTTTCTTCACTCACTTCCTTACTTCTGTCAATTTCTCTGCCCTAGTTTTCTCTCCAAATATGCCATAAGCCTGTTTTTCTCTCACTTCGTATCGCAATTCCTGTCATATTAACTTAACTTTAATTTATTTATAAACAGCCTAAAATATCTCAGACTATTAAATCATTGTTATTTAACTTTTATCTATTCTTAACCAGTGTTTTCTTATTATGTCTAATGACTGTAAAATTATTGTTCTTAAAATGTTTTCTAGTACTTTGGAGCTTTTCTTCCTGGGCTTCTGCTGAAAATGGGCCGCTACCCATTCAGACTTTCCTGGTACTCAATGTCAATTAACATACAAAGCTATGTCAAACCCAGAGCTGTTGGACATGCTCCACTTAAAGAAATCCCAATCCCTCCAAGCTACACGCTCTAGGGACCTAAACCTTGTCACCACAATAAACAGAACATGCTGGTAGGATAGAGTCCTGTCCTAGAGACTTCCCATACTCTGGAACAAACTACCTATCTTTATCAAACAAATCTCCTCATTAGCACTCTTCAAGAAAAATCTTGATGATTTGATGGGAGATAGGAAATTCACCCCGGGGATCCCTTCTGTGGCTCTGCTTGACAAGGGTACAAGAAAATAATTTTCTTGGGTGGCAAAAGCCAGGGTACTGTTTGGCTAGGCTTATATAGGCCCTAGGGCCAGTAGCCTAGTACCTACCTATGAACCTATGAACCATATAATGGTATTCAAATGAGGAATTCAGTCTACTAAACACCTAATGATGTAAACAATGAAAGGAAAAAGCAGATCATCATTCATAATCTTCAGCCATGAATTGGTGCAGTTGGCTGCATCTGAGTATAAAGGAAAAGAGCATTTGACAGTTACAGCACTGCAGAGACATGCCAGCAACAGCAGCTGTGACTTTATGCAGCAGCACCTCATTAATTCAACCTGTGGTCACTCAGGTGCATGACGTGACTGCATGTGGCATCAACAATGGTACCAGCAGGGACTTCTCCCATCAGTTCACAGACTAAGAGACACAGGACTGTTTTCATGAGCACAGAAACATATGCATGCAAGTGATATGTATGACTGGAAATGAAGGAGTGTGTGTTTTCCTATCCTGTGAATACCAATGCTAGATGCAACTCTTACCATGTTATCTACAGGGATCTTCCAGAGACAAACTGAAGATACACTGTATATATCCCAGAGATTAGCCTGTAGAATACTCAGAATATTCCTTGACATTGTTCCATATTTTGAGGCACACATCTGCTTCCAAACACACCACAGGAGAGCCACCATCATTCATGACTTCTGTGGTTCTACTCACCAGCTTGCTCCTGCTTAACATCCCCTTTCTCTTGCTTTCTTGTGCTCATGTTTCCACACCTTTTAATGAACCAGTAAGATGTTCAGCTTGCTAGACACCTGTCCTTACCTACCTACCACCTCCTGTGCTGTTTTTTCCTTTGGAACATGCAGCAGCAGCTTGCCAGATAAGGGTAAAGAAAAGAGAAAGGAAAGATAGGAGGAACAGAAAAGGAAAAGTTAGAAGCTTGAAAATCTATGTGGACTTAAGATACAAAGTAGACAAAGTGAGAATAAGAAAGTTACAGAAGAAATTAGAAAGTTTCATGGCACAGAAGAGCAACAATTAAGAGTAAAGCATAGGTCATACCTGACCCTGCAGATATTTAAGGTAGTAGAAAAGAAAACAATGAATGCTGGAAAAGCAGACATCAGGTTCATAGCTAAATACTAGGCTATCAATCCATAGACTGTTACTAGCCTAACCAATAATAAGAGGACAGAATCAAACCATGTACCTTGTATCTGTGAGGTAAGGATATTAACTATTGTGGCAACACCACCAGTTAACAGGAGTGCAAATAGGTGCATAAGAGCTGGAGACACATTAGATGTATGGGAAGAAATATAAATGAAACAATGGAGGAGCAAATGGGAATTGTGCATGTGGGGCTTGCAGGAAAATGAACAGAATGGAGAGACACAACTAAATATAATAAGGAATATGTTTTAAAGTTGAGTCTTATAGCCCTCTCTATGTACTCAGTCTCTTACAGACTTCTCTGTGAAGATCTTTGTCTAACCTTTGGTGACATATGCGATCCAACCTTCTTTGGTACCCCCAAAAATGCAATAAAGGAATTAAACCTTCATCAACAGATAAATAAGACACATTGATGTGACAGATCCTTCACCTCTGAACAACCTCCATGCATGTCAAGTAGAATGGCACTCTTGCCACCTTCAAAGTTAACTCAGATAACTGGATGGGTAGCCTCCAATTCTTCCCCAGTCTATCTTGTCTTGGCCTACTTGAAGTTGGAGGGAAGTTATAAATAAGTTTTTTTAGGATTGTAATGGCCTGTAGCTGCTTAGTATTTACCGAAACACCCATAGCAAGGAACTGGAAGAATGAAGCACAACTAAACAAGTGAAAGGGAATTTTAATTCAAAAAGAACTGAGAGGATGGTAATGCTGACAGGAGGAATTAAGTGGATAAAGAAGGAATGAAGAGAAGCCATAAACACAGGAAAGTAAGAGTACTCAGACAGCTGAGAGGAATGAACAGTTGAAAGCAAGAGGAAGGAACAAAGAAGTGGAAGGGAAAGCATCCAAGAAGCGAGCAAGAGCATCACTCAAACAGGGATAACTACTAGTAAAAACCTGTTATCTCTACGTTTGACTACTCCCCAGCTATGTATAATAATAATGCAATAAACTGGATACTGTTGTCCATGGTCATTGTGCTAAGACTGCCCCATGAACTACCAATGTGTAATCTTTGGCAAAGGTTTTTGTAATTGACAGGTGTTCAGCTAGGTTATAACTTCTTTTTTTTCTGGAGGCAATACCCTTACTTATGAGATGAACAATACAGAATGCCCTTCTTGCCACTTTGGTGACATGGTGATCAAAGATAAGGTTGCTGTCCACCTGTGTGCCCAGGTCTCTCACCACTGAGTGCATACTTAGGGTATTGCTATTGATGTGGTTGTTAGCAGAAACATCACTCTTACCGAACGGGATGATAATGCATTTTTGCATTGAGTTTAAGGCCATGACTTTGGCACCAGTCATTTGTTTGTGTAAGACCCTCTTGTAGAATGTTGACATCATTTGGTGATTCTATGACTGCTCCCACCTTGCAGTCATCAACAAACTTTGTCAGCCACAGACCTTTAATTTTAGCTTGCACTTCTGAAAAATAGATTCTAAACAGTAGAGCTTCCAGGACTGATCCCTGCAGAACACCACTGGTTACGAGTCTGCTATTGGAGGTGGATTCCCCTATTTTGACTATATGGGTTCTATCAGTGAGCCAGTTAGTGACCCATCTAATGATATATAATGATATATAATGATATATGGGTTGATACCTAGCTGGGTAAGTTTGTCAATGATGCCTGAGTGGGGAATGATGTCAAAAGCCTTGGCTAAGTCTAGGTAGGCACAGATTTCCCCTCATCAAGGGCCTTGGTGACTGTCTCGAAGAAGTCCACCAGGTTTATTTGGCATGATCTCCCTTTGACAAATCCAAATTGAGTAGGGTCAAGTGTTTGGAAGTTATCAATATCTTTGTTGATAAGGTCCATGATGATTCTCTCCATGGCCTTGCAGATAAGGCTAGTCAGGCTAATAGGTCTATAGTTCCCTGGGTCAGTGGAAGCACATTCTTTGCGCAAGGGGATAATGGTGACCTTTTTCCATTCAGCTGGGATGAAGCCAGTGCTTACACTATGATTGAAAAGAGTACCCAATGGTGTTGCTAACTCTTGTTTGAGGCAATGTAGGACACAGCATAGGATGTTATCAGTTCCCATGGATGCTGTGTTTTTTTACCTTAGAGAGGGCATTCACGATCTGCTCTTTAGAGATACAAAGTAGAGGACAGGTGGTAGGGATGTCTTGGGGTATGTGTGGGAGGGAGAGGGGAGTGAAGTTTTCACAGAACCTCTCAGCTAACAGGATAGCAATGTCCACAGGCTCAGTATATGTGGTATCATTAACTACCAGTTCAGCACAAATCTGGGCCTTGCCTTTTAGGTTACAGATGTAACTAAAGAACACCTTATGGTTGTCCTTAGTTGAGGAAGCTAATTTGGATTCATAGTTTGCTTTGGAGAACTTTATAAGAAGTCTTATTTTCTTGTTTAAGCTGAGGAGGGAGTGTTTCCAGTTTAGGGCTCACTCCCTCTTACTCTTAGACAGCAATTTCTTCCCCTTATTGTAAAGCCTGTGAATGGAAGTTGTCTACCAGACAGGATTGCTCTTCCTTGAGGAGCTTGTTTTGGTTCTATCAGGTACAGTAGAGTCAATGCAGTTGTTCAGGTGTTTGTATAAAGTATTTGTGTAGATCTCAGCATAGTTGTCAGTTCCATCTGAGGGGGGGATGTGCAGTGATGCTATTTATACCATCCTGTAAGAGGTTATATTCTGCTTTGGAGAAGATTTTTAGTTTAGTTGGTGCTGGGGGGGGAGTGATAGTAACTTTGAATGAGACTGATTTATGGTCAGATCTCACCAGGGAAGACTTCACAATGGGTGTGCTACAGTGATCCCTACAACTGGTAAGCACCAGATCCAGGATGTTGGTACCCCTTGTGGGGGTGTCAACTAGCTGGTCCAGGGCACTGGAGTAAATGAAGTCAAGGAACCTTTGGGGATGTGAGTTTGCAGATGAGTAATTTCCCCAGTCAGTGGATGGGTTCTTAAAGTCACCCAAAACCATGGTGTTTGGATGTATCTTGATACACTCAAGTAGATCCAAATAGGCAGAGTAGATGTCCTGATTCATGGAGGGGGGTCCTGTATCTGGCAATGACTTGAATAGGTGTCATGCCAACAGTTAATTGTACCTGAAGTATCTCCACGGAATCATGCTGTCTAACTAATCTGTGTATTTATCTTTAATGAGTATTGTTACACCACCTCCTTTAGTTTTCACCCCATCAGTTTATGATCTGAAGGTGTGGAAGGAGATGTAGCCCAATATGGCTGTGGTGCTCTCCTCAGCCTTGAACTAGGTCTCTCTGACTGCACAAATGTCTATGTCTTCCAAGGTGAGGACTGCTTCCAGTGAATGCAGTTTCATGTTAAGACTCTTAGCGTTTAGCAGCAAAACCTTGAGGTTGTTCTTAGATGGAGTTCTTATGTCAGGAATTTTGTCCTTGGGACACAGCCTAAAAAGGCACTATGGGGGTGGTAACAGCCTTGGCCAGTAGCCAAAATCCCAGGGGTGACAGATGACCATCTCTGGCAAACTATCGACGTCTGTCGATCATGCCATCCCAGGCTGACAGATGCTGTATCCTCTTGGAATGACACCGGAACCTAAGCCAATTATTGAAGTCAATCATTTTCTGTTTGTATTGAGGCATCATCCTAGGTGAAGGTGAAATGCTGCTTAAGACTTGGGACATACCAGTCTGAGACACATAGTCTGAGAGCTCAATCGTGTCTCTTTTCATACTGTCCAGAGAGGTACGTCTTAAGTCATACACACCAACATGGACTATGACAGAGTCATAACAGTACCTGTTGCTGGGAGACTTGAGTGCATGTGCGATATGGCAATCAGTGGCACCTGACAGATGGCTGACCATGACCTTTTCCTTATCCAATCTGGTGAGAGGGACATCTGTGTGTCTCACGATGGAATCACCTATGACTAATATGTTTGGTTTTATGTTTTGCCCTAAGGGCTTGACAAGTGAGACACTGGTATGTAAGCTATTATGTGTATTGTATTCTCCAGTGGAAGTATTATGTGTCGCATGCTTGTGTTTGTGTTTGGGAGGTCTCTGGTATTTAAGTATGTTTCTGGTGAGGACCTCCGCATATGTAGGTATGTGTGATGAGGGTCTGGGTGGAGTAGGATTTGAGGTGTGCATGCTGATGAACCGCTCATTGTCATATGTACTGACTGGTTTGTGAGAGAGCATGGATTCAAGGTTCCTAATACAGTTGCATCTCTCACATGTTGAGTTTGTGTGGTCTAGGATCAGAGTGCTGTCGGTGAACATTAGGCACTTACTACACTATCTCTGGATGCCCATGTCGACTAAGCTGGCTGGAGAAACTGTGGGCAACTGTACATCCATAATGTGAGGTAAATTTATATGGTCAGGAAGAAAAGTCACGCTTAGGAATGGCTAGTGGGTGAGAGGTGTGTTGGTACCTCAGAGGCTAGGGTTAATGTTTTACCTGACAGTACAGATGAGCCATGAAAAACCTCTGAAGGACTACAAGCAACGTGCTATGGGAAAATTTGCAAAACTTTTGCTACTATAACCACCAACGGTAACTACTGCTACACAGCAGTGCACGATGGTGCGCTGCACGCAAGAAAGTGCAGACTTGGGGCTTATGAAAAACAAGAAATAACTCAACTCAAACTAGCAAATAAGGATGCACTCTCTAAGCTCCAGTCCAATCACACTCAATTAGATGGGACCCAAACAGCATTCTCCTCCCGCAAGGGTGCAGAAATGCCTTCTCCAACAAAGATGGCTTGAATTTGATGCTCAGAGGTTACAAAACAGACCCAGAAATGGCAAGCCTGGAACTGGGCTATGCTACAGCTGAACTAGTACAGTATGCAATAAAATGTGGTCTAAAACACTTCTGACAATTCAAACAGACAGTAGAGTGCAAATACAAATTAAGAGTACAATTAAGATCACAAACAGGCACTTATAGTTAGTTGGAAGCAACAAATGCCTCAGATATTTCAGTATCTCAGTGAAGAGCTGGTTATAGTGTTCAAGTGATACAAAACAGTCTAGATTCCATAAGACTGAATCTAGCCTATGCTAAAAAGTGCAGAGGTATTTGAAATTTATAGTGCTTAAAATCGTAGTCACAACAGCAAAAAACAAAAAAAAAAACAGTATAAAGCAAAAATTCAGTAAAACAATGTTCTCAATGTAATCAGGCTACTAACAAGCAGTAATAAAAGAGGCGGTATAAATGCAATTGAACACTTTTAAGAACATCAGCAAAAGCAAAATAAGATATTAAAGTAGGAAAAGACAGTATAAATACAGTAAAATACAGCAAAAGCATCTGAATAGAGTGTATTTTTTTGTCAAGTAGAAAGGGAGGAAACAGAAGATAATTCAAGCTAAGGGCTGGGCCTTCCCAAATAGTCTCAATGTACTCAGTATAATGAGCTGATGCAGTGGGACTGGGAGGTGTGTCCAATAGCAAATTTATAAAAAGAGGTGGGCAAAGCAAAAGCCACCAAGTTATAAGACCACAACAACAAAAGGGCAAGTGTGAGGGAAAATAAAACTGAGCCAGCCACAGTAAGCGCTCAGAAGTAAGCCAGAGACCAGTTTAACACACAAACTTTGCAACACTAAGCACAGAATTATTAAATATCACTGAAACAGTTATAGTAAGTGCAAAAAATATACTTATATCAGCTTTGTATGTCAGATGGTGTTACAAGTAATCCAAGCTAGGCAACAAGGAAGGTAGTTCTTAGATATTGAGCACAATCTTGCAAATATGTGAATCTTTTTATACTAGCAGGATGAACATCTAACCCTCAGGTAAATCAGAAAAGGACACAAATCGCTATTTTCCACCTAAATCAAATGAAGCCAGCCAGAGTAAGTGTTCAGAAGTAAGCCAGAGACCAGTTTAACATGCAAACTTTACAATACTAAGCACAGAATAATTAACTATCACTGAAATACAGAGTAAGTGATATTCTAGCAGGAGGAATTCTTGCCTTTATTAGTACCTGCTTAAGACACTATCATCCAGGCAGTCAACTGAAAATGATTGATGTCAGAGCGCATCAAACACCCCTGTTCTTGCATGAGTAGATCCAGTCTGTGAGGAAACTTGTGGTAATTGCCCATGGCCATTTCTGAAAGAAAAGAGAACCATAGTTGCTAGGCCAGAAGGGAGTCACCACAATGATTGTGGGGGATTCCTTCCAAATCTTCAGACGTAACCTGGACATTACTGGAAAGGCAGAAAAGCATACAGGAATATTCCTGCCCAAAGGGGAAAAAAAGGAAGATGTCTTCCAGACATTCTTGCATAGAAACATGAAACAGAATTTTGCCAGTTGATTTTTTAAAGAAGATGCAAAAAGTCTAATTGAGGAACTCCCCACAGGTGGATCAAAATTTGGAAAAACCCTGATCTACTTTTCACATGTGAGGGTCTGTCCTAGTCCTGCTCAGCTTGCATGCCACGCAATTTTGATCTGACAGATTGTAGGATGCCTGCACCATGAAACTGTACTATGAAGCTATATCCCACTCTAATATGGCTAGTCTGCAAAGGGGATATGATATGGATCCCTCTTGCTTGTTGATGAACCACATGACTGTGGTATTGTCTGAAACCACTTGAAGAGGTCCCAGAGGACTAAGATGATTCAGAGAGTTGAGTGTCTTGATCAGGGCAAGCATCTCCTACATATTTATGTACTTGTGTTTGTCCTTGGTGTCTCACACCTCTTAACAATTTTATCCCTCCTGAAGCAAGCAAAGTCTGAAGTGTTTGTGATGGCTGACTGATTTGGAGCAGGAAGAGAGAAGGGGAGACCTGGATTTAAGGATATCTGTTGTCTCCACCAAAACATTTCTGTTCTGAAAAAACCCCAACACTGGGATTTGGAAAGAAAAGGGATGTTGATGCTGGGAACAAACAGATTTCGGATACCACTATCTTTCTAATCTGGAGACTCGCTGGGGGTATCATGAAAATCATAGATGCCATGACACCCAAAATCCTGAAATATTCCCTCATGGTGACCAAAGTCTGACTGGGAAACCTTAGAAACAGTTCTAAATAAAGATCTATTTTTTTTCCATTAGAAGAAAACCTCTTTGAATTGAGGTGTCTAGTTGACATCCCAGGAACAAAATCCTGTGTGAGGAAGTCTAGAAAGACTTTTGACTTTACTGTTTCTTTGGAATCCCAGCTTGTGTAAGAAATCTCATAGCCAAGAGAGAGAGATTCCAGACATACTGAAAAAGACTGCAAAGATAACTAAATATGGAAAAAAGTGGATAGAATGTAGCCTGCAGTGAGCTATAAATGGAGAAATAAGATATTTTGTGAATACTCTTGGTGCAGTGGATGGTCCAAAGAGTAAGGCAGAGAACTGATAATGCGATCCAGACACACAAAACCTTAAGAAATGTCTGAATTGTAGGTGAATAGGGTTGTGATGATAAGCACATTTTTTAAGTCTAATGTTACCAGGAAAATCTAAAGAGGAAGAAGAGGTAACAGTTTGTGAGGTGACATCATTTTGAATTAAGACACTATCACAAACAGGTTTAGTTAAGGAAGATCCAGAACTGGTCTCTTAGCATTTTATTTCTTTGGCACTTCGAACATCATTGAATAAAAAACCTTTCCCACTTGGAAAAGAGAACTGGTTCTATCAAACTTTGAGACAGAATGTGATGATGAACAGAAGGAAACAAAAGTGTCTGATCAGGAGGACCCCTGAAAAGGAGGAATTTCCTCCTACTGCCATTTGTAACCTTGATGAATGATATTTTGAACCCATTTGTCTGAAGCAAACTGTGGCCAAAAAGAAAAGTGCAGCTTGAGTTTCTGGAAGAAAAAGAGGGCCAGGGTAGGAGAGGGTCACAAGGTCTCTTGAACAGTCATTCAGACATGCTGCACTCCCCTCAGTTTGGGGGGGGGGGTTAGAGGCTTATTTTTGGAACACCCCCCCCCCTTTGCCATTCCTTTTTAAATGTCTATCGACCTGAATTCTGCCAAAATTCTGCCAAAATTCTGTTTATTCTGTTTGCCAAAATTGCAAGAGGAGAAAGAAAATTCCTTGGACAAATTGGAAAAAGAGGGCTGAAAGATCGTAGAGATTCCTTTGATCAACATGCCCCTTTCATCACATTTTTGATCATCTCTGCAGCAGAGGGGCCAAACACAAAATCTTTGCTAAGGAAGAAATTAAATATCATTTTTAACATCAACTGGAAGATTCTGAGAATGCAGTCACACAGACCTTCTTAAAACCATAGCTCTGGAAGAAGTACCAACAGAGTCATACATACACTGCCAACAGTGAGTAATGACCTGTGCAACAGAAGAAACTACATTATTTATATCAGATTTTTCATCAGAAGAAGAAACTGAAGATAAAACATTCCTCAGACTTTCACAATTTGTTAGAACAAACTTTAACACATGAGCCTGACAATTCAAAATTCTGAAAAACAAATTTGCAGGAGTATACATTTTTTCCCATACCTATCAATAATAATCCCATCCTTACAGAAAGAGTGGGATTAGAATGAACTAAGTGCTTAGTAGCAGTGGGATCAACTAAGGCTATAGCTGTTGGGACAGTCCTGGGAATAATGTATAAAAATGTAAAAGACTGAGGAACTTTATACATCCTGTCTGCCTTTAAGGGGCAACTGTCTAACAGAAAAATTGCAGGCAGTAACATACATATCCTTTAAAGCTAACAGAACAAGAGGAATGGGTGTCCTTCTGTAACAACTCACAGTACTTTCTCAGGGACTGAGAAACCTCAGTGTTATTCCACTGAAAACATTGGCACAATCTAGCAACAGTCTCGGAGAAGAAGAAACCTCCTCTGAGGGAATAAGAAACTCTTCTACGTCTGAATAAGAAATCTAAGGGAAAAAAATGAATCCATCCCTGCATCTTCTTGTTCAAATTTAGAATCTTGACTCTATTTAGGAAAAGAGGAATCCTTCTTTCTTTTACCAGAAACTATTTTACAAGAAGGAACAATAGCCTGAATTAACCTGAGCCAGACCCAGTAAACTACTCGTATCTAAAGAAATTTGAGGTGTAGATACATGCTTGGCTTTCTGCTTCTTTCTGACAGGAAAAATTGGTCCAACTGTGTTACTAATGGCAGCAGCTGCTTCCCCAGGGATGAGCATAGCATTCTGACACAACAGGGAAAACTTTTCCATCCTTCTGTCAGCAACGACAAGAGTGGCCTCTTGCCCACTGAGGGACACCAACAGGTGCAGAACACGTGGCTAACCCCCAGTCATTAGTGGCTGTATCTGAGGTAAAAGATGAGTGGTCTGAGGTACAACAAATGGCCATAGGAGAGTCACCCACCTCCAGCTGAGGCAAATTGCTGTTCTGTTGTGATGGCAAAGGTTGTTTGCTTAACTTTTTTTTTTTTTTGGTGAATGGAAGAAGGGCCCACTATTGGACTAGTAGTCTGGTGTCTGTTTCCCAGTAAAGACAACCAACAAATGCCAGTAAAACTAGCAGGCCACAAAAGTTACTCTTTTTTTAAACAGAGAAACTCAGTGAGAAGCACTATCCAGCACTACACCAGCCCCACCAAGGAAAGATAAATCATAAATGAAAGAAAACAGAAAATGTTTTCAGTTAGTTAACACTACTTTTAACTGACAGAAAAAAACAAATGCTCTGTTTAAAAGTACATTACAGTCTCGAGACAGTCCATAAAAACAAAACACTCATAGCTTTAAAATAACTTTCCTGAAGATAAAAGTAATAAAACATCAACACATTTAGGAAAATGGAGTTTTTTTCCCCCAAAGGAAACTTATCTGCCCAGCAAAGGAAAGCAAAAGCCGACCATTGATCCTCTTAATACTCAGAGGAGCATACTCTTTTGTGGCAGTAAAGCTCTGAAGGGCTTTGCATCCAAACTTGTCTTAGTCAGCTCAGCTCAAGCTGCTTGACAGTTTGGGCACATAGAGGGTGCCCTGAAGCTTTTGAAGCTGTATGACCATTATATCCTTGGCAAGATATAATCCATATAGCTAAAGCTACTGTGGCAGGGATCAATATGATGAACATTGTGCAATTCTTTAATTACATTAATCTTTATCTTAAACATATGAGGTGTTTAGAAAATGGACTTAAATCATCGCTTTTTGATTTGTTTGGATTTTGCACTTTTCAGCTTCAGAATTACTCTGTGATTTTACTTCTAAGCCATACTGTGTCCAGCATAACTTAACATTTTATCTGAACTTTATATATTATGTGATATCAGCTAGTATGCATAAAGAAGTTTAATTTTGTTCTAATAAGCTTCTGTCTACTCTTCCCTTGTAGCTATAGATTACCAGCTGTCCAGAAGTGCACTCAAGTCACCATTAAGACATCTTCTGTTCAGCAAACCAGGTCTACAGGGGCTTAATATAATGTTACATTTTTTTTTTTGGACAAATTAGTATAAATACCACCTAAGATCTCCCATGAAAACCAGCTACTAGCCTAGTGGGACTAACCCAATCAGCAAAGGATAAGTCAAATAAATACATAAGTAAATAAACAAAGAAACATTACCAAACAATCTGCAGCTAAAGAATCACATACTATTCTCTGTTATATGCACTTCAGAACTTACCATTACCTGCCACTGTTTAGTAATGGAAGCACATCTCTCCAATGTGACTTCCACTAATTATTCTCTTTTATATATCTCTCAGGGCTTACCTTTTTCTAGCATTGTATAGTGCTGGTGGTACTTCACCTGTAGCCTGTTAAAACAGACTGATGTTGTCACGTTGTACTGCTAGAAGCATTGCTCTTCTTATAGCGCTGGGAGAACAGCCTGCAAGGGTGCTGTCGCCTGTTACTTTGTAGTGCTGAATGTACAGAGTGTAACTTTGTAGAGCTTTCTTTCACCTCCTCAGCACTACACTGCACGTTTCCATTGTTCATGCTTCGTTGCAGGACACAATTGCTCTTTATTTGGATGTTACATGTAGCACGGATGTGTGAGAGTTTTTTTTTTTTTTTTTCTAAAGATCACTCTTCTAGTTGTTTGATATATTCTGGATCATTCTATAGACAAGGTGCTTGAATTTTCATGCATGATTTGGTGACTTTACGAAATACTGACCTTTAATGAGTTTGTAAAGGCTATTGTGACACTTCAGTGACCAGGCTATGGACACTAAAAAGATGATCTGTTTAAAGAAAACAAAAAATGAAAAAGTGAAGCAGTTTCTTTTTCTTTGCAAATTAAATGTACTCATCAGATCATTAACTAAAATGTAGTGTCAGTGAAGTTCATTGCTGGGATTGGAAAAAGGGTTTAAGCATAGGCAGTTACAAAGTTCAGTCAACCAAAAGAGGACAGTAGCATATATTTCTGGTGAATGTGAACTGAAGAAAAGATGTTGCCTAAAATTTATGTATCTATTTAATTGTGACCATAGGAAAAATATTTTGCTTCGTTCACTATGATGGTGATCAGGGTACTATATGTCTGCAGAGCAGGTTTCATGTTGTCTGGATGTGATGTTTCACAACAGACATTTAAGATTATGCAGAGAGAGCCCATTTCAACAATTAGCCAGTACAGGGCAAATGGACACATTAATTTACAAGAAATGGGTGCTGCACATGTGGCCCTACTAACCATGACATTTACAAATCAAGACAAATTATTCAGCAGTGACCTGGAACATAAACAATAAGAAAACATCTTTTGAGTTGTGCAAGGAGACATTCAATATCTGGATCTGGGATATGGCTTTACATTCAGCCTACATCTTTCAGCAGTCCATATTCAAGGCTGAGAGAATAAGTTGGTAAGTGCCTTCAGCAGGAAGAAATTGGTCCAACTGTGTTACTAATGTCAGCAGCTGCTTCCCCAGGGATGAGCATAGCATTCTGACACAACACGGAAACCTTGTCTGTCCTTCTGTCAGCAACGACAAGAGTGGCCTCTTGCCCACTGAGGGTCACCAACAGCTGCAGAAGATGTGGCTAACCCCCAGTCATTAGTGGCTGTATCTGAGGTAAAAGATGAGTGGTCTGAGGTACAACAAATGGCCATAGCAGAGTTATCCACCTGCGGCTGAGGCATATTGCTAGTCTGCTGTGATGGCAAAGGCTGTTTGCTTAACTTGTATTTATTTATTTATTTTTTGTGACTGGAAGAAGGACCCACTGTTGGACCAGTAGTCTGGCGTCTGTTTCCCAGGGAAGACAAGCAGCAAGTACCAGTAAAACTAGCAGGCCACAAAAGTTACTTTTTTTTAAACAGAGAAACTCAGTAAGAAGCACTATCCAACACTACAGCAGCCCCACCAAGGAAAGATAAAACACAAAGGAAAGAAAACAGAAACAACGGCTGGCAAGTGAATCGCAGCAAGCCGTCATTTGTCTGAGGCAGGTCAGCTCGGACTCAGGTTTCAGTGGGGGGAGAGGGGAGGTGGAGAACAGGTAGGGTCAGGATAGGTAGGATGGCTGAGGTGGGCTGGGCTGTCCAGGGGAAGGGTTGAAAAAGCTGGGAACAAAGCAAATCAGTCTTTTCAACCTCTACCTTGGCAGCTTGTCCCACCCTACCCACCCCCTCGTAAAAGCAGGGGTGGACTTGTCAGTTAGTTTAGGACCAGGTAAGGTACTTAGGGAACCCAGTGACCTACAAAGGTGATCACACTAGGGGTCGTGAAGGAATTTCCTGTTTTTGCCCACGGAGTTTTTCAGGATTTCGCCTTCTCCTCCAGGTAAGATAGACAGGTTAGGCTAGATTGTCGCAGTCATGTAAGCGGAAGACAGGAAAGGTAAGGGAAGACAAGGTAAGTGGGGGGGGGGTCACAGGACTCTTCAGCTGGACCTTCCACAGGCCAGACAGCCCCAAGGGATTGTTGCCAGGGGACTTACCAGCCCGGCAATGGCTCCTTGACAGATTGTAAGGCGGCTCAGAGGAATTATGATGAATTGTGAAATTAAAAAGCTGTTATGATGTGGGTATGTTGAATCAGAAGAGCCGGATATCGACATGCTGTCTATTGTCCTGTAGGTTAGGGGAATGCTATGAAAGAAATAAAATGGCCTCCCTGACATTCCTGCCTTGCGCACATCCCATAATAATTGGCTTCTATTTGAAAAAGGACATTGGCAGTAAATGGCAATAAACACATGGTTGCAGCCATTTAATCCATCTGAGGTCTCTGTGTGTTTTATTGAATATGCAGCTTGTGGCAACCCTGACTTGTAAAGCATGCAACCTCGATGCATCTATTGTCAACGGTGCCAGGGAATGATAATGTTCTGAGCTGTTTTTTGGATATGGCTCAAATGTTGATATGGATCATTAAATGAATTATGAACACTAGTTGATATGGATCATTAAATGAATTATGAACACTATGTTAAATGTTTTATGTAAAACAACATCTATAAGATCATTCTGTTGGCATCAATGGCAAGGTAAGATATTGGTTCACTAAACTTTATTAAAAGCAGGTAGAGCTGTACCAATCTGAGACAAACATGTTTTCAGTTAGTTAACACTACTTTTAACTGACAGAACAAACAAGTGCTCTGTTTAAAAGTACATTACAGTCTCAAGACATCAACAAATTTAAGAAAATGGAGTTTTTTTTTCCCCAAAGGGAACTTATCTGCCCAGCAAAGGAAAGCAAAAGCTGACCATTGATCCTCTTAATCCTCAGAGGAGCATACTCTTTTGTGGCAGTAAAGCTCTGAAGGGCTTTGCACCCAAACTTGTCTTAGTCAGCTCAGCTCAAGCTGCTTGACAGTTTGGGCACACAGAAGGTGCCCTGAAGCTTTTGAAGCTGGCTGACCATTATATCCTTGGCAAGATATAATCCATATGGCTAAAGCTACTGCAGCAGGAATCAATATGATGAACATTGTGCAATTCTTTAATTACATTAATCTTTATCTTAAACATATGAGATGTTTAGAAAGTGGACTTAAATCATCGTCTTTTGATTTGTTTGGATTTTGCACTTTTCAGCTTCAGAATTACTCTGTGATTTTACTTGTAAGCCATACTGTGTCCAGCATAACTTAACATTTTATCTGAACTTTATATATTATGTGATATTAGCTAGTCTGCTTTTAGGAATATGCATAAAGAAGTTTAATTTTGTTCTAATAAGCTTCTGTCTACTCTTCACTTGTAGCCATAGATTACCAGCTGTCCAGAAGTGCACTCAAATCACCATTAAGACATCTTCTGTTCAGCAAACCAGGTCTACAGGGGCTGAATATAATGCTACTTTTTTTTTTTTTTTTGGACAAATTAGTATAAATACAACCTGGGATCTCCCATGAAAAGCGGCTACTAGCCTAGTGGGACTAACCCAATCAGCAAAGGATAAGTCAAATAAATACATAAGTAAATAAACAAAGAAACATTACCAATCAATCTGCGGCTAAAGAATCACACACTATTCTCTGTTATATGCACTTCAGAACTTACCGTTACCTGCCACTGTTTAGCAATGGAAGCACATCTCTCTAATGTGACTTCCACTAATTATTCTCTTTTATATATCTCTCAGGGCTTACCTTTTTCTAGCATTGTATAGTGCTGGTGGTACTTCACCTGTAGCCTGTTAAAACAGACTGATGTTGTTACGTTGTACTGCTAGAAGCATTGCTCTTCTTATAGCGCTGGTAGAACAGCCTGCAAGCGTGCTGTCGCCTGTTACTTTGTAGTGCTGAATGTACAGAGTGTAACCTTGTAGAGCTTTCTTTCACCTCCTCAGCACTACACTGCACGTTTCCATTGTTCATGCTTTGTTGCAGGACACAGTTGTTCTTTATTTGGATGTTACATGTAGCACGGATGTGTGAGAGTTTTTTTTTTTTTTCTAAAGATCACTCTTCTAGTTGTTTGATGTATTCTGGATCATGAAGCAAACAACAGATACTAGCACTTGCTGACCAACCAATAAATCCAAAAAAAAAGTGCTCAGGCTCGCTGGTAGTAAACGGAGGAATTTATTAACACCAAAATCCACAAAATAAAGTGCTCAAATGATAGAGCCGTACAAAATGTAACATGAACGCTCTTCTAAATCCACCAAATGCTGCGTTTTCGTCAGTATGACTTCATCAGACACTCTACCTTCATGATACACTTGTTTAAATACTAAACAATTTAATTAAGCACATTTCACTGGTTCTCCAAACCATATCAATTAATTCAAACACACCAATCAAGTTCCTACATTCATTAATATTAATTTCCCTCATTAAATATGCTTTATTCCACTAAATAAAAACTCTTTGTATATTTAAAAATCTGTTAAAATATGTATTTAAAAATGCAACTTTGAATGTTTATATAAATACTATTAAAAAATTTTTTACATATAAATATAATTACACATAATAATTAAATATAAACAATGCATATTATAAAATCCTCAGATAGTTGTTTTCATGAATTTTGTGATAGAACATATAAAGTTAATTTCATATTGGTACACTGCCTCCTAGTGCCCAACTTCATGAACAGCTCTATAATTTATTAGCCCTCAATTTAAGTAATGGAGTTATAGTTAAATAATCATTAATCCCAGGGCTAGTATTGGAATCCAAGTATACCCGCCACCATAACTCCTTATTTTCTAGGATGTCCTCCCATGGACCACCCCTTGTGTCTGGTATTACTTGGTCCAACACAAAAAACTCATACTTTGCATTTGGGCATGTAATACTGTGTTTGTAAAGTGCATTAGTGCTTTTATTCTTCAGAATGTCATAATAATGTTCGTATATTCTACGTTTCAAACATCTCTCAGTTTTACCTACGTAGAATGATTGACATGTCTGACAAATTGCTATATACACTATTCCTCTACTTTCACAGTTATAATATGTCCTACTTTTAATCATTTTCTTTCTACTGTCCAAATATATTTCTGCCTTGTTCATGACATATGGGCATTGTTGGCATCTTCCACATTTATATGTCCCACACCTCCTAATGTTATTATCCCCCTTCCTTTCTTTTCTTCTTTCTAATATTTTACCAATATTTGGTGGGTTCTTATACACCATCTTGGGTTTCATCTTCGGTATTTCTTCAATATCTGTTAGGGTACTAAATTTATTCCACTCCTTTGTAAAGAAGTCCTTAAATTTCCTATTGAAACTGTTGTATTCTACAACCAGACTTCTTCTATAGTCATCTTGGTTTATTTGCTTTGTGTCCGTTACCGGGGTACATCTTACGTCTACATTTTGTTTGTCACACAGTGAAATGTGCTTAATTAAATTGTTTAGTATTTAAACAAGTGTATCATGAAGGTAGAGTGTCTGATGAAGTCATACTGACGAAAACGCAGCATTTGGTGGATTTAGAAGAGCGTTCATGTTACATTTTGTACGGCTCTATCATTTGAGCACTTTATTTTGTGGATTTTGGTGTTAATAAATTCCTCCGTTTACTACCAGCGAGCCTGAGCACTTTTTTTTTGGATTTATTGTATTCTGGATCATTCTATAGACAAGGTGCTTGAATTTCCATGCATGATTTGGTGACTTTATGAAATACTGACATTTAAATTCTGTTTTCATTATAATCTCATGGACTATTTCTTTGCCTACGAAAAAATCTGTTATAGCTGTTTCTTTTTAGTACATGATGAATATTGACTGGATGAGTTTGTAAATGCTATTGTGAGACTTCAGTGATCAGGCTATCGACACTTAAAAAGATGATCTGTTTAAAGAAAACAAAAAATGAAAAAGTGAAGCGGTTTCTTTTTCTTTGTAAATTAAATGTACTCATCAGATCATTAATTAACTAAAATGTAGTGTCACTGAAGTTAACTGCTGGGATTGGAAAAAGGGTTTAAGCATAGGCAGTTACGAAGTTCAGTCAACCAAAATAGGACAATAGCATATATTTCTGGTGAATGTGAACTGAAGAAAAGATGTTGCCTAAAATTTATGTATCTATTTTTAATTGTGATCGTAGGAAAAATATTTTGCTTAGTTCACTATGACTGTGATCAGGGTACTATATGTCTGCAGAGCAGGTTTCATGTTGTCTGGATCAAATGTTTCACAACAGACATTTAAGATTATGCAGATAGAGCCCATTTCAACAATTAGTCAGTACAGGGCAAATGGACACATTCGTTTACAAGAAATGGGTGTTGCATGTGTGACTAGAGTGCTGCACACGTGGCTCTACTAACTTTTCAGGACAAGTTTCAATCAGGATATTTACAAATGAAGACAGATTATTCAGCACTGACATGGAACATAAATAAGAAAAAATCTTTCCAGTTGTGCGAGGAGACATTCAATATCTGGATCAGGGATATGGCTTTATGCTCAGCCTACATCTTTTAGCAGTCCATATTCAAGGCTGAGAGAATAAGTTGGTAGATACTTTCAGCAGGAAGATAACATTGGTTCACAAATTGAAACAGGATACATACATCATCTCAGAGATCATACTGATGTGGAGACTCTCAAGAGATAGAGCTGTTCTAGGCACTCACTACAACATTTCTTTGTTCTCTTTTCCTCAAAGCAAAGTGTAGAAATGATGCTTTCTCATTTAAATGTGCACCTTACTCTCCTTTTGTTGTTATTCAGGAAATCCTTTGCAAAGTTAGAGAAAGCTAATTTAATCCTAGTTCCTCCTTCTTAGCCAAAACAAGGACGGTTTATCTTTTGTAATGGAACTCAAATCTCTCACCTACCATGGCTTTGCCTGTGAGCCATGATTCATGTGCACTATAGCCTTTTTAAGCCTATCTTTGATATGTATCTGTTCTCCATCAAATTCTATTTATATCTTAAGCCAATTTAGGTCCTTTGTTCTAATATTTCTGAAGCTGTATGTTTCGCAGCTCTGTAAAAGATTCATCAGAGTGGAGCCCAGCAATGCCTTATATGGCAGGCATAGACTGGCTCTCAGTAGTCTGTATGAAACTGAGTATAAACAAGGAATTTGAGGTGGGCCACATAGGACATTTGGGTTTACACCTGCATTCTTTTTGTAAGGAAGCTATGCAGATGTTCCAGTTACTGCATATGCATGGTCAGATACATACCAAAGAAGACATTATACTGTAATGGGTCTGATGAGGGCCAGGTACACTGCTATAATGACTTCCCTGGACCTAGATGTCATGCCCTTACTTATAAGCTGGGCAACATAGAAGGATTTTCTTACTACCTTGGACACATACTGGTCAAAGGCTAAGTTACACTCTGCATGAATTCCCATATCCCTGACTAGCAAATCAACTCTTAGGGTGTTTTATTGATTATGTGGTTTTCCAAGGTGACAGATTTCCCCAAAAGTGCTATGATGCATTTGCTGGCATTGAGTTTTAAGTCATGGCTTTGGCACCAGTTATTTGTCTGGATCAGGCTTTCCTGTAGGGTATTTGCATCTTGGGATGACTCTATGACTGCTTCCAGTTTTCAATCCTCTATAACTTGCTCAGCCAGAGCACTTTGACAATGGCTTTGATTTCTGAGAAGTAGATGTCAAAGAGAAATGGAACCAGCATAGAGACCTAAGGGACTCCACTAGTGACCAGCCTCTTTGTGGAGGTGGTCTTAATGATCCTAACTTCCTGGGTCCTATCCATAAGCCAGCTGGGTATCCAACATGTTTCACAGGGGTTTATGCTAAATTCTGTAAGTCTGTTAACAATGCCTGAGTGCCATATTGCATCAAATGCCTTAGCCAGATCAAGATAGGCAGTATGCACCTACCCTCATCCACTGACTTGCTGACTTTTTCAAAGAAGTCTACTAGGTTCAGTAGGCATGATTTTCCTTTGATGAAGCCAAACTTGGATGGATCCAGTGTCTGGGGGTCGCCAATGTCTGATGATCATTCCCATCATGCTTCTTTCCATGGCTTTGCAAATAAGACTAGTCAGACTAATGGGTCTGTAGTTTCCAGGAATCTTTTGATGGTCCACCCTCATGAAGGGGGATGACCACTGCAGTCCTCCTTTCTCATGGCATAAAGCCTGTTTTGAAACTATAGTTAAATATTGACACCAGTGGCCCTGATAAGTCATATTTTAGATTGTTCAGAAGGCATCCTTGGATGTTATTGGGGCCCACTGAGGCTATGTTCTTAGCCTTAGTAAGCACAGTCAGGATATGCTCTCTATTTATAGTTTGAGGGTATTTCTATGGGGATGTTTGGGAGTGAGTGGGTGGTAAAGCTGGAACTAAATTTGTCAACCAACAGATTCACTATACTGCTCAACTCAGTGAATGTGGCACCATTAACCACTAGTTTGGCACACTGCTGTGTGCTATCTTTGAGGTTTCTGACATAGCTGAAGGTGGCTTTGTGGTTGTCTCTTGCCTGAGAGGCTATCTTAACCTCAGAATTGGCTTTATTGGACCTAATGAACCTTCTAAGTTGCCTGTTCAGTTTGACTAGAGAGTTCTTATCTTTATGGGAGTTTCACTTCCTAATTTTAACCAAGATTTTTTTCATTTGAATGGGATGCCACCACAGAGGTTTGTTTCTGAAGTTAGTTTTGGGCTTCCTTCTGGTAGGTACAGCAGCATCTGTTAGAAAATACAGGAAGAGGGAGGGAGTAGGGAGAATTTTCTAGCAAATCATACCTGATGTATGACAAACAATATTGGATTGAACATTTCTTTCTTAGTAATATCAGTACCAAAGTAGGTGGTTAGCACTGTCTCTGATGGTATGGGCTGGTACACAAAAAAGAAGAGCGAGAGCTATCTGGAAACTTTAAAGTTCAGATTAAAATCTGTCTACTGCTTCTATCAGCAGGAGTATTGCTTTGATCTGTGCTCTGTCGGAATGGGTTCGACATGGATCATAACATATGGCCCTTCAGTTTATAACATACATAAAGCATCAGTGAAACACTTGATACCAAATTAAATTGTTACTTGATGACAAATCAGTATAGAAATTCATTAGAAAAGGGAAATGTCACAAGTAACTAAGATACCTTACCCCAAGTGAAACTCAGCTCAGAAGGTAAGAGGATAAGTTGTTTTCCCCTTTACTTGTTTTTTTTTCTCCTAACTGAGGCAATCCCATACCCATTCATCCCTTAATTAAAATTTAAACTCAAAAAGTTAACCCTTTCTGAGTTGATACGCCTCATAATAAACCTATCCTCCTACACTTAGGAAGTGACCTCTGGGCCATTCTCTCATGCTACCTACCCATCTCCCACCTTTTGTCTGCCCTATTTAGGTAGGAATTAATAGTAATAATAATAATAATAATATTTACTAACCAGGTAGGCCAACTGGACAAAGTCACTTTTCAGGAGTGACCCAGGAGCAATGTCTAGTTAAGTGACTTGATCAGTCACACAGAAGGCAAATGAAGGTTGAGGGAATCAAACCCTGTAGCACAGGAACAGAATTCATACCAAATGTAGAGTTATATATGGCTATAGAGCAAATGGACTGGAAGACAAATGGCAGAAAAAAAATATCACAGTGAGTCCTACAAATGTAGAAAACAGTACAGCTGCTACGAGATTAAAGCTGATAAACCCACAGAAACCTATTAGCTGTTTCCATTCATCAGGAAAAAGTTTTGTATACTATTTAAAAGATTGGTGTTTGCTCTATAGCACAGATGAATAAAGCCCTGTTTGTGACTCGGATTACCTAGGATTGACTAGCCTCCTGGGAGATTGGGTGGAAGTCATCATTCTGGCCCAATAAATTACCACCGCAGAGAGAGAGAGAGAGAGCGACAGAGTGAGAGAGAGATGCATAGCATGACACATAAGGATGATGATTTTACATGTTTTTCTATGCTGTGTGCATGTTTTAGCCTTTATATGCAACGTTCAGGAATGTGCATGTTCACAGGGGGGGACATAACAGGCTCTTGCATCTTCAGGAGTGCATTTCAGCTGCTAGGGGATCACTTTTGGCCAGACTATGGTAAAATCCTCACTGCTGTCTAGATGACAGCTGTGCCATGACTGTCTCTCTTCCCAGTGATGAGGACTACATGGTTGTGGTTAGGGTGTCAGTTAGACAATCATCAGCCAAAAATTAAGAAAAAGGACTAAAAAACAAGGGTAAAGCAAGGTATACCTGTTGCACATATCTTAGTACATTTTTTCTGAGTATCTCTCAAATAATTTTGGGTTACTGAGTCCAGGATATTTTTTTCAAACATATGCTACATATATCTGTATACAACTTGATAAGACACAGGGATGCAAATCTAAAAACAATTTTTGTTCTAGCTGTAGAACGCAAATGCTGAAAAATTATGAATATAGATTCATAGGTGTGTACTAGGCTAATGGCCCTGGGGCATTTACAAACCTAGCCCATAGAAGTGCCCTGGCATTGTGCCATCTGTCATTAGTTCCCAGTGCCTCTATCAACTACAGCCACTGGAGTGATCCCCGGGGTGAACTTTTTATTTCCCATCCACTCATCAAGATTTCTCTTGAAGAGGGCTAGTGAGGTGCTCTGCTTGACATGTATGGGAAGTCTATTCCAGAGCATGGGCAGTCTCACGGTTATGAACCTGTCCCTCCAGCATGTTCTGTTGATTGTGGTAATGAGGTTGAGGTTGAGGTCTCTGGAGCATGTGGTGCAGAGGGATTAGGATTTTTTTCTTTAGATGTAGCATTTCTAACAGAGCTGGGTCAGACATGTCTTTGTAAGTCAAGCAGAGATCACCTCTTAGTAGATGATACGAGACAGAGAATATCTGGAGTTTTTTGAGTCTGTCCGTGTAGGACATGTGTTTAAGGCCTAGGATCCTCTTCATGAGGTACTTTTGGAGCCTTTCCAGCTGTTGCATGTGTCTAGTGAGGTACATGCCAAATCATGCCAAATGGGGTACTATGCTCTATGATTGGTCTAATGAGGGAAGAGTAGAGAGAAATGATGGCCTCATTCTTCCTGGATGCAAAACCCTTGGTAATGAGATGTGCCACATAAAAGGACTTTCTGACCACAATGGCCATGTGGTGGTCAGAGAGGTTGCTGTCAACCTGTGTCCCCAGATCTCTTATAATGTCTTCAGTGTTCAGTGGGCTCCCATTAATGTGGTAATTAGTGGGAACTGAGTTTTTCCCAAAGGGGATGATGACATTTCTTGGCATTGAGCTTAAGACCATGGTTTCGACACCAGTCATTGGTCTCAGTGAGGCCTTTCTGTAGGATGTCTGAATCACCTGGGGAGTTAATAATGGCTCCCAGCTTGCAGTCATCTGCGAATTTGGTCAGCCTGAGTCCCTCCGTGTTGGCCTGGATGTCTGAGAAGTAGATGCCAAATAGGAGAGGACCCAGGACCAATCCCTGTGGGACTCCACTCATAACTGGTCGGCAGTCTCACTTGGAGTATGCTACCTTCACACTGTGTGTTCAATCTGTGAGCCAATTTTCAGCCCACCTAATGATATAGAGGTTGATGCCTAGTTTGGTGAGTTTATCAATAATTCCTGAGTGAAGAATAGTATCAAAGGCCTTGGCTAGATCAAGGTAGGCTGTATGAACTGCCTTACCTTCATCCACTGCTCTGGTGACTGACTCAAATAAGTCAACCAGGTTGAGCAGGCATGATCTACCTTTCACAAAACCAAATTGCGTGGGATCTAGAGTCTGAAGATTCCCTATATCCTTGTTAATTAGGTCCATGATGATGCTCTCCATAGCCTTACATATCAGACTCGTCAGGCTAATGAGGTGATAATTTCCAGGGTCTGTAGTCGCTCCTCCTTTATGGAGAGGGATGACTGTAACAGTGCACCATTTGTTAGGGACAAAGCCTGAGATGAGGCTGTGAGTGAACAGAGTACACAGATGTGGTGCCAGTTCACTTTATAATTCATGTAGAACACAGCCAGGGATATTGTTGGGTCCCATGGAAGCTGTATTCTTGGCCTTAGACAATGCAGCTTTAAGCTTTGCTGCAGTAATGCAGGGTGCCTGGGATTCTTTCGGTATTGAGATTGGTCCTTTGGGGGGGGGGGGGTCAAGTTGGCACTGAATCTGTTGGCAATATCTGTTGGGTCAGTATAGGTGGTACCATTGTGCAGTAACTCAGTGCAAATCTGGGTAGTTGAAGTCTCCTTGTATGAGAGTGTTGGGTTGGACCTTCATAGATTCCAGGGTGCTTAGGAACATGGAGTGAGAGTCTATAGTTAATAAACACATGGTAGCAACATTTGGAGACACAAGTATGTTTTTCAAATGCAATCAGGTGGAGGGGCAAGAATACGAGATTGTGAGTACAAAGTAAAAATTTCTGGCTGCACTTCTGCTAAAAAGCAAGAGAGATCAGAATGGAGATTAAACCGATAAGCTATGCTTTCTTTGTGCCTTGGTAGCTTAATACATTATTCTTGTCTTAAAGCTTGTTACATCCCAATGGGCATTGAAGCTCTTCCACAGAAATGATAGCTATACATTGAAAATCTCCAGTGTTTAACAATGTAGTATCAATCTGTAGAAAGTCCAGCAGTGAAACAAATGTAGCACAGCAAAACAAATAGTCTTGCAATACAAGAATATAAATTAGTATAGCAGTTCAGTGTGTTTATTGAATTACTAGGGCTATATCAAATGGAAAAGAACAAGTGTTGGAATGGGAGAGCATACATATTATATGTATTATATGCATTGGTTTAAGGAGGCAGAAGGTTTCCAGTAAAATGCAGTCTTAGTACTGTTTAGTGGTTCAATATGCAATGATACAGTGATCACTAGAAGGAAAACATGACAATCTGACTGTAAAGAAGTCAATTAATCCAAAAATGTGGTCAAAGCAGTGGGCACAGAAATATTAACAACTCTGCTGGGGATGAGTCCAAGATTTCAAACAAATCCTGAAATGGGTTAGAGAAGTTCAGGATAGACACTGAATAGGTAGGAGGGTAAAATCTATCTGTTAGTACTTACTGAAAGTACTGTATTTTATGGACTACAGCCCATAGCTGACTCATCTAGTCCATGTAGTACCCAGTGCCACTCCCTGATCTGGCTTCTTAAATTGAGCAGCAAAAAAAAAGACCATTCCCTGTTGTAGTGCTTCGCGCTCCTGACCAGAGGAGTAAGTCAGGTCCATTTTTTCTGATCTACACTCCCTCAACTCTTTGTTGAGGAGCACAAAAGAAAAACAAAAGGTATATTTTCGTGATCCTCATCTAAGGAGCAAATCAGGTCCACCTCTACACCCCTCAATTCTAACTTGAGGAGCAAATTAAAAAAAATTAAAAGGTCCTCTGCTTTGGGAAAAATACTTCCTACTTTTAAAAACGTTAGTCCTAACACAAAAGCAGTAACATCATTCATTTTATACTGGGATTTAGAAATGTCACTATGAAAATGAATGCTGGTACTGCTCTACCAACTGACTGGCATCTGCTGACTGTGCCCCCTAACACCTTGCACCTAGTTGCTTGGCCCTTCACTTCACCCTAGCTACACCGCTGTGATGGACCCTAGCGACAAACAATTATTATGACATTTACAGCCTAGACACATTACTCAACTGTTGTCATTAAAACTAATCAAAATAATAATTAAAGTTTTGCATTTAGTAATTAAAACTAATCAAAATAATGACTAAAAATTAGCATTAGTAATTAATACTAATCAAAAATTATGACTAAAACAACAGTGTTTAGTATTTTTCTGTATAGACAATACACCCACAGCCTGTGTACATTATGTAGCTGAATGTCTCACCTACCAAAGAGGAATGGAGTGCATTGCTTAAGACACTCATGTATCCTGCAGACCAGCTACCTTTTGACAGCGGCATCAGCAGTGACATCTGCCCACACTTCTAAATGGAGGAAAGTTAGAAACATGGCTGTCTTCCAAGGTAGTTTTTGTACTGGGGACTGAGTCACTGGGATGCATCTTTTAATCCAAACTCACAGAATATTAATGTGGGGTTGTTTGCTGCAGTCTAATGAGTATACCTGAGCCTTTAGGAATGTTCCAACGATTCTGTTAGAATACTAATGGTCTGAGATGAAGAACATATGCAAAACTAAAAGTTTAAGTGGATCTCAAAATAAGCATTGAGCCTGGTGAGATGTCAAGATAACACTATGACTCAGAAAGACCTGTGGAGATTTTGTGGCAACTCAGAACCTGGCAGCAGAAGTAAAGTGGTTCTTATGTTCTTGTTTGAGAAACTAAAAACTGAAAGACTGACATAACTAGAGATTGCAAAGTTTTTTTTTTTCTTTTGATCATTGTTTACCCTCTCTGCTAACCATTAGCTCTTCTCTTTGACAGCCCAACTGGAATATCTGTTTCACTTCAGCCACTGGAGTGACAGTTGGGCTTCCTGAGAGGAAACTATCATAGTACATTTGGATGGTATTAAGTCATTTCTATTTGTGCTGGTTCTAGGCACCTTCTGGATGGACACAAAGGTGAATGTTTCACCATTGTGGTACGAAATCTATCCTGGGGTCCCACTCTTTAGAATGTGCAGTGAGACAGTGTCCCACATCTGTGATCACACAATACCACCTCTGCTGTAACCCCACTTATGACTTAGTGTGTACTCTGCCATGCTCACTGATGTACACTATCATCATTGTAGCTATATGCCTTTCCAGTACCTCCATCATCATTCTCCCAGTTCTGGTCAGCTTCTCCAGTCCCAAAGGTGGTTATCAAACCTGGTCATAGACAAGGCACCATCCATGTATGCACACAGCTGACATTGAAGACTGAAACGTTTTGGTTATTTATAAAAAGTATTATTCATAACAAAGCCAGAAGAAGCTAGAACATATTGTAATGACTAAATAATTATTTGAACAAGCCAAAACTGAAAGAATGAAGTGATGCTGAGATGCATTTGTTTTACCTTTTGGTTGGAATGAAAGTCGCTTGTATTCGGCTTCCTTTTGTGCCAAGAAAGAAAAATGTTTGGTAATAAACTGAGAATAAAGGCATTTGGTTTGAATTTGGGTGGCTATGTATGCGAAACAGCTGAAATCCTGAGGCAAAATACTTTTTTTGATATTTTTTTCTTCCCCGCACACACCAACTGTTTCAGTCATCTCTACAACTATGTCCATTCATCCCCTACTCAGGGCAAAAGCCCAGCACTGCTGTGGCCCTCAATCAGCAACCATCAAGGAGCTGTTTTACTTTGATGCCTTATCATTTCCAATTCACTTGCTGCAACAATGCTTAATGGGTGGGGTTGCAGCCAGTGGTGTGAGGGAAGTCACCCTTGGACAACGTATTCTCAAGAAGTCTTTGTCCCCTTAAAATCACAGGTCTGTGATCTCCACTGAGGATTGAGATGGGATTTGTCAGGAAAAGTGAGCATGCTTACATATCATTATACCTCATCCCCATGTAGCTCCTCCAGCACCCAGGCCAGTATTCAAACCCAAGTAATCTAATCATAACCACTAGGCTAACTGCCCTTCTGGACCATTTAAACCCTAGCCGATTTCCATCAAAGGTGAGAATCAAATTCTATACTTAGTGTCAATGAAGTAAACACCTCACCTGTTATGCCAACCCCCAACTCCTCCTCAATTCTGCACAGCCAATCAACACTTTGGGATAAGAGCTCAACCCTGTCACTTTGGTGAAGGCAGGTATCTGGCATATAGAAGATGGCAGGAATTCCAATAACTCAGCCAAATATATCACAAGCCTGGAGCAGACTTGGCACTTGGGGTACATTATCAGTAGGAAACTGGTTGGCTTGGCACTGTCGTGGTACTTGGTACTTGTGCTATATTGAGAGTAGGGAACTTGTGAAACTTCAGGTGGAAAAAAAATTGATGCATCTCAAGTCTGGAATCAGATTATAGGCAAGAAAGTACAGTTGTGCAAGTAAACTTACTATAACGGCAGATGATTGAAATGATCATTGATGCAGTAGCTTTAGCTATATGAGTTTTTTATCCTGCTAAGGATATAACAGCTGACCAGCTTTCAAAGCTTCCAGACACCTTCCACTCACCCAAACTGCAAAGCAGCTTGAGTTTACATGACTAAAAAACAAGTTTGGCCGTCAAGCCCTTCAGAGTTTTCCTGCCAACAGAGAAAGGGAGGCTGAGTCCTGAAAGGACAATGCTAAGAACAATAAAAAGTAAATGTCCATACCTTGACATAAAAAACACACCACAAAATAAGGGGGATGGGGAGGGACTGGCTACAGTAGCAGCAGCAATCATTCAAGCATCTACTGTTACGGTAAGTTTATTAACACAGTTGTACTCTGCTCATCATATTGATCACTGCTGCAGTATACCTTAGCTATACTGGTATATTACTCTAGCTTACTACATGTGGGAGGTAGAAAAAGAGTCCAGGAGCCCCTGGAGAATGGTCCTAGCAAAGCATGACCTAGATCTAGAGAAGGAATCAGTGTTATAATGCTTTGTAACAGTATGTACAGAGGACCAGGTAACAGCTTATTTCCAAGCCTTTCCAAAAATCCAGAGATGAAGCCAAGGCCCCAGTAGAGTGGGCCTTGACCCTACCTGGAATAGTTTTGCTATGATTTGTATAACAAAAGTTAATAGCCTTAGACAGCTATTTGGAAATAATCTGCTTTGACACAGGTTGTCCCTTCTTACCTTCACAACAAATGAACAATTGATCTGGAGCTCTAAAAGATTTAGTACTGTCAAGATAGTGTCTGAGTTGTCTGTGGTCATCCAGGGTATGGAGTATCCTTTCTCCCTCATTTTTAGGTTCAGGAAAGAAAATGGAGAGATGGATAGTTTACCTTAAAATGAACTCAGATACCACTTTAGTGGAAAATGAGATAGGGTTGACTCACCATAAGAGCTTGTAACACAGTTACTCTTCTTGGAGATGTCAAAACAATTACTAATTTGTAATTAGTAAAAATGTTTTCCATGTCAAGAACCTCAAGTTAGCCAGGTTAGCTGCTCCAAATGGAGCAAGTGTCAGCTTCTGTAACACAACATTGATTCCAAGGAGGGGCGACCAGTTTACTTGGAGGCCTCTTGTGCAAACCCCCCTTTCATAGGTTCATAGGTAGGTACTAGGCTATCGGCCCTGGGGTCTATACAAGCCTAGCCAAAAAGGTACCTTGGCTTTTGCCACCCAAGAAAATTATTTTCCTGTGCCACTGTTGAGCTGAGCCACAGAGGTGATCACCGAGGTGAATTTCCTATTCCCCATCCAATCATAAAGATTTTTCTTGAAGAGTGCTAATGAGGAGCTCTGTTTGACATAGATAGGTAGTTTGTTCCAGAGTATGGGAAGTCTCTGGGACAGGAATCTATCCCTCTGGCATGTTCTGTTTATTGTGGTGACAAGGTTTAGGTCCCTAGAGCGTGTAGCTCTGAGAGATTGAGATTTCTTTAAGTGGAGCATGTCCAACAGCTCTGGGTTTGACATAGCTTTGTATGTTCTGAGTAGGCGATATGCGATGGAGTAAAGCTGGAGTTTTTTGCTGTATCCATCTCTCCATTTTCTTTCCTGAACCTAAAAATGAGGGAGAAAGGATATTCCATACCCTGGATGACCACAGACAGCGCAGACACTATCTTGTCAGGACTAAATCTTTCAGAGCTCCAAATCAATTGTTCAAAAGTATTTTGACATGAAACTGCACTGAAAGAGAAGGATCCATGGGCTGACAAGCTAAAATGGCCAATAAATAAACCTTGATAGAGGAATAAAAAAGTAACTATCATTAATATTGTAAAAACAGAGAACAACTTGCCCTGAATGAGTGCTAGTTGTGTTGGTGGCACCAATTAGTAATCCATTTCCATTTGCTAATATAAGATTTTGCAGTATCTGGCTTTCTTGCCTCCATTAGCATGTCCTCAGTAAACAGTTGCCTAAAAGGAGTTAAAAGGCTATCATCCAGGCAGTCAACTGAAGTTGAGCGATGTCAGGGTGTATCAAACATCCCAGTTCTTGTTTGAGTAGACCCAGTCTGTGAGGAAGCTTGGGTAATTGCTGTTGGCCATTTCCAAAAGAATGAAGAACCACAGCTGCCTGGGACAGAAGGGAGTCACCACAATGATCCTGGCGGATTCCTTCTGAATCTCCAGAAGTCCCTGGATATTAGTGGTAAGGGTGGAAAAGCATATAGGAACATTCCAGTCCAAGGAAACAAAAAGGCATCTGTTTTACAGGCTTTCTTGCCTGAAGTCCTAGAACAGAATCTTTCCAGTTGATTGTTCACAGAGGAGGCTAAGAGGTATACTTAAACTCCCCAAAGATGGATCAAGTCTTGGAAGACCCACTGATCTAGTTTCCATTCGTGAGAATCTGCTCTGCTCCTGCTCAGCTTGACTGCCACACAATTTTGCTCTGACAGAATGCAGGATCCCCTTAGAGTGAGACTGTGCTGTGAAGCTATGTCCCAAGCTAACATGGCTAGTCTGCAAAATGGGGAAGACTAGGCCCACCCCCCACCCCTACTGCTGATGTACCACATGACTGTGGTACTGACTGTTCCAGGAACCAAAGATGATTCAGAGAATCAAGTGCCTTCATCAGGGCATTTCTTTGATATTTATGTGCTTGTGTCTGTCCTTGGTTTCCCACACACCATGCACATTTATCCCTCGTGAAACTGCTCCCCAAGCAAAGTCCAAGGAGTTTATGGTGACTGACTGTTTTGGAAAAGAGAGGGAGAAGGGGTGACCTGAATTTATTGATATCTGTTGTCTCCACCAAATGATTTTTCTCTTACAAACCTCACCAGTAGGATTTGAAAGGATAAAGGGTGTTGGTGTGGTACAAAAGAGACTTCAGATACCACTGTACCTTTCTTGTGTGTACTCTTGACAGGGCTATCATGAGAATCATAGAAGCAATGAAATCAAAAATACTGAGGTATTCCCCCACTGTGACCAAAGTCTGAGTGGAAAATCTTACAAACAGAAATGGATATAGATGTATTTTTTTCATGTGGAAGAAAGGCACTTTGAACTGACAAGGTTTCTTGAATAGTCATTCAGGCTTGTTCAGCAGTCCTTGGTTTTGGGAGATTCAAGGTTTTGTTTTTAGAACCCTTTTGCCATTTCTTCTTAAATATCCATTTATCTGTATTTTGTTGAGACTGTTTATTCAGCTTTTTGCCAAAACTGGATGAGGATTTATAGAATCCCTTAGAAAATTTGGAAAAGGGTGGCTGAAAATATTTAGAAATTCCCTAGATCAGCTTACCCTTTGATCGCTTCTGCAGTAGGGGGGCCAAAAACTAATTATCCAAAGGTGAATTTAAAATCTCATTTATTAACATCATTTGGGAGGTTATGAGAATGCAGCCATGCAAAACCTCCTCAAAACAGTACCAGTGGCCATACCCTGGAAAAAGTATGAATGACTGTACACACACTGTGAACAATGAGTAGTGACCTATGCAATAGAGGAAACTAAATTATTTAAAGCAGATTTTTTATCACAAGAATGAACTGCAGATAATAGTTTCAAAGGTTCATAGGAGTTTACTAGACTATTGACCACAAGGACTTTTTTAAGCCTAGTCATGCATCCTACATCTCTGACAAGTTCTGGTACCCTTTATAAATGTAAGTAGTGGCTTGGGAGATGAATCATTTATAAGCAGGGGCCAGGGAGATGAACCATTTACAAGCTGCCTGTGTCCAGTAGAGACACAGGTGCCAAACCAGGGATAAGCTTCCTGTTCCCCATCCAACTGTCCATGTTACACTTCAAATGGGTTAGGGAGGAAGTCTACTTCACATGGATGGGGAGCCTGTTCCATAGAGGGGTAGTCTCTGGGATATATAACCCATCTTTCCAGCAAGTCCTATTTATAGCACAGGTAAAGTTTAAGCCTTTAGAATGGGTCGTTCTTGTGCTGCTTGATTTGTGGATATGCAGGAGATCCATTAGGGTTGAGTCTAACAATGCCTTGTATGCCAGGCATAGATCTCCCCTCCACAGCCTGTGGCAGACAGAATATAGGGATAGGGCCTTGAGGTGGTCTGCACAGGACATGTTACTTATGCCCTGTATTCTTTTAGAGAGGAACCTCTATGGACATTCTAATTGTTGGATATGTCTGGTTAGGTACCTACTAAGACGTTCCTCATACTTTCACAATTGCTCAGAACAAGCTTTAACATATGATCCAGACAATGCAAAATTCTGAAAATCAAAGTTGCAGAAGTATAACTTTTTCCCATACTTACCAATAATTTTCCCATCCTTATCAGAAACAGGAATATTGAAATTAAGTAAGTGTTTAGCAGCAATGGGATCAATAGACAGAATTAAACCCCGAGCCATACCCAGTAAATTATTCCTTACTAAGGAAATATGAGGAAAAGTAGACAAATGCTTAGTTTTCTGTTTCTTTTTGACAAGAAAAATAGGGCCAATTGTGTTACTAATGGTAGCAGCAGCTTCCCCAAGAATGGGCAAAGCATTCTGACACAACAGGGATGTTTTCCCTGTTCCCTCTTCCAGAACCTATAAGAGTGGCTCTCCCTTGCCAACCTCAACAGCCACAGAGAATGTGGCTAAACTCTGGTTCACAGTGGCTGCATGTCCTATACCAGAGGGATCCATAGTAAAAGAATGGTCTCAGGTACAACAAATGGCCACAGCAGAGTCTCTCACCTGCAGCTGTGGCAAATTGTTAGCCTGCTGTGGTGGCAAAGACTGTTTGGTTAACATTTTCTTTTAGTATCTGGAAGAAAGACTGACCATGGGACCGGTTTGTTTGTTCCACGGTCAAGCCAAAAATGGTGCCTCTTTCCCACGGAAGACAAGCAGCAAATGCTGGTAAACGCTACAAGTCTTTAAAAGTCACTTTTTTCACAGACGAACACAGTAAGAAGCACTTTAAAACACTTCACCAACCCTAAAACAGTAAAACAAACAATTTCTTCAAAGAAAAAAAATGTTTTTCAGTTACTTTACAGAACTTTTAAACCAAAAAGAAAAAGAGTGTTCCCATATAAAAACAGGATACTGTCTTGTGACAGCCTATTAAATACAAAATTTCTAGTTTTAAAATAACTTTCCAGAAGAGAAAAGTGATAAAACACATATAATATTTAAAAAACAGAAGGGTTTTCCCCAATGGGGATCTTATCTGCCTAGCAAAGGAAAGCACCAAGCCAACCATCAAGTCATGAAAGTTAAATAAGCATACTCTTCAGCAGCAGTAAAGCTCTGAAAGGCTTGGCGACTAAACTTGCCTTTTAATCAACTTAGCCTGAGCTGCCTGAGAGTTTGGGCATGTGGAAGGTGCCCTGAAGCTTGGAAAGCTGGCTAGTTGATATACCCTTGGCAGGATATAACTCCCATAAAGCCAAAGCTACTTCAAGAATGATCAGTATGACTAACATCTAGGTAAGGCTTGATATGGGCCTTCCAGGGTCAAGAACTAGGTAAGGCTTGATAAAGGCCTTCCTGGCTCTAGTTAGTTATTATATGTGGATTATACCACTGTCTGCTATACTTCCAGTCCCTTTTAGAGAACTGTGAAATGCACTGATACTATAGAAAGTGTGTTCTGCCTTCTGAAAGCATCCCTCTGTGCACTATCATGACTAATTTCCAGTAGATTACTGCACAGACAAATGCCTAAAATACAGGTCTGGGGTCTTGCTGTCCTAGATGTTTGGGGTCAAGAACATCTTGTAACTTATTTGAGTAGGACTCATCTGTTGCACTGTAATTTTTCCAAGCAGAATACTCAAAATCTGTGGAAATCAGATAATGTAGCCTTCCAATTAGTCATCTGAAACTCCTTCTTAATCTGGTTTAGGAGAAGCCAGGTCTAGGGTAAACGTAAATGGCATTAGGGACTTTTTTTAATGAGGGACTTGCTTTGTGTCCTATGCCAGCTAGAAAAGAAACAAATCACCTACCCCACCCCTATTCACAACAAAACTACAAGCAGTGTATTTTGAGTTGGACAGCTTGTCACAAGTGTCATCTGCTATCGTGACATAGTTATCCATTAGAAATGCTCAGGAGGTTATCTCTTTACTCTCACTATACATGGAAATGACAAGCACAAATAACAGTTAAAAAGAATAAAAGTATATCACAATCTTACTCACCTGACCATTGACGATCAAAAAGAAGACACTCCATTTGCTTTATGCTCAGACCCAGCAGACAATATCTTTCCGTCATTTCATTTGGGAGATAACCCACTTCCTCAAAATTTTGATACATCTTGTAGTAATAATACCTAGAATGTCATAAAGGAATTATTAGTCTACAAAACTAACAGCGACCACCACTGTCCGTTCCTCACTGCACTTAACTTCTGCCTTACTTTACTAAGTATTTAACTTGCTATTGAACTCCAAAATGTAAGAATTCCCTAACATTTGCATACTTATTCTCATATTGTATAATTTTTATTCCTACTTCTGGCATCCTGTTTTCAGTCCCTCCTAGTAAAAAGCCACTGTCCACTGAGATCATCCTGTGGTCATGGAACCTTCAGTACTGTATTTCATAAACTGAATTATACACAGACACACACCCTAAACACCCAATCAAACAGCTCAGTGTCATGACGTCACTACTGGCTTGTTAAATACCCCGTTCAATGCTGAGTCAGTACAACAGTCCTACAAAGTACATGAATGAATGAATCTGAAAGTCAAGTGTCACACATACTAGCCTGTTTTTTAATTCACTTGAAATTCAGATATTGTCATTAAGACCAGGCGAACTGGCTGCATTAAGTCTAATTTGCCAATACATTTCTCAGTGAAACAGTTTGTGTTACCACTCCCCCCATATTGTACAGCCTCAATTTTTTTCCAGTATTAAAAAAAATGAACTTAGACATTCCATTGTCTGTACCGAGTTTAATAAGTTTGTTTTTTATGACACTTGGCTTTCGGATTCATTCATTCATGTATTTTGTAGGACTGCTGTACTGACACAACATTGAATGGGGTATATAACAACTGGCAGTGACATCATGACACTGAACTGTTTGATTGGGTGTTTAGGAGGTGTGTCTATGTTTGACTAGTTTATAAGGAAATGCAATGGTAGGAAGTCACTGTTCTGATGATGTCTTTGTAAGTAGACAAAAACACTTAACTTTGACTTTTAATTTGGTTATTAAAATGTTTTAAGTGTTCCTGTGGTTTACTTGACTGGCTGACTGGCTGTTTTCTTATTACTGGACTTTGTTTCTACCAGGTCTGGATACCTGCTTGGGATGTGGGATTTGGTTTGGATGCTTGCTAAACCTGTTAATTCAAGTAACCGTGACATGAGTTCTGGTGATCTGAGTAAGACTAAAAACCATATAAAGATAAGTTGTGTAAAGATTATTAATACCGATAGCACTGTCTTAATTGGCATATGAGCTAACAGCTAGCAAAAACAGAATCAGTCAACTCCATATTTACAAAGAAAGTTCAAGAAGAAGATCAGTTCTCAGCTGTGCCAAAGAATTTTCTTATCCTATGGAAAAAATAGCAAACACTACACTTACTGAATGAATGGATAAATAAAAATAAATAAACAAATAAGTAAAGCCACAGTGATTAGCTTACATTTAAGACTCAATGCAAACTGTTCTTCACAAAGAAGAGCAACACAGTGTTCAAAACTGGGCTTGAATTGAAGATAAACGTTATAACTGTTTCATGGGTTCACTATTCAACCAAACCTTATAAAGTCTGAGATAGTGAACTATGTGTCTCAAATTTTAAGTGCTTGTATACCATATCTTTGTCCCAGTAAGGTTTTACATAGGAGTGTTTTACTGTCAGAACTCAGTAAGTGAGAAAAGATTTGCATCCTTACTGTGTGTTTTTCCTTGTATTGGTGTAGATAGGGAGTTGTGGAGATGAAGTAGCCCACAGTGGGGAATGCGGCATAAACTTGCCCCCTTGAGAAACTTGCTGTTTGAATATTGTCATCAACAGGTTTGGCAAGCATATTATTTAATGGGTTTACTTCAAGTTTACATTTAACAAGAAACTGACTTCTTATGGGAATCCCCTAAACATACCCTCTCCCATATTTTGTCTGAGTAACACAGACCTATGCCAATGGCTTACACATAGCTACTCTCTAAGCAATGCATTTTAGGGTCCTTCTACTCTCTCTGTGAAATAGTATTTCCTTAAGTTCAACCTGAACAATCTCCTTCTCCCCAAAATGCTCCTATAACACATTATACGTCTTTTTTTTCAAGTCTGAGTTTTCTGCTGGTCCATCAGCGATGAAGTATTTCTATTTTCTACTGTCTACATGTAGAACTTTTTAAGTCTTTTTATATACTTAATCTCCTGGTTTCCTCCCACATCCCAAAGACATGCAGTAGGTGGATTGGGCACTCTAAATTGGCCCTAGGTGTGTGTGCATGTGTGGGCCCTCTGTGGAAGGTTGGGTGCCGGGCTGGCAATTCGACGCCATAAAACTCCACTGCCAATCATGAGCGGACAGGTGATCCGCTGTGGCGACCCCTAACCGGGAAAAGCCGAAAGAAGAAGAAAAAGATATACTTAATCTCCTGCATACATTTTATCATTTTGGTAACCCTGCATTGCATGCTATTAACCAGCATAACATTTCTTTTTATTTTCTTCACAGATGTAAACAGTGCTTGAGATGTGGCCTTATAAGTACCCTGGAAACAGGAAGGATAAGTATAGCAATTTTGTAATTCATGTCATTTTATGCACTGTGATATATGAATGACATTCAGCAATGCATTTTTAAATGGCATGGCATGACACAACTCAGGAGTACTACTTCCAAATCATTTTCCTTCTCTGTACTGCTTCAATTCAGATCAAAACCACTAGTGATTTTACCCAAACGACAAAAGATCAAGGATAATAGCCCTGACAAGAACTCCATTTCACTCACTTGGATCAACAAATGCTCAGGAATCAAGAATGGAAATGGGAAACTTAGGAACACCAACATCTGAAAAGGACTATATTGCTCCATTAAAAGACAAGTAGCTAAAAATAAAAAGAAAAGCAAACAGATTGTGTTTAATAATTCAGAAGAGTCACTCATAGTTCTTTCCAATCCTATTTCAAATCAGCATTGTGCCAGTGAAGGCGTCTTTCCATTCAGTAGTTTTGGCATATTTTCCCCATGAAAGGTTCTCAGCTCCATTTACATTGTTGTAGTGATGGAAGATGGGGGAATTTATTGTTGGCCTCAAGAAAGAATAGCACCGGCAGATATGTGTCAATTAAGTTTCAAGACATTGGTTGCTAACTTGTCTCTAAAGACTTTATTTTCCTCTATTTCTACCCCCTTCTGTCAGTGCAAATGTTTAGAAGGGGGGGGGGGGCATGACAATGTCCCCTGACGTCTGTAACAAATGTCATAAAGTTCCCTATCTGGGTATCATAGAAAGACCCACAGTACTGTTTCCATACAACTAGCTTTATGAATCAGAAGCCCAACATAATGTATGAGTGGAAAAATACTTTTTACATTGAAATGTTCTGTGAAACAGCACACAGAACAAGATCTGGCCAGTGAAACCCTCAGGGTTCCTAGTTTACCTTGAGTTACAGCTATCATCAAAATAATACTCAAAGAAGTGGTCCAAATACATATACTACAGTGACTGGACTGACTGCTTTACTATTATGGCATAAATGAACAAAAGTATCACGCATAAAAATCACTTATTACAGTTCATTTTGTCTGTGAAGACTTGATTAGTCCTTCTCAGAACTAAACCCAGTTGCCTGTTCTATGATACCTCCTGCACTGAAAAGTAATCTATAAGGAAGTCAAAACAAATATGTAATTATAATCTCAATGAAAGCAATTAAACAGTTTTCCTCAGTACTACTGCAAGGCATTATAATTTGTAACATCCAAATCAAGAGGCATATTTCAGCATTTCTTTTATGGGACTTTGATTTACTTAATGAACTGAAGTATGCTTAGTGCAAGATAGTATATGCCTACTTGTGTGAACACACACACACACACACACACACACACACACACACACACACACACACACTCTCACTCACTCTCTTATTGCTTTTTCATCACCTATTAAACGTTACGTAAATTGAGCCATGTAGCTCTTCAGACATGACTTGGGCAAATGAGGCAAAGGCTATATATACACACACACACACACACACACATATATATATATATTTATATATATATATATATATATATATATATATATATATATATATATATATATATATATATACATATATATAAAATGTGTGTGTGTATTCACATTTATAGCAGCCTAAGTAGCATGTACAAGTAATTTACATAGACAGAGTATAAACATACAACTTCTACATACACAGTAACCACAGGTCAGGATTAAGCATCAAACCTCAGAATAGTAGGCAGTAGTATCAGAAAAGCAAGCCATAGGTCCAATCAGTCTGTTCAGGTGGTTTACATGTTAGGATCTGAAGGCTCTGATGCCACACCTGGAGCTCAAGCTATGATTAGCATATTAAATAACTATCCCTCTAAATTGTCTACCTCCAATACTTCAGAATAATTTGAGGGCACCTAATAATGTCTCTTGATCAAAGCTGCAAGGGATGACATCTACAAGTGTTCCCGTGGGGTGGGGGCTACAAGATAAGGAAAACTGTGTTTGCTTCTGTGGCATTTACATTGTATTGTCATCCACTTCATGTAGTGGATATGGGTGTTACTGTGACAAGACATTCTGTGATCTCTATTCTCATCAAACTGAAAGTCAGTTTTCGGTCATACTCATTTCTTCCAGTCCTCCATTAGAAGCAAAGAGCACCATATAATACGCAAATATATTGGGATACAGCCCCAAATTTGTCTAGTTATAACAGTGTCTGTTAAACTACGGTGTAAGAGCATAGTAAAATGCGCACTAATTAATACAAACATATAAAACACATATTGTGATTCTGTTTCATCTCTGTGGATTTCTGACATCAAGACTTGAAGTTCGCAATCTTCAAGATTGTGTAATGGAAACTTTTGTCAACCTCCCCTTGCATACAAAACAAGTATTTACTTACTTGACCAGCTCAGCAGCAGATTTGAAAGGCAAAGCACGTGCTTGAAGGTATTTTGCTAAGATGTCAAAAAATATGACTTCCATATCTTCCAGAGTGATACCTTTTTCATTAATTGTGTGATGAGATGCTGCAGAAACAGAAAGCCCAGTAAGTAGCTATACTCTCATATGTAGCTTCTAACATCAACTCATTTCTCCTATTCCATCCACTTTACACACTCACAAACTGATGTCCATGTCATTTATCTAGACTTTTCTCTTCCCTTTTGGTAATATTAAGGAACTCCCAGGCTGTCCTACACGTGACCACTAGCAGAGTGGCTGTTTTTATAGAGGATACAGATGATATGATTAGCACATGGTACATGGTTTGTGCCTATTCCCACAACATCCAAAGTTTCATCCCTCCCAAAATCTTGAGTGGTCCAGACATGTAGATCACCAGCATGAATCCCAGACTCTCCAAATGCACTGCACTTTCACAACAGCTCATCACTTCTCCTCTTTCAGTTGATAATGCTCAGAGCTCTGAAAGTCCCATTTCATTGCAGAGTTGGCATTCTGTGACAGCTGCAAATGACTAAGCAGTCTTTGGTATAGAGTTCTGGTACTACACTTTCATGCTACAGTCTGTCTACTCATGGACTTACTACTGAAAGTACTCACTTGAGTGGGGAAGCTGTGTCCTGCTTACCTTTCCCAAAGAAGGAGAGCTGCCCTCTGGATACTTTATCTTCTTCTGGCTGACCCGTTGCAAGATCACTTCTGACAGTAATGACATTATCTGTCTTTTGTCACTCCTTTCTGAATGTACAGATGCACTTTAATCCATGGTTAGCTAGGCTACTAACATCTGGGTCTCCATATTACTAATATCTATGTCTGTTATCTTATAGGGATAAACAGTAGCTACCATCTGCTTAACTCAGGGAGGTGGGATCAAGGACCATTAGTCAGGGCCCACAGCTACAGGGGGTTACCTGCATTCCCCAGCTGGCTTTCCATGCAGTGACACTCCACAGCTGTAAGTTAGAGAACTTTTTCCTATATCAGTGAGTCCTCACACTGCCCAGCTAGCTTATGATCCATATGTCTGTCCTATATCTTCTCAAATTACAGGTCTCCACACAAATCAACCCTGAAGTGGGAACTCTCAATTTTCCCCAGGAAGGAAGAAGTAGCTTCAGCAGCTTGATTCCACCCTCTTGGTCCTCCCACTCCAGGATCGAGGTTTGTTAGTTCAAACCCTACAAGGGGCAGCAGCATAGTAGGAGTAAACTTCAGCGCCAGTAGGTCAGCCATGTATCAGCCATTTCTATTAGTGTAGTGGGAAACATGCTAATTTAACAGACATGCCCTTATGGTATCAAGTATACCATTCAGTGATTTATTCATCAGTAGACAGTGGTTTATATGTTCTTTCAGAGCCTTCCATTGATAGATGGACCACGGGTTTTAATACAACATGGCCAAAAATGAGAGACTGACTCTCACTGGAAATGACTTCACATCTTTCAGGTAACAGCTGAAAATGACAGTGTACTCATAAATTATGGTAAATGCTTTCTCCAGGCAGAGAACTACTAAACTTCTGTCTTACATGTAAGATACACAGCTGAGATTCTTTCTTATCTGTGGGTATACAATGCATGACTTCAGAGCATTTGTTGCCAAGGTCTAAGAATGTTTCTTAATGTGTAAGCCAAATTCAGCTTCAGTGCAATAAACTGCAGTTTCCCATGGTATACCTGAAAACAGGCTATCATTGATGCATATGTTTTGCTGAGTTAAAAACTTAAAACTACTGCCACTGCAGGCATTTCTTAGCCATCAAAAGTGGTGAAACTAAGTCAAGCAGTACAGCCACCTCAACATACCTTTCAACCTGCAGGCAATGAAAAAGGAATAAAGACCCTTGAAATACAGGAACAACCAGTGAAAAATCTAGACATCTAATTAGCATAAAATCCGGAAAACATATAGCACAAACCTCTTCCCATTTTCAATAGGAGTGTGGGATACTATTTGTAAACACCTCTAAAAAACAGAGTGACTTAAAATATAGAAAAATATAAGCACATTATTGAAGAAACAGTGTAAAATCTGTAGACTTTAAAGAATTTTATCACAAAATTATACTACACAAGGCCAATTATTTTTGTTTCAGGAAGAGGGAGTTGTAAGATGTGTGTCCTCTTTCTTTAAATTATTATTGCCACTAGTATGTTGGTCATGTAGTGTGGTTTTCGGCATACTAGACAGCTCCAAAAATTGCATGATGAGGGGTATTCAGAAAAATAGTGTGAGGGGCAAATCAAGCCTGAAAATAGGGAAATAATTCCCAAAATAGGGAAATCCTAAGTCAGGCCTGAAACTAGGAATATTCCTCCAAAACAGGGACAGCTGAGAGGTCTTCTTCTGAAAGCCTGTGAGTTGTCACCCCATCACAAATGTGCTGTTAGTGCATATGTTCAGACTCCGAAGAGATGTGCTCCTGGATTTAACTGAGAAACACGGCCACAGCTGCAAAGCTCAGTGACATTCCTCAGCTGGAAAAATAACCGTACCAGCCAAGCTGCCTTAATTCTCAGTGACCCACAACCAGTCACCACAACTTAATCCAAACTGGTAAATTAACAAGCATAGACTAACAGCAAAAGTAAATAAATCGTCTTTTTTTTTTTAATTTCAACTTACACATATAGTAACAAAATTTTCTGGGGTCAGTCATAACTTTCAGGAAGTCTTGAAAATTCACCTTGCCATCACCTGTAATATAAATTAGGAATAATTAAAATATTTCCAGGTTTGTAATGCACCAAAAAAAAAAAAACAAAAGAATAAAACAATCAAATGAGAACTGGTCTAGTAATGTAGTTCAGACTTTAAAGTAATAATGTTACGTTAAAGAAGCATCTGATCTAGACATTAAGAGTTGAATGTGCCACAGCTGCAGCTCTATTTCTGCTGTACACCTCAGCAATCCCTTTGTAAGGGGCCTTAAGCCCAACCATTTGTAAGCAAAAAAGAAGGAAAAAAGGCAGAAAGGGGACAGGAAATAGGAAGCTGTTCTGTATATAAGCATGTAATATAAACAATAACAAAAGTTTATCTTAATATTTCTAATTCACAAATGAAATTAAGTCTATCACCAAGAAACACAAGAAAATGTAAGCATAAGCTATGTGGTAGCCATTAGTAATTCAGCCACGGTATTTTTTTATTTACCATGACTGATGAGGTCTACTGTGGTGAGTAAATTATACCTAGTCCTGTTCTACATTACATGCAAGACATTAAAAAAAAAATAAGAATGTTTACATTCAAGACATGAAAAAAAAAAAATAAAATCCATTTTTCTGAAGACCCTTTGCTGCATGTTCATGCCTAAAAAGAGTTCTTGGACTAGTGCATTTACTAAGCTATCAAATCTGAAATAAATAAATAAAATGAAACTTGAATGCCACTTACCATCAATATCAGCTTGTAGTAATGCCCCTCGGCTGTCTCTGTCTCTTAATTTGATTCCTACATGTTTTAGCGTTGACCGTATACCAATGAGGTCTATCGTATCATCCCACTGTCTACTGTATAGGTTGAATAATGAACGGAAGGCTGCTCTAAGAGCTATAATAAGATGTGCATCAGAAACAAATGTGAATTTTTAACATTTATTTTAGAATTACTTTCAATTCTGTCTAAGATGTTTAAACACCATTGAGTTCAGTGTAATCTGTGTTATTTTATGCCACAGTATCAGACATAGTTCCTCTGCTTTGTGCCTTGCAAGTACTGGGAGACATTCCTGCTCCATCACTACTCTGGATTGGATTAAGTGCTTAATCACAGAATGAATGAATTAATTAATCAATTATATTATTATAATGTCCTAGTATGATAACAATGCTGTGCTCTGACAAGGAAGGCTTGCTTCTTAGTGTTACAAAGGATTGTCTCTTGATCACAGCAACACAAAGTTAGCATGACACTAAAAGAATGTCAGTACAATGCTGTTGTAATGCCAACAAGGTGCTGAACCAGAGCCAATATAAACACCAGTGCTAGGCAGGGTCCAAAATCTAGTGAAGACATCAAGCCTACAATCAGTCAACATAGCAAGAATGAACTAACTGACAAAATGAGAAAAGGTGCAGTGTCCCTCAATGCACAGGGAGTTCAAACTATTATGTAGACATTACAGAGTATGTGATAAATTTAAGGTATGCCCCTCCACCTCATGCTGAGCACATTTTAAGATATGTAACATGATGTCTTCCCATTTTATGCATGTGCCTCCCCATCCCCTTTTTCTAAAGAATGTGAACTGTCACTGAAGTTCATCTACTCCAGTCATACTGACTGGGGATTCAACTTGCTGGACTTGTGCATCCTGGAAAAATGCTGTTTCATATGAAGGCACATTACATACAACTGCCACTCTTTTTTCCCACCAAACTTCAAACATTACCATCTGTTTGCTTAACAAACAATTTCAGATCTATTAATTTTATTATCTGCAGTTACTATTACTGTAACCACTTCTGTTACTAAGGCTATTAATTATACTATTGATTATTGTGATTATGATTACTGCTAATATTGGAATTACTTATATTATTACTATTATTGTTGCTACAATTATTGGTGTGACCACCTCCATGACACACATTACACTACCTTTCTGTTCCTGGGCAGAATGAATTATATTTGGCTTCTTAAGTTCAGCCCATTGAGATGGTAAGCACCTAGAAATGTTAAAAAAGGTGGTTAAATAGTGACATTTACATGAACAATTTCACAATAAGGACATCCATCTTATGAATGTCCATGAACTACAAGGATTTATTTTACATAGTCATTACTTTATTCTCTGTTATTTCTCTTCTTTCTCATAAAGGAGGGAGGATGAGTTAGTTATTTCTAGTGTCAGTATCAATGAAGGTAGAACACAAAACAAAAAACAGATTAAATGTGACCAAGATTAAGATAAAAGTATTAGAATTGGGCATTTTGTAATAAAAGCACAAGAATAAGGAATTTTGTAATACATGTATACAATGGTAACAAAAGTAAAGTTTCCAAAGATATGCACTTACTGTAGTTGAAGCAAATGTATCTTTGAGAGGCAACTATGTAGAATGCAAAAACCTTAAGGAACTAGCTATAATATTATTTTTTTGTGTATGTGGCTATAGAAAAGAAATACTTAAAATGCATATTAAGCAAATGTTTCTTAGATCTAAGCTTGGCATTCCTGCCACTACAAATCTATCAGTCTTCAACGGTTTACATCGGTGTGATGATAATGTGAAATACAACAGCGTTTAATAAGACTTACAGGATTTATTTAAATCTCACTTATCTATACAATACTTATACTTTTTTGAGCCAGACATAGTCACGTAAGTCTAGTTTTAGCCCCAAACAAAATCAGAAGGCATGACTGGTGATTGGGAAGCTTCAAACGTACAACAAATGTGTCTGATCTTCTGAATGTTCTTCTCTGTCTTGTCAAAAACTGCAAAGGAATCTATGAGTGGGATTCACAAACTATGTATACAGTAGTACAGGACTTGTACTTAGTAAAAATCACACACATAAGCTATATGCATACACTGAAGTACAAATGTGGTATAGCTGCAACCCACAAAATTCACTTTGTGAATCACAGATCACAGTGTGTTATGCAGGCAGAAGTTTAGGGTGACAGAACTGTAAATCAATGGACCAGATTCATAAGAGAGTCACTAATGGCCCTGAAAAGCTGATTTTGCACACTAGGAGAGTATGGCTATACAAAACAGCAGAAAACATTGATGTTATGGGCAAAAACAAATATATGTAGCGCATGGAGCTCCATGATTATTCTCAGAAACTGGGAAAAAGATAAACTTGTTGAGCATGTTTGTAGCATAAGACCCAACCTTAACAGTGCTTAGAGTGCTAAACAAAAGCTTGTTAAGAGGATCCAAGCTATAAGATGTCATGTCGCACTACGGACTAACAGTGGATAGTGCTGGCTAACAAACAACAGCAGAAGAAGGAGGTAAAATGTCACTCTGCCACATTTATAAACTGAACGTCTGGCAGAACAAAGTGTCAAACAGCTTTTAAAGCCTTTAATTCTACAAAGACAGACACATTTCTACCTGCCTTTTGGCAGAGCTACTACTCACCGATAAATTTTTTCTCTCTAACTGGCAGTACATGGAGTACACAGATTCTGTGCACTACAAAGAATTATGACTGGGTCACTTGATTATAACCTTTTCTTATGTGTTCATGACATGGGTGCCAAAATTAACCTCTCGAGTTTTGCTCTTGAAGTGAATTTCTTGGCATTCATGTCTCACACATATAACAAGCTGGTTATGCTCTGTGACCTAATTATAATCCTCTCTGTTATGCACTGCATTGATACGCTTGTGGGATAGCATACAGATCGCAACAACGCATCACCACAGCCACACTCCATGATCACATAAACCCACACAGCATGCAATATAACAATGATCCTGTCAATTGGGGGTACTATTGCAGCAGATCCTTTCATTTAAATATGCAAATTACACAAGTTTGGCACTCATGGCTAGAAACAACCAAACTTTGTGAACATTGCCACTGTACTCCACAGAATACAATCCTTGATCAATCCTTTTTTTTAGTAGCTGGAGAAGCTTTCTTACACTACTATCAGGATTTAATTGTAAAAAGCCAAGGACGAGTTTTACATGCTCTGGAGTTCTTCAAGAAAGGGGACTTATTTTTTTACATATTCAGATTGTATCCATTTGCCTTACTTCTTTGCCTGAAGTTCTTTTAGGGAGATGATGTGATCTTTCACAGTCTGTGGAGTAAAAGGTGTTATGTAAGCAACATTTCTTGCCCTAAATTCTCTGTGAAGTGTAGAAGAACACCTATCCTATGATTTGGATATTATGCACACCTTCCCGCACACACACATATGTGACTGGTCAACATGTTACTTGGTCAATACATAAAAAAGCAACAAAAACACATCAACCAATCATTACATTAATACACCACATCAACAAATTACATCAAAAAAGGAAACAAATTTGCTTTTCTGATGTGCTACCTAAAACATGACCAACTTCAGCTCAAATTTCTCTGTATAGTGGCAGTGGTATGGGAATTTTTTTTTAATTAGGTGCAGGATAAGGTTAGGGTTAGTATGCATTACTAAGGTGGACAGGGTTAGTAAAGCATTCTAACTCTACATAACACTGCTGCTACACAAGACAGCTCAGACACTCACCACAGACAAACACAACACAAACAAATACAGTAAATCTATCCCCTAACTTAACCCAAAACCTAACCCTAAACACTCATGATCATACAAACTTAAACCATCCCCTTACCTAACCCTTAATATAAACGTAACCCACAAACATTTGTAAACAAAAACTCACACACACACACACACACACACACACACACACACACACACACACACACACACACCTACTATGCATCTCACTTTTCTGTTTCAATAAAACACATATACAATAAAATGTCCTTTGATGAATTGGACATGCAGCCTTAAATACTGTGATTGTGCCTGTCCACAAAAGTAGACGATGATCAAACCGAATGCACCTATATATATGCACGGAATTGATACTCTTGTGGGACAGCAGTATACACACACACACATATATATATATATATATATATATATATATATATATATATATATATATATATAGCCACAGATACACACACACACACACACACACACACACACACACACACACATATAAATACATACATAGAGATATGTGTGTGTGTGTGTGTGTGTGTGTATACATATATATATATATATATATATATATATATACAAAATGGGTTCACTTCAGAATTTTGAAATCCTAAAACTCTGAATTTCATATGGTCGAGACCATATGATCGAAGTTTTAGAACTTTGAAATTCTGAACAGAGATTTGCGTACAGCACAGAATGGGAGATTTCCCTTTTCCTCGCTGTAGTGAAATCACAGAGTTGGTATATTTAAATAGTGGGGGTGTGGGGGGTGCAGGGGGGCTTGCCCCCTGCATAAGTGTTGAGAAAGTTGGGTTTTTTTGGATTTATTTTGGAATCTCGAGATTCTGAAACTTTGATCGTATGATCCTGACCATATGAAATTCGATGTTTCGGAAATTTGACATTCAGAAGTAAATCCATATAAGTGTGTGTGTGTGTGTGTGTGTGTGTGTGTGTGTGTGTGTATGTATATATATATATATATATATATATATATATATATATATATATATATCTGTGTATATGTGTATATATATATATATATATATATATATATATATATATATATATCTTACTAATCCTATACAAAAGAATACAGTCATAGTAAAGCAAGGCACAGCTGTAAAATAGAACTAAAGTAGATGGGCTGCCATTCATTTATCCACTGATTATCAACTTAATTCAGTACTGGGTCAGAGCAGAATCAGTACTGAGTCAGAGCAGAATCAGTACTGACTGGGCACCAGGCACAGTGAGGGAAACTTAGTTTGATTGGTGGACCAAACCTTTGCAGAACATGCATGTGGGCACACACAGACACACACGCACTTACACATATATGCCTAGGAACATTTTAGAGAGTCACGAGTTGATCTCTGACATGACTGTAAGGTGTGGATGAAATGGGAGCACATGGAGAAAACCCAAATGTTCACAGGGAGGCATGAAGAGCTCACACATAAGGCACCCATGGCATCCCTGCCAGGAGTTTAACAGAAGAATTGTGAGGCAGCAAAACTAACCATTGTGTTAGTCTGCCATTCTTGAAGTTTATAAAATGAGCTCTGGCTACACAGGCCTGATAGCTAGAAGGTTCCCATTCAAATGGAAGCACGCACACATGTGATTCATCTCAATACATTATCATCCAGACTCAGCAGTTAGCAGGTTAATACTCACTTTTTCTTCTTAGGAGAAGCCAAGGACTCCTCAAGCTCTGTGCCTGAGCTGAAGATCTTTTTATTTGTGGAACCTGGCTTAAAATCAACTTTGTGTTTCTTTACATCTTTATTTTCCTGCAGAAAAATATAAGGTCACATTAGCTGCATCATTAAGCATTCTGTCCACTGTATGAAGTAGTAATTTTCTATGAAATATCTTTAATAAAAGTTATAACCCAGCATCATAATATCAGCAGACCGAGAGAGAGAGAGAGAGAGTGACAGAGACTCTACATTTCCCATTCAGCAGGGCATTTCACTGTTATATAATTGGTCAAGACTTTTGTGTCTTTTAGTGGGTGAAAAGTAAAGGGCATAAGATAAATTGTTCTGTTACATTTTTAAAAAACGTGACAAAGTTAGATATATATCAGTAGCATTAAAATAAATAAAAACACATGCACAGCATCCAAAGTCATACCAGCAAACACAAACACACACACACACAGACGAGTCATTGCAAGTATATAGGCAGGTACTTTAATGTAGTTGATAGTGTCCCCTGATAACTTGTGACATCCCACAACGCTATGCTTCTCAATAATGCCATTGAAATATTCATCCCTGTGAAGTATAAATGCAGTGGAAAATTCTGCGATAAACATAAAATAAAGCATTGCAAAAATAAACAAATTGATCATCCAAAAGAAAAGAGTGTACCAAGTCTTCAAACTAACCAACAAGACTAAGGTCATCTCCATCCAAAAAGAACTCATTAAAGCAATAGAAATAATTAAGACTTCATCAGAGTTATCAAAACTAGTGAAAATAACACTTTCTGAAAAAAATGAAGACACAAAGACAAGAATGTAGTGTGTTAAAACAAAAATGGTATAATTGTATCAGTAATAACAGATACAGATAACACACTAACACACAGTTGCAGATCAACTTTCAGGCCACAAAGGAAAACTCTACCCTCCTACCTCACTGCAATACATGCAATACAATTTCACACTTAAAATGGTCACTTCATATATGTGTAATCATACATAGCCTACTATAACCTTTCATGTACGTTCTTAGTACATCATTAAAATTACTATGTTCATAATTTATAGAAGCAGGATTCTGTGGTGGCAATCCCCAAAAAAGACAATTCAGAAGACCAAAGTATGCACCAATCAACCTCATAAGCACAATGTGTATGGTGATGTACAGAATAATCATGGAAATTATTCATGATAGACAAATGGGAACCTCCTTCTCTATAACCTTACCCAATACAGCTTTGTTAAGAGTCAATCTTGTATGCTTAACCTGATATTTTTGTGAGTGTGATCACCACACCCTGTGTTACGTTTTATATGTCTCTGTAAATTATCTTCATTAGGCTAAAGAGTTCAGCACTGTAACCCATGACAAAATCATACACAGTCTCATGGATATGAAGGTAAATTATGCCAGAATTACATGGATCCACAATGGGCTACATGGTCATACACAACAGGTAAGACCAGGAGGGTTCCTCACCATCAGCTGTCATCAATGCAGCTCTTCAAAGCTGTCCTGGAACAACTCTTTTTTTGTATATTTTTATCAGATATCAAAGTTGTCTGCAGAATCTGGTTCAACAAATATGCACTTAACTGCAAATTTGGAAGTATTGCCCTTAATACCACTATCAACATCTCCTTGTAAAAAACATTTAACAGTACACACAACTGGTACAGTAGAAATAACCTTGCCTTCACTGGCATGTAACATTTTACCATTTGGCAATCGATCAATAAATTTTAAAACTGTATACACTACTGAAAGGCAACATCTAAAACTTATCAAAGCAATTAAAGATCTTGGAATCCTTGTACATGGTGACTTTTATTTGCTATCCAAGTAGCCACTACCATCTGTAAAGCACATGAAATTGCACACATGGTCCTTTTGGGGGCACTGACAGCCATGCCAGAGAACATTAGGAATAAGATATGCTTAATAACCTCTTAACTTTCTGTACTACCCTTACATTCAGCTTTGTACATCAATTAGCTGATTATATTCAGCCACAAATTAAAAAAATGTATCTATTACAGTTTTAAAGGGATATTGAGAAAGTCTGTGCATGACTCAACAACATCAGACTGATACACAATCACAAAAATCAACCACTTTACTGGCACACAGAAAAAGGCAAGGAAGCCAGATCATTAAAGACCAAGAAGGAAATCACATTTCTCAGGTGTCTAAAATCAGACACTTATGGGATCTGGTCAGGTCCATTCCTAATATAGTCAAGGAAATAAAACCTGCTGCAACCTCTCAAACCATCTTTTACCATAACTACTAGGATGAATTATTTATTTCAAGAGTTGAACAACCATTACCCCTTCTTATTTTTACAGTAAATTCAATATACATCTTTCTCATGCCACCCTAAATACCATCCTATATAAAGTATACCATTTCATTACCCCTCATAAGAAAGAAAGAAAACATAACTCTATTACCCTATACAGAGCCAGTTCATAGGTTCATAGGTAGGTATTAGGTGTTGGCCCTAGGGCCTATATAAGCCTAGCCAAAAAGTTACCCTGGCTTTCGCCAGCCAAGAAAAGCATTTTTTCCTGTACCCCTGTCGAGCAGAACCACAGAAGTGATCCCCAGGGTGAATTTCCTATTTCCCATCCGATCATCAATATTTTTTTCTTGAAGAGTGCTAATGAGGAGCTTTGTTTGATATAGATAATTAGTTTGTTCCAGAGTATGGGAAGTCTCTGGGACAGGAATCTATCCCTCCAGCATGTTCTGTTTAGTGTGGTGACAAGGTTTAGGTCCCTGGAGCATGTAGCTCGGAGAGACTGGGATTTCTTTAAGTGGAGTATGTCCAACAGCTCTGGGTTTGACATAGTTTTGTATGTAGGCAGAGATCTCCTCTGAGTAGGTGATATGTGACGGAGTAAAGGTGGAGTTTTTTGAGACGGTCTGCATATGGCATCTGTTTGAGGCCGGTAATCCTCATTGTGAGGTATTTCTGCACCTTTTCCAGTTGTTGTAGATGTCTTGTGAGGTACATACCAAAAGGGCCGTTGTACTCTGTAATGGGTCTAATGACTGACGAGTAGAGGGGAACAATGACCTCTTCTTCCTGCATTAGAAACCTTCTGTGATGAGGTGTGCCACGTAGAAGGATTTCCTGAATACTGTGGCAATGTGATTATCAAAGAAGAGACTACTGTCCACCTGTGTCCCAAGGTCTCTTTTCACACTTTCAGTGTTAAGTAGACTACCACCTATGTGGTAGCTCATGGGTGCAGAGTTTTTACCAAAGGGGATGACAATGCACTTTTTGGCATTGATCCTGAGGCCATGGCTTTGACACCAGGCATCTGTCTCAGTGAGGCCCTTTTGTAGAATGTCCACATCGTTAGGAGTTTCGATTATGGCTCCTAGTTTGCAGTCATCTGCGAACTTCATTAGCCAAAGACCTTCTGTGTTAGCCTGTACTTCAGAAAATTAGATACAAAACAGGAGTGGACCCAGGACTGAACCCTGTGGTACTCCACTTGTTACTGGTCTGAAGTCGGATTTGGAGTCTGCTACATTCACAGTGTGGGTTCTGTCGGTGAGCCAGTTGGCAACCCATCTTGTGACATAGGGATTTATACCTAGTTTAGTGAGTTTATCTATAATTCCAGAGTGGGGGATGGTGTCAAAAGCCTTGGCGAGATCTAGATAGGCTGTGTGAACCACCTTACCCTCGTCTACAGCTTTGGTGACTGCTTCAAAGAAGTCTATCAGGTTTAGGAGACATGATCTGCCTTTTACAAACCTGAACTGAGTGGGGTCCAGAGTTTGGAGATTACCATGTCTTTGTCTATAAGTTCCATGATGATACCTTCCATAGCCTTGCAGACCAGGCTCGTTCGGCTAATGGGGCAGTAGTTCCTGGGCTCCATGGTGGCTCCCCCTTTATGGAGTGGGATAACCGTCACTATGCGCCATTCAGTGGGCAGAAAGCCTGAGGTGAGGCTATGATTGAACATGGTGCTTAGGTGGGGTGCCAGTTCATTCTGTAGTTTGTGTAGAACGCAGTCTGGGATGTTGTCAGGTCCCATGGATGCTGTGTTCTTGGCTTTGGAGAGTGCACATTTTTACCTGTGCAGCCGTGATTACAAGAACTTTGCATTCTTCCAGTGTAGAGATGGGCCCTTTAGGGGTTGAAAAGGGGGTAAAGTTAGCACTGAACCTATCTGCCAGGATGTTGGCAATATCAGTTGGTTCTGTATATTTAGTGCCATTGTGCTGTAATGCAGAGCAGATCTGAGTGTTGCTATTGAGATTCTTGACATAGCTATAGAATGCTTTGTGATTGTCTTTAGAATCAGTGGCAATTTTGTTTTTGTAACTAGATTTGGAGGATTTTATGAGGGATCTCAGTTTCTTACTGAGGCTGACCAGGGAGTTCCTCCAATCATGGGATTTTACCCTTTTTTTGCAACAGTTTCTTTCTTCTGTTGTAGAGTTTGTTTATGGCAGGGGACCACCAGATTGGCTTCCTTTTTTTGGAGGATAGCATATTTGTTCTGTTAAGGATAGCACGATCCATGCACTCATGTAAGTGCTTCTGATGTGCATTTGTGTAGGATTCAGCAGTCGTACCTCTATTGTCCATCTGCATGGGTGTCATGAAGTTTGCCACGTCTGTCTTAATAAGCATGAAGTTGGCTTTGGAGAATTTTTTTACAGTGGTTTCCCTAATGGGGGGTGGAGGCAGGATGTGGATGTCTAGGGTGATTAGCTCATGGTCAGATCTGACCAACGACAAATTGACCTCTGGTGTGGAACTCCGGATGCCCATGCTGGTAATGACCAGGTCTAGGATATTGCTGCTCCTGGTGAGGATGTGGATAAAATAATCCAAGGCGTTGGAATTTATGAATTCCAGAAAACATTGAGAAAAGAGTTGGTACATGAGTAGTTTTCCAATTTAATGGTGGGATAGTTGAAATCACCCATTATTAGGGTGTTGGGTTGTACCCTAATATTTTCCAGTGTATCAAGAAATGAGGAGTGGGAATCCTGGGGCATGGTGGGGGATCTGTAGCAAGTTACAATTTGAATTGTGGTCTTGCCCAGAGTTAGTTGCACTTGGATAATCTCGGATGCATTATGCTGAGCAACTAGCCTGGAGGTGTGGATATCCTTAATGAATATGGATATGCCGCTGCCTTCAGTGTTTCTGTCCAGGTTAGGTGACCGAAAGGTGTGGTATGAATTATAGCCTAGTAATGCAGGGGTGCCCTCTGGAGCCTTGAACCAGGTCTCTGTCACTGCACAGATGTCTATGTTCTCCATTTTAAGGAGTGTCTCGAGTGAATGCATTTTGAGATTTATACTTCTAGCATTAAGTAGCATTACCCTCATATTTTGCTGGCTTGTACCTGTTACGGTGGTGAATTTATCATTTGAACCTTGCCTAAAAAACGCACTATAGGGGTGGCAAGAGCCTTAGCCAGTATCCGGAATCACATGGGCGACAGGTGCAGGCCATCTCTGGCAAAGCATTGTGGTCTGCTGATCATGTCATCCTATGCAGACAGATACTGTATCCCCTTAGAAGGACACCAGAAGCTTAGCCAATTGTTGAAGTCAATCATTTTTGTCCTTGTACTGTGGTATCATTCTGGGTGATGGCAAGATGCTACTCAGGGCTAGGGTCATACCTGCCTGGGCTACAAAATCGGAGAGCTCCTCCGTGTCCCTTTTCATGTAGTCCAGGGACGTATGCCACAGGTCATTCACAGCAACATGGACAATGACAGAGTCATTCAGTTGTCTATCAATCCCAGCAAAGACCTCATTATTATACACTGCTGTCACCTTTTTACTCAAAAAATAAAAGTAGCAGACTTTTATTATCCTCTGTGATGTACTGATAAAGTATTTAAATTTGCTTCATGAAATGGCCAACCAGCTCATACTAGAGATGAAAAAAACGACAACATTTTCAAAAGAAAATACAAGGGAACACCTCAAAGAAAACTAAAAATATAAATATTTCAGAGCTCTGCTCTTTAATTATGTTTCAAATGCTGTTCAACATGCTGACACTAAATGTAAATTTTATCTGCACTGCTCTCATCAGACAATTTGTTTCTTTAACTGGATGTATTTATTAAGTTCTTTACACATACAATACTGTACATTAAGGACCACACTGCACAATCTGTAGATTTTGTTTTGACTCTATATTATTGCAGTTTTGTCATCTAGGCCTTGTTCATTTCTAAAATTGGGCTTTGGATCAAGTTAACAAATAAATAAAATAAGCATGTTTCACAATGTAAGCAGTATACCTTATTACATTCAAGGATCTGAACATGTGATATGCATTTCCTAGATATCCCCACTAAGTCATTTCAGAATAGAGACGCAACTAAGAGAAAAGTACCACTATATAATAAAATGGGTAAAACCAGTTATTTAAATTAATTTTTGTTTTGTCATCTTGTACAACAGCAATACTCATGGCACAGCCATAGAAGAATCAGGATTCGCCATACCAGTCATGTCAAGAGTAAATCATGGATGAGTATAGATTATTACATTAAAAAACAATGGAGACTTGAAGCTCTGAAACTTTAGACAAAACATGCATACAACTATGGCAAATCTTACACTACTTCTGAACAAGAAATGTATAACAAAATACTGCAGTAAAATTTTTAGGAATATATTTATGGTGCAATTCCACTTACTCACCCCAAGGCATTGTTGTTATTTTTACCTACTTGTCATGCAGTAACATAATTTGCCTACACCCTGTGACAACACTACATGTACAGCATGAAAATCTCCCCAAAACCCATATCCTATCATGCTTAATTGCCTAAATCATTCACACCTGCCAGCAGTCAGTTGATGTTTCAGATGCCTAACTGATGGCGGGCTATAGAGTAAATGTCTCTTTGCAGATTTAACAATCTCCTCCATCTTAACACAAAGCAAAGTGTACATAAACATGAATACAGATTCAACAAAACTGATGAGGAGGAGCAATTTACTTAATATACAACTTATAAATAAGACAATAGATTTCTGTGCCCTAATATGCCAACATAAACCACAATCAGAAAGCAAGTAAAGCATCTCTTCAGACTTCGCAAGCATAGCAACAAGAGGGCCTCTGGATATTTATCTGCAGATTTAACAAAATAAAATCAATAAACAATTTCATTTGTTTGTTTATTTGTTTGTTGACCATGCAAGTGAAGTGGTAATTTTTCAGACAGTCTTGATCTACAACACAGGCCAGAAAAGCAGTTATATATGTCGGCAGTTTATTGTAGCAATCAGAAACTGCCTAATAACTGTCCATCTCCAAGTGCTTTGTTATAGTTAGACATATTTTTATCAATGCAGGGCCCATATATTAACATGCATTACTGAGCTTACATCTTGGGCATTAAAACAAGTAAGATGAACGAGAAACATACATCATTTAAATTGCAAATATTTAATGAACATTTAGAAGCTGTGCTCAGTGAAAGACAGTTTCACTGAAGTAAAAGTTAGTTTTGGTAATACATCATATCAATAATTAAAAAAAAAAAATATATATATAACCCCTTTAGACTGGAAAAAATAAAAAGCTTGCAATATGCTGTCTTCTCCCATTTATACATTATTAAAAACCCATTGTTTTCGTAATATTTTTAAATAACTGTTGTAATGCAACACCACTGAAAAAAGCTTCCTCTAAGTTTCACTACTGGTAGTTGGCATGTCAAATTAGAAAAGTTATAATCTTAAACTTTAAATTTCTAAGTTTATCACACACACACACATATATATATATATATATATATATATATATATATATCTACAGATATACAAATATATATATATATATATATATATATATATATATATATATATATATATATATATATATATATATATATATATATATATATATATATATATATATATATATATATATATATAGATATATATATATATATATATATATATACATACATGTGTGTGTGTATAAATACATGTTCTAAAAACATGCTTCTGGAGCATTTCTCCCCGGGCCTCCGCTGAAAACAGGATCTGTGGAACCTATTTCGGACTTTCCCGGTCAATAAATGTTAAATAAAATAAAATAAAATATAGATATGGTTATAGCTAACTTGGTCAACAGACATTTCTGTGACACAAATCAGCAGCTGTTAAAAGTGAGCAAAGGATGGTTTGTGCAAAAGCAACGTTGAGTGACTTCATCGGTCGACTTTACTTTACGATTGGTTGACAAAGGTAAGTGGTAGTGCAGGAGTTTATGTGATTGCAAAAGTATTTATGTTTTATATTTAGGGTAAGTGTTAAGAAAGGGAACACCGAGTATGTGTGTTTTAGATTTAGGGTAAGTGTTACAAAAGGGAACAGTGAGTATGTGTGTTTTGTAGTAAGGGTAAGTGTTAAGAAAGGGAACAGATTTACTGATTGTGCTTGTGTGCATCTGTGAGTGTGTGTATGTGTGTGTGTGTGTGTTTGTGTGTGTGTGTGTGTGTGTGTATGTGTGTGTGTGTGTGTTTGTGTGTGTGTGTGTGGGAGGGGGGGTGCAGTCCAAGCTGCCTTATGTAGTGACATTGTTAATGAAAGGGAAGCTGCACATTAGGGTTAGAGTTAATGAACATTAGAGCAATTACAAAAAGCCCTCTCCATAACCCTTTTTCAACGTACTGTGTGTTACTTTGGTATGTTGCTGCTATGGTGAATGGTCAAAATGTTTTGATCAATGTTTTTAGTGTCAATCTTGAAACAATATGATCATTCAATTCATATATACATGCGTGTATATATATGTGCATTTATATACAATACACACACACACACACACACACACACACACACACACACACACACACACACACACACACAGGTAATAGGTGACTGATTTCAAGTTTCAGCAGCAGAAGCAGATTGAACTCTAATGCATTTACATACTTCTGACTAGTTCTACTAGCTTCTTGTACTGCATCAGTACTTCCTGGAAAACAAAAGTATTAGAAATTCTATCTCATTGGCATAAAACAGATAAAACATTGAGTGGATATTTGCCAAAACTCTTCTTTTCGGCAGGGAACAAAGCCCCCCATACCCCTGCAACCTTCTTACTTAATATGAACGTTGACTAAAGCATATCAAATAGCTGCAGACCCATAGCTAGTTCATCTCATGCCCACGGCCCTGACTCCTCAGATTTTCATTTAAAGATCAGAAAGGCCCATTCCATTCAACTGGCACTCCAAGCCAAATGCACTCCCCTTCCATGTCTCCCCTCAAAAAAGCTACATTACATGCTCCCTAACCATGCCTTCTGCTCTTCAATCGAAGAGTAAAATAATAATAATAATAATAATAATAATAATAAAACACTTATCTGTTATTTTATAAAACTGTAGAAAGTTTATTGCTACAATCATCTTACTATGGCTTTCCCCAGACAAAGACCTGATGCACCAAACTACTTCTCTGTACCAGCATTCAGAAATAGGGATGCAGAAACTGCACTTTATCAGTACACCCTAACACCTTATGCCTGAGACAGCTTCACCCTACCCTTGCTTCACTTCTGTACAGCTGTGGAAAATCTTACAATATCAGACATGATATCAGACATGTCACTAACAAAATGCTGCTAGATTTTACTTAGTATACAGTTCCAGTTGACATAACCCCAGTGATTGTGGATGTTTATGTTGTTTAAATTTGTTAAGAACAAAGAGAAAAGCTGCACCAAAACCATGAACTAATAAAAACAACTCCTGTATTCGTAGCTAGTACACCAAATAACAGTACTTTCACAGACTTAAAGCTGCTTCCTCAGGCTTCAACATACAGCTTTGAGTCGCACCTTTTTATATGGTAATCCATTATCATAACAATTAATGTCCTAAATGTAACTAGCTCATTTAATTCAATTATGCAAGTATGTGATCTCTGGTTTTAGAGAAAATACTTCATTTAGACCAGGAGCGATATAAGACCTAAAAAATAAAATCCATTTATTTTCACATTGCTCTGTTTTATTTAAAACATCACCACCTCTATCCCAATTATGAACTTGCTCTAAGATACAAAACTTAGAATGTGTAACACCTTTTTCTTGTATATGCTTATATAATGAGTTTGTTAAGACCTTTCTTCTAATTTCTGACATGTGACTACTAAACCAATTTTTTTAACATCTGATTTGTCTTTCCTATATAAAAAGACGTGCACTGAGTGCACTTAGCCATATATACAAGATGCTTAGTTCTACAGTTGCCATTAGCTTGTAAATAAAATTCTGTATTCCTAATGGGATCAATACAACTTGGTTTAATGTATATATATTTACATAAAGAGCAGTGATTACATTTTAGTGCCCTTTTTAGTAACATGAGGTACGTTCAACTTTTGTTGTTCTCTATAACACAGTACAGTTTGTTTTTTATATTTATGATTATTTTATGTATATAGAAAGGTCTATTCACACCAATATCTCTCAAATCTGAAATTTGAGAGAGTACTGGCCAATGTTTTTGAATAATTTGCTTTATGGCTGGTGTGTTTTGATCATAGGTTAGAATATGACTACAACTTTGATGAACATTTTGAGAAGCCACTGAAAATGTTTGTTGATGTCTATGTTTATGTGAATAAATAGGCGCATATTTAAAATCTCTACCAGCCAGTACTTGTTCCTTTAAAATTTCTGGCCTCTATCTACAGTAACATCTTTTTTCAAAGTCATTAGTCAATTGTTCTAACTGTTGATGTAGCTGATCATTTTGTGTATTTAATCTACTCAACCTTGCCATCTGATTAAGCATAATATTATCAAACATATACATAGGATGCATACTATCTCTTGATAAAAAAAAATGTTTAAATTTGTTAAGACAGTACAGTACTGATCCAACTGGATCATTTTCAGGTCCATTACTGTTGTAAAGAACACCAAAGTGTAAATAGTGAAAAACCTTTAATAGTACAACATTTCAGTTAAGGAATACAGGGTAATCTGAGGTGCTATTTATTTGAGTAATAATGGATTATGAGCTTTAATGCAAACAAATATTGGGCATTAATGCTAGCAATAAAGCATTCTGGCTGCAAACTGTGTCCAGGAAACATATATGTACTACCAGCCCATATTAGTGAACTGCCTTTTAGGGTGGGGTTTAGTTTAATAAGTTAAGATCTGATTAGAAGTGCGTGATTAAGTATAAGTGAGAGGGTAAGGAGCAGCAAATTTATGAGTTGCATATAACCGGAGTTGGCAGTGGGGGAGGACTAGGGACACAAGCTGGGTGGTAGTCACACAGCAGACTATGTACAGAGTAGAGGAAAACAGCATCCTTTCTTGTTAGGGTTTAGGTTATTTTATTACTCATAAGGCTTGTTCTGCTTTAACTAGGTATAGCTTAAGGACTTCCATGAATTGTAGAAGATTAGGGGAGTACTGAATGGAGGCAAGCATGGATTGCAAATTTTAGAGTTGGGGCCACAGGAGCTATTATTGCTGAATTTTTTTCCTTGATGTGGCAGAGTGTAGGGCTGGGATGTGGTCTGCATGAGACCTAAGGTTGTAGATTCTTTCTTTCAGTAAACATACTAGCCAGACTGGAGAAACAGTTTTTCTTAAGCAGTTGGAACTGGAGGAAGAAGACAATGGGGTGTCTGAGGGAGAAAAAAAATTGCCTTTTTAAGGCCTGAGTCATGCTGCTCTAATGTAGTTTATTTATTTTATTTATTGACATTTGTTGACCAGGAAAGTCCACTGGGTCAGAAACCCATTTTCAGTGGAGGCCCAGGGAGAAAAGCTCCACAGACATTGTAATGTTCCACACAAAATACAGAGTTAATACAGAGGTATACACACAGTACATGGAATAGGTAAATTGGTACAAAGTGAATTTATAACATTTAAATATTATTGCACTATAATTATAGAGAGTAAAATACTATTTTTCAATTACATAATGTAATCATAAGTATAAATACAATATTGTAAGATGGAAAATTATTAATATAAAGAGGAAGGAGTTAATGCAGTAGAGGTTTTAGATGTAGGGAACGAGTAGTTAATTGTGTAGGATTAAGGAGGCGTGCACCGTATTTCACAGGTGCAGGTAGGTATTTAGATAGTGGGTTTTTAGTGCAGTTTTGAAGGCTTTTATGGAGTGAAGCTGAGTAATGTTAGAAGGGAGGGCATTCCATAGTTTAGCCCTATTAAAGGAATATAGGCATTGTCCAGCTCTTTTGTTGGGTTTACTTACATTTAACATTTGCTTGTTTGTGGACCGGAGGGTTCTAGCTGGGGTGTATGTGTGCAGAATAGATTGCAGTGCTGGGCAGCTATTAGGCTTGAATATTAGCTTGTGGGTGAGTGTTAACTGGGAGTAATGGATTTATTGGTGAAATTGAAGGCAGGACGGTGGTGTGAGCAGTTAGGCATGTTAAAGGCAAATTTGACTATCTTATAGTAACAAGATTGTAGCTTATTACTAATAGATGTAGGGAGGTTTGTGAAAATGAGACTTCCATACAATAGGGATGGGAGAAGTAAAGTGCTTGCTAGTTTTATCTTGGTTTGCTTATGTCGGTACAGTTTTCCAAGTTTAATGTGTTTTTTTTTTTTACTGTATTGAGAATGTGTTGCTCGAAAGAGAGTTTCTTATCAATGGTGATTCCTAGAAGCTTTGAACTTGTTTAATTTCTATATTGTTTTGTGAAAAAATCTTGAAATCTGTGGCTGGTGGTTTTGATGAAAATAGTAACAGTTTAGTTTTGCTGGTGTTCAACATTAGTTGAGCATCATTTAGCCAGGTTTCTATGGATATATATGAAATCTGGGTAACCTTTTGGAGGTTAGAGAAATTGTTGGAGGAAGAGATGATAGCTGAATCATCCGCATATTGAATAAATATGCTTTGTTGGGGGGCTTTATTGAGATCATTAATGAATATGTTAAAAAGTTGGGGTCCTAAAATAGTAACATGTGGTACTCCTGTGTTATTGGCCAGATAATCTGATTGTTGGATTTGCGATTTAACAGACTGTTGTCTATTATTTAGGCAGGAGGAAAACCAGGTTAATACTCGTAGGGAGCATCCAAGTTTTTCTAGATGCTGTAATAACTTAGGGTGTGATACTGTGTCGAAAGCTTTTGATAGGTCTAATAGAAGTACAGAAGTTGATAGGCCAGCATCAGGAGCTCACAGTATCAATGAGGGAGAGGAAAGCTGTGGTTGTGCTATTTCCAGGACGGAATCTATGTTGGGTGGGAGCTAAGAGGAAGTGTTGATGAGGTGATTTAGTAGATGGGATTGTATACATTTCTCTAAGATTTTTGATAGTGGAGAGAGTATGCAGATTGGCCAGTAGTTTGAGAGATCGTGGGTATTACTGCCTTTGTGTAGAGGAGTTATAAAAGACTTTTTCACAGTTGGAGGACATATGATTCAGATACTGAGCAATTAATAAGGGAGCTAGGATTGCTAGGGAGATGAAGTAGCATTTTCTGAAGTTTGTAAGGCAGTAAGATATTTCTTGGAAGCAGAAGAAATTGCTAAGAGCGCATATTCAAGTAAGGTCAGGAGAATCCTTAACCCAAGTCTTCCCTTCCTACAGTAGACAAAAAGTGAAAGTTTTTTCACTTACCATTCTGTAATGTCACTTGGCTGAAGCTTGTGACACCAGCTTATGAAAAGTATAAACTCTCCCAGTAAGAAACACTATGACATATCTTACTGCTCAAATATCACACATGAAAGAAAGCTCTGCAAATAGATTCACAAGGTACTGTACAGATTTCTGCACATACATAAATAAGGCCACATTAAAAATGGAAAGAAAAGCATACTTTTTGAAAAAGGACAGATAAGTCGTGCATGCTTCAGGGAAAGTACAGCAAACGCAGTAAGAGCCTTTAGATCTTCATTAATAAAGCATTTGAATACTTATAAGAACAAGGTGCCCTTACCGCAGCATGGGTCTTTTTTCTTCTTTTATCCATCAATATCTTGTATCTTTTCTCAGTCTCTAGTCTCCTACTAGTTTCCTCATGAGCAGGGGAGGGCTTCTTTTCACTAGCTGGGATGCACTCTTTTTCTGATTCGTGGATTTCCTTTTGCCGTACACACACAACATCCTCTGGCACCTTTTGATAAACAAAAAGTACACACAATGTGTATACAAATGCAAATCTTGAGGCATGCACAATTAATTTAAAACACTTATGAGAAATAGGAATCAAAAACAACTTCGGTGACCCGAAAATAACTTTAACAAAACAATTGCTCAGCAACCGAAGAAAAATGAAGGTAGCCACACAGCCAGATAATTTTTAGCTTTCTTCCACTTTATTATCACGTGGACTTCCTCAGAAAAACCAGGAAGCCTCCCTACATCCTGGTTTTATACTCAATAAACAGGAAATGATGTTGTTCTGTTATTAAAATGATGTTAACCTTTTGAAATGTAAAACAATTAAATGCACTTCTTAAAATGTTTCAAATTGTGCTTATTATAAAACATTTCATTTTTTTGTGTATATAAAACATGGTAAATAATTAAATAAAATATAATAATTATCCATAAAAATCTTATGTACCAACAAAGTAAAATGATGCACTAAACTCCCTCTCATATAAACATATCCAAACACTATTTCATGTATGGGAAAGTACATTATGATGGTGATGTTGCTACATTGAAATCACAACTTAAACATATTGAAACGATGCATTATAATATTAATGATTACTTATTCAAATCACGAATTGACCGTTTAAAAAAGCCATAAACAACAAAGGATGTATAAATGAATATATTTGTAAGTGGATATAGTGAAAGTAAAATGAAATGAATGTATACACACTCTCCCGTCCATACTCATACCGGATCTCTTACGCTCGTGAATGCACTCATGAGAACATGCACACTGGTGTGTGTGCCCGAGCCTACACATGAAGATGCACACACAAACTCACACAGTCTAGCCACACACATGCACACACACAAGCACACGCACATGCACACACTCACACAGATACACGCACTGATAAACTCTCTCAAGCACACATCCACACACACGCACACATGCGTGCACAGACCCACAGACTCTCGCACACACGCTCTCTCAAGCACTGGCACACACACACAAGTGTGTGTATTAAAGTTCTCACTGCGCCCTCGGGACCAAACCACGCCAACCGTGGGTAAATCCAGCATTACCCACACCCAGGCGTGGGTTATTGCTATAGCATTTATCATTTTCCTTTTTTGGCAAGTTCATTGAAAATTCACAATTTACAATTCATGATGCTGAAGCCTGTGCTACTCGATCAGTTTCCTCTTGGCTGAAAAAAAAAAAAACATGCTCATACCACCTTATTGTCTTTCTCAGCTTATTAACAATAATGACATATTTAGTCTTAGTGTCCTTCTTTTATTATGGTTCTCAGCACTGACGTCTGGTATATATCGCAGGCAAGAATGATCCTCTCACAGTACTCGGATCCCTAAAAAACTAAAAAGATGTATGTCTGTTTCATCCTGATCAGTTGTACTATATCAGGATATCTGGGAGTATACAGTAATGTAACTGATATTGCATGTTCATATAAACATCCACTCATGTACCTCTAATGGTTCAAATACTTTAATAACCAGTTCAAAGTCTGTGACAAACAGTAGTGAGTCAAAATACACAAGAATAACTGCAAAGATTACATGCTTCTGTCAGTGAGAGCTGGTATGTGCTAGTTTAAGGTGGATATTAAGTGCAAATCCTTTGCAGAGGAGTTTTTACTCAGACCAAAAAGACCATCTAAGCCTGATAGGGATTACAAAACAACAGCACACCTTTCTGTTTATACTAAGATCTCTCAGTAAAAACTGCAGTTTTCAATTTATGAAAAGATTTGGTTAGGGTTCTCCAATTCAAAAAACTTAAAATTAATACCTTTTCCCTGGGCATCACTTAAAAGCAGATACAGCAAAGGTTTACATATTCAACAGTTTAACTAAAAAAAATCTGAGTAGATGATGATTCCTTCAGCAAAGCCAGAATGTTTTTCCTGATTCAAAGACAGATCTCACCATACTATATATCGTACAGTCTACATTGTAATTGGCATGGAGTCTTTACTTGTTCCTTTTGTGACTGGAGACATTAAAGATTTTCAACTACAACTTCAACAGGAACACTGGATGTATTTTACTCCAAATGTGGGAAGCTCTACATTGCCCTATACGCCTGTTTCTTTTTTCCTGTTCAGACCACAGTATTCATAAAGAAAGTCACCAGTTAGAGAACACTGCTGTGCAGGCAATGTTTTGTTGCATGTCAGTGTTATACAGATCATAGAGCTGACATGAAGGCACAACTACTGTTATGAACTGTGAAGTCCAGCACTGGAGTGCTGTGCAAACCACAGTCTCATTTTGGTTGGCATTCAAAACTACAGTTGGGATAAATCTTTTTCTCTGTTTCTATCACACAGATGGAGTATTACGGCTAATGTTAATGGTGAAATATCCACTCTGTATACCTTACAGGCTTATCTAAGGTTACATTTCAGTGATAAAATATGTGGAACCCCCCCCCCTTACAATTTATATTAGTAATGACTCCCAAAACTATATTCTTCTTCTTGTATTATAGTTTATTTGCATATACTGCAGAACAATATTCAAATACTAAGGGCATAATGAACTTGAAAACTCAACTTTTGGCAAAGGTGAAGTGCATAACTAAAGGATAATATTAACTTCCAAGTAAAAAGTTGATACACCATCAATTCAGAGTTAGAATTCTATGCAGGCATATTATGTAGCAGTAGTAAGCAACTGTTAGGGGCCAACAATTACTGGGGATTCTTGATTTCATATGCAGATATTACTCAGGCATGGATAATGGTTATATGCAACATAACATTTTTGTTGCCCGTGGATGCATAAAACCTTACATCTATATCCCATCCACAATGTGGGACCAGGTCTTATGGTACCACTCATTGCCAAAAAGAGGCCAATGTCCAATTTGGCACTTCTGTATTCTCTCCTAAGGAGGCACGGCAGATCATAAGCTCACCATCTATGTTCCTTGCCCTCATATTTAAAAAAGGACAAGGAACATTAAATTAAAAAACTGTATCTGCCAGTCAAATCAAATGACTTCAAATATGGGAGAATTGTCCTTAACCCCACTGTCAGCACCTCCCTGTAAACAACATTTACATTACACACAGCAGGTACAGTGGAGATGTGCTTGCCTTCAATGTCTTGCAGCATTCTAACATCTGGAAAAATAAATACATAAATTAAAAAAAGATTGATCCCCTACTGATGTGCAACAGCTAAAATCTGACAAAGCATTTAAAAACTATGAAGTCCTCGTAGATGCTGAGTTTTATTTGCTATTCATGTAGCCATTACTATCCGTAAAGCGTATGGAACTGCCCACCAAATCTTTTTTTGGAACTGACAGCCAGGCCATAGAACAAACGCCATGATATATTCTTAATAATCTCTTACTGTCCTTATCATTCTTGCATTCAGCTTTATTTACCAATTAGCTGAATATCTTAAACAAAGCTGCAGACTAAAAAAAGGGCTCAATTGCTGTTCTTAAAAATGTGAAAGGCTGCACATGGCTGAACACCAACAGACAGATATCCATTCCTAAAATCCAGCCACAATGTTTTTGGCACAGAAAAGAAATCAAAGAAACCCGTTCTTGCCTTATTAAAGACTAATAAGCAACTCACATATCTCATTATCTTATGTATTTAAAATTAGACACTTAAGGTGTTTGGTCAGATCACTTCATTTCATTCATTCCTAAAATTTTCAAGCACCTAAAATCTGCTACAAACTGTCAAACTCTCTGATGGCAAAATAAAGAATACCTACTAGGATGAATGTATCCATTTCAAGACTTGGACACTCATTGTCTTCACTTACCTTTTATGGTAAATTCAATATATAACTTACTCATGCCAGCCTAAATACCATCCTATATAAAGAATCCAATTTCTTTACCCTTTCATCGGAAAGAAAACATGATTTTACTACCCTACACAATGCTATTTCTCTACCAATCCCAGCTAAGATCTCATTATCACAAACTGCTCTCAACTTTTTACTCAAAAAATATAAGTAGCAGACTTTTATTATCTACTGTGATGTACTGATAAAGTATTTACTTCTGCTTCATAAAATGGCCAACCAGATCATATTAGAGATGAAAAAACAACAACATTTCAAAAGAAAACAGAAGGGAACACCTCAGAAAAAAACTAAAAATATAAATATTCCAGAGCTCTGCTCTTTAATTATGTTTAAAATGCTGTTCAACATACTGACACTAAATGTAAATGTTATTGGCACTGCTCTCATCAGACAATTTGTTTCTTTACTTGGATGTATTTATCAAGTTCTTTGCACATACAATACTGCACATTAAGGACCACACTGCACAAGCTGCATATTTTGGTTTGACTGCACTATTGTAGTTTTGCCATCTAGGTTCTGATCATTAATAAAATTAGTCTTTCACAGGTTCATAGGTTCATACTAGGCTATCTGCCCTGGGGCAATTATAAGCCTAGCCCGATTCTGTATGGCTTACGCCACCCCTTGATTTGAGTATACTGTGCCCTTTTAAGGTTTAGTTTACTGTGCCTCTGTCTACTAGTGACACGGGAGTAATCCCTGGGACAAACCTACAATCCCCCATCCACTTATCGAGATTCTTCTTGAAGAGATTCAGTGAGGTGCTTTGCCTCACATGAACTGGAATTCTATTCCAGAGCGAAGGGAGCCTCTGGGTTATGAACCTGTCCCTCCAGCAAGTTCTATTTATTTCTGTGCTGAGGTTCAAGTCCCTCGGCGTGTGGCTCTAAGGGATTTAGATTTACTGAGGTGGAGCATGTCCATTAATTCTGGATTTGACATAGCTTTGTATGTCAGGCATAGATCGCCTCGAAGTAGGTGGTATGCAACTGAGTAGAGCTGGAGTTTTTTTAACCGAGCAGCATATGGCATCTGTTTGAGACCCTTGATCCTCTTGGTGAGATACTTTTAGGGTCTTTCTAATTGCTGCAGGTGTAGGGTAAGGTACATCCCAAAAGGGGCATTGTATTCTATGATGGGCCTGATGAGGGATGAATAAAGGGGCACGATTACCTCTCTTGATCTAGATGTGAAACCCTTCGTGATGAGGTGGGCTATGTAGAAGGTCTTTCTAACCACTTTGGCAATGCGGTTTTCAAAGGAGAGCTTGCTATCAACTTGGGTCCCCATGTCCCTAATAACTTTCTCTGTACTTAATGGGTTTCTGCCTATGTGGTAATTTGTGGGCACATTGTTTTTGCCAAAGGGTATGACTATTCATTTTTTGGCATTTAGCTTTAAACCATGGCACTGGCACCAGTTATCTGTCTCTGTGAGACCTTTTTGAAGGATGTTTGTGTCAGCTGGAGAGTTGATTATGGCGCCCAGTTTGCAGTCGTCTGCGAACTTGGTGAGCCATAGTCCTCCCATGTTGCCTGTACCTCGGAAAAGTATATACCGAACAAGAGTGGTCCCAGGACAGAACCCTGTGGGATGCCACTTGTGACTGGTTTCGAGTCTGACATGGCTCCAGTAACTCTCACTCTGTGGGTTCTGTCTTTGAGCCAGTTTGCGACCCATCTTGTGACATAGGGGTTTATATTTAAGCTGGATAGCTTATCTATGATGTCCGAGTGGGGTATTGTGTCAAATGCCTTTGCAAGGTCCAGATAGGCTGTGTGGACTACCTTCCCTTCATCTATGGCTTTGGTGACTGTTTCAAAGAAGTCAACCAGGTTCAAAAGGCAGGATCTGCCCTTGACAAAGCCGAACTGGGTAGGATCTAGTGTCTGTAGGTCCCCAATGTCTTTGTTTATGAGCTCCATGATGATCCTTTCCATAGCCTTGCAGACTAAGCTAGTCAGGCTTATGGGGCGATAGTTTCCAGGGTCCGTAGAGGCTCCACCTTTGTGGAGTGGAAACACTGTTGCTGTACGCCATTCTGTGGGCACATATCCTGTACTGAGGCTGAGATTGTATAGCTGTTTTATTTGAGGGATTACAAACAGGTTAACAAATAAAGAAAATAAACATATTGCACAATGTAAGCAGTATACCTTATTAAATTCGGGGATCTGAACATGTAATATACATTTCCTAGATATCCCCACTTTACTTCCTAGATATCCTGACTAAGTCATTTCAGAATAGAGATGCAACTAAGAAAAAAGTACCACTATATAATAAAATGGATTAGTTTTACCATCTTGTACAACAGCAATACTCACAGCTGAGCCATAGAAGGACCAGGATTCCCCATACCAGCTATGTCTTGAGTAAATCATGGATGATTACAGATTATTACACTAAAATACAATGGAGTCTTGAAGCTCTGAAACTTTAGACAAAACATGCCATACAGCTATGGAAATCATACACTACTTCTGAACAAGAAATGTACAACAAAATACCGCAGTCAAATTTTACAGATATATTTATGGTACAATTCCACTTACTCACACCAAGGCATTGTTGTTATTTTTACCTACCTGTCATGCAGTAACATCATTTGCCTACACCCTGTGACAACACTACATGTACAGCATGAAAATCTCCCCAAACTCCCATCCTACCACGCTTAATTGCTTAAATCATTCACACCTGCCAACAGTCAGTTGATGTTTCGGATGACTAACTGATGGCAGACAACAGAGTAAATGCCTGGAGGTCAGAGTCACAGTAAATGTAAATATGAGAAAATTATTTTAAACAGAACAAATAAATCTGCATTTTATCCTTACAGTTTCAATTAAAATATTTCACACATTAAACTGCTTAAACGTGGCACTTACAGCCACGAATTTGGTACTGAAATAATATCAGTACTGCTTGCTTTTCAAGTACTTGGGGTTTAATTAAGACAAGCAAGCCTACGCTTCAGATGCAAAATGGGACGTGCAACAATTGGTGTTCTAGGTATGAATGAGTTAAGTAGTATACAGGAAAGAAAGTTGTCCAAATAGCATCTTGAGATAATACATACCTTCAAATGAGGCCAAGTGAAAACGTTACTAAAACAATCTATTATCCATGTTTTTTTGCAAGTGGAAAGAATATTTTGTCTTACTTTAGGCAAACTGCTGAAAGCACATTGTGGACCCTACTACCAAGTCAGTTGTTAGTAAAACATTTGTCTTTTTCTATTAGTACAAGCTGACACCTATCTAAGCAGGAAATGGTTCTCTTTATTCACTCTTCATCTCCTGTTCTTCCCATCCCTTTTACTTCTTTCCAATTTCTTCAAGAGCAAAAGACAAAGACGTTCCAGTAGTTTGGGTTCTATATTTAAAATTTCCTGAACATCATGCTCTATGACAGATTTAGTAAACTCATCCACCTTAATGCAAAACAACCCCTCCCCCAAAAATGGTGGGAGCAAACCATAGCCAGCCATAGGCATAAGCCAACTAGGCGGCCGCCTAGGGCACCGCTCTAGTAGGGGTGCTTTTCCAGTATTTATTCTGTGTAGGTAGACCAGGATGGGGGTACCGGGTGGTGTGGTACGCCGTGGAGCCCTTTTGCCTAGGACACCAATTGACCTAAGACCTCTCCTGGAGCAAATGTTACTTAACACACCACTTATGCCAAATAAAACAGAAAAACAGGTTGTAGATTTTTGTAGCATAATGTTCCTACCCACATTATATGCAACAAGAAAGTAAAGATGTTCCCAAGCCCTTGCAATTTAGGCAGCACGTCTCACTTAGGATACCTATTTGAAGGATTTGCCAAATAAAAAAATACAGTTTATTCATGGGTCACCCAAGTAAGTAAACTGGCCATTCTCAACTAAATACAGCGAGGCTATGAATCTCTGAAATACTGGAGAAAACATGTCATTCAGGTAAGCAAAATCATACCGTATCCTGCAGCTATAAAATACC